>NW_015091091.1:79574-143000 GCF_001431845.1 Calidris pugnax | reverse complement strand
CCTCCCCGTAATTGCCTCTTTGCACCGACATCTGCTTTTCCTCCAGCCCCGGCTCTGGGGCAGAGCAGCTGGTTCCCGTCTGCGGGGTCTGGGTTAACCCCCTCACCCCCGGGCGGCCCCCCCCCCCCCCCCCCCTTCCCTCTGCTTCAGCCTGCGAGCAGCGGCTCCTAAAAGCCCCCCGGGGTGGGCGATGATGCTGGATGGGGTGCGTACCCGAGGAGCTCCGGGGATGAGTGGTGACTCCCCGCCCGGACAGACGGCACCGCCCGGACAGACAGCGCTGAGCACACGGCATGGCCCGGGATGGGGCTACCGAAAGTCCCGGTACCCCGATACAGCTGGAGCTGAGGGGGCTCCCACAACCCCAGCAGGAGCGACGGCCGGAAAAAGGGAGAAAAAAAAGAAAAAAAACAAATCAACAGCCAAACCTGCACCTATTCTTACTTTTTTCCACCACCGTCAGGACTGGCAAGAGAAAGGATGGGAAAATGGGGGTTCGCTGCTTGAAGTGTGTGGAGCGTTGTGGTAAGAGCAGATTGGCTCACAAGGGAAATCTACATGTTGAAAGATTTGAGAGAGAGACGTTGAGTCTGGAAGATTTTTGGCACATAAAAAAAAAAAGCACAACCAAAGTGGTTTTCTGACAAATCGTCCTTGTTGAGAGCCTCCCTTCCCTGCGTAGTTCAGTTGAGGCTACAAACATCACCGTGCTGTGCAAATGCACTTAGCCCCCTCACAATCAGTAGGATTAATCCCGTGTTCCCAGTTAAACACGTATTTAAAGGGTTTGCCGAGTTGAGGCCAGACTGCCAGCAAGATTGCAAAATTAAACCTTTGTCACTTCACGAAACTCGCCTGTTGGTTTTGCTGGGCTGCAGCTCCCCTTTGAAATCCCGATGAGCCACGCATTAACAGAAACGGCAGCCAGGAATGGTGGCCCTTGCATGCTGCTGCCTGGGACAATTTTTAATCTGGATTACAAGTAGATTTTCCCCCTCCTTTGTTTTCTAAATCAGGGTTGTTTTTTTTCACTGTTGTTTTGAGCCCAAGTCAGTTCCCTTGGGCTTGTAGTTCGCACAGCAGCCACCCCCAACATGAGACAGCTCTGTTTGCAAAATCAAAGCATCAGACTAGGTATTATGGTCCGTTTTGTCGCCAGAGTTATAGCTGAGCTGGCTAAAGTCAAGTCACCTCAACGACCTAACTCTAAAGGTTATCCCTCCTGCTAATTTAGCTGTTAATTGAGAGGGATACCTTTTGTGTGGTCCTGTACAGACTACAGGTGTGGCTTTCCTCACACTGGGCACAGCAGGGCTGGCTGCTGCAGGTCTAAGGAATACCTCTGAGCCACTGAAGAAAGTAAGTTTCTGGTTCCCAGCAGAAGCCCATAATCTGTTGTTTGGCTGTCACTTGAGGGACGGGGGGCATCCCCTCCGCCAGCCTGTTCCGCTCATTACGGGCTCTCCCACCCTTCTCACCTCATCAGCTCCCTGCCCCAGAGCCTTTGCTGCTGTTACCCCCTAGCTTCACAGCAGGCTGTCTTCTGGCACTGGCCCACCTTCTTCTGTTTTCTTTCACACAGTTTGACTTGTATGTTTCTTTCTCTGTGCTTCTTTTCTCATTTTGTTCTCATTTACCACTCGTTTACTCCAATCTTCCCCCACCCATGCCCTGGGACCTGTTTCCGTTTCGCTGGTTCAAGCCTCTGTGTTCTTTCCACTCAACCCATGATCTTTTCACCCTTCTGTCTGTTTTGACCCTTGCACATGTCTCACATACCTTTACTCTTCATCTGGCACACCAGCAGCTTCTCCCTTTTCTCCTAGCATGTTTTGCAACACTCATTATATTCATCTCATATTAAGAGTTCACAGCAATCTCCAGCAAACTTCTTGGAGGTCACTGGACTGGCAGCCACACCGAAGTCCTGAACTAAAGCCCTGAACTAACTGCCCTCAAACAGGTATGACCTGCTGCATGTCACTTAAAAGATTTCACAGAAAATTATTTCAAGTGTTTAGGAAAGTACCTTTTCCCTCTTATTGTCACTGTAAAGTTTGGGAAGCAGTCTGTTGTGCCAGCCCAGAGCTGCTCCATCCCATGGGGGTGCGGAGGCACTACAGAGAGTGGGTGAGATGAATAACCAAGAGATCCCAGAAAGATCAGGAGAGCAAAGACAGCACTGCAAAGAAGGAGGTGATGGGAAGAAGTAATCACAGAAGTGCAGCACTATTTCTGAGGTAAAAGCCCCAACACTGTGGAAAATTATGGAGCATTTCAATGTCCCACTTTCCAAATATTTTTTATACACCATCAACATTGCTCAGTAAAACCATGCTCATCCACTCAACCCCTCAAAACAGGGCACAGGCAAAATCAAGACTGTGAGGCATTTCATTCCACATCTGTGAAAACAAGCAGAACTGTTCAGTAATAAGCCTGTAAGTAGTGCAGACCCCACGGGAAGGTTGCCCTTCTATGTTTTAAAGTTTACAGTTCATATCCATAAAACATACTTTATTTTCCCTTGTCTGCAGTGGAGAATTCAAACCTGCTCCTTTCCTCAATTAACACACAATAAAAATACAATAGTTACAACTTAAAATAAACATTTTAAGAAGTGTTTTTTATCTACCTTTTCCTCTCAAATAATTTACAACAGTTACCTCATAAAGCGACTGATGGGTGAAGTCTTTTTCCAACCCACAACTGTGGATTCCCTTCCTGGTGGGAACACACACATGTGTTTGACATGGGAAAATACTTTGCATGCAGTACAAAACCTGTGAGTAGCTTCTGTTGCAAATATTACAGTTCACCATCTTGCTGAATTTATCTGCTGAGTTAAGATGTCTAAACAACACGTTTCTGAAGCTGAAGCTGCAGGAGGTCCTGGGCCAGGACAGGCACATGCATGACCACAGCATGTCAGGCACAGCCTTTTGCTCAGACCACAACTCAGCTCAAATCCTGACCTTCAAGGGAAACAGGAGACTTGCATTTAAGTCAGCAGAAGCCTCTAGTACACATCTGAAGGTAGAAACAAATCACCTGTTATCAAAGGAGCCAGAGAGCTCTGTTGCTCTGAAGGACACCAGAATGCCAGACAAACTTCATTATCTTGTTCCAGAAAAAGGGGTCTGTGCCGTGCTCACCAGCCGACCAAAGTCCCATCGGGGTCCACTGAATTTTCAACAACAGAAAGAAGTCATCACATATGACGGCGTGGGATCTACTATCCGTTAAGGTGCAGTAAGGTAAATGACACTTCACATGGCAGCTGGCCAGGAAATTTGACATGAAATTTCAGTTAGCAAAATATTGCAATTTCTTGCCCAAGTTCATCAAGATTTTCAGGTCAATAGTATTGTTTTCATTAAAAATACTGTGACTCCATGATCATCATAAATCATCTATATTGGATGCTAAGAAAAGAGATGACTACGTGTTTAAGCAATGTGAAACAATTGTTAGGCTGAAAGGTGATTCCCTACATCACGTTATTAGTGATTAGGTCAACCTAATCTGAGTTCTGAGTGATGGTGTGTGTAGCAATGGGAGCTGGGGGTGATCAACACTCCTGAAACTTTGTCTTTAACAGAACTGTCGATCTTGTTTTCTTTTCAGGTTTGGGTGAGGAGCCTGATTTTTCTGTATTTACAAAGTCAGACCAATGCTCCTTCTAGGCCTGAAGGGTCTGTCTGCATCACCTATGTCCATGAAGTCCCCGTTCGTTTTGTATTTTTTTAACTTGGTCTACTCATCTGAACTGTATTTGCATCACTTATTCTCCTTCTCTAACAAACACAGTAATAAATCAGAGCTGAAAATGTAATGCCTTGAAATATCTGTGGCAGGAACTCTTCCATAGGAGATGCTGAAGTTAGAGACTTTTGCTATTGCTCTTAGGGTCTGATTTAGTGGACATTTCAGGTTTTCCAGCCATCTGAACAAAGAAGCGTGAGCTATAGGCGAGCATAGCATAGCTGCAAATAATTGCAATACCCATTGGCCAAAAATGAGCAGCTCAGGACCATAACTTCTTACTGGGCATGTCAAATAAGTCCTCAGCTTTTCTTCAGGCTCAGGATGAATACTTCATGTCATCCCTCATGCAGTATACATCTTCAATATCAAAGTTAATACAGGTGTTACTAGTTACCAAGCAAATGGAATTAGTCTTGAAACAAGGTTTCATTTCCTCAATAATACTTAAAAAAAAAAAAAAAACCACCACCAAAACCTCTATTTCAATGCTTCCGTACACTCCCTGTATAAATTTGTCATAATGTTTACAAGCTGGCACTGTAGCAAACAAGCATGGATCTGTAATTGTATTGACAAGATTGTCTTCACTGGCCAGTACAGGCCAGTATAGAAAAGGCAATGTGGAGAATATTTCCAATTTACACGGGTCAAACTTGACCAAACATTGGAGTATCATCAAAAAAACATGATATTGAAAACTGACATTAATGGTTTGGAGTGAAGTGTCATCTTGTGGTGGTCACTATGTGAACAAGGAAAGTGCTTTCACCATAGAGAGTCACATATCTAATTAAAAAATTATAGCTAAGGAAGCATGCTTGAAATGTTGCCATTATCGGTAATGATGTCTGGTACTGTAATTGAAGTATTTTTTTTAATTAAAGGATGTTCCTTGGTGTTTCAGACCAACAGGCCACAGATAATCCTCTGCCTCACAGACTACCAAACTCTGAAAAATTTATTTGTCACTTCTGTTCTCATTTGATGGACCAGCCATGAACTTCTTACCAGGGCCTTGGCTGACTGCCTCTGTGGAGCTGTTTAACGGTGTGATGGTTTGATTTTGCACAGCAGACAGTGGATGGCAGAAACAACTGTCACCAGTGGAGAAAAGACAGCAACAGAGACAAAACCAGGCCATTTCTTGGGTACTTCTGCTTGTGGAGGACAACAGAGTAATCCCTAAATGGTATGGGTAAAATGAGGCAGCGACGAACCATAGAACTGGGTGTTAACAAAGTGATCAGCATGTCCCAGCAGCAGAGTTCTGCTCAGAGCTGGAGAAGACTCCATCCAAACAGCTCAGGGTTGCTTAAAGGAGCACGAGGGGCCTGCAGCCCTGCTTGAAGGTGTGATACCTGGAAGAGCCACCTCTTCGGAGAGCAGGGTCAGGAGAGCATCTCCAGGGAACAGGAGGAGATCCACAGAACAGTATGGAAAGTAACCAAGGAGTAACAACAGCAGACATGAAAACAAGTATCCAGAACATGAGCAGAAGACAAAAATTACACCACAGCTGGAATTAAGGAGGCTGCAGTTTTATCAGTAATTTTTTCAGTATAGTTGGTGACTCTATGAGTTGGCTTCTAAGGAGTGGCAGGCAATCCATAGGGTGGATAAACCAAGTCCTGCAACTGATGATGTGTGGGAAAGAAGTGTATCATGTTTTCATCAGTTTGCTTAGCAAGAAAAAAACCTGTAACAATGCACTCTTAATTGGAATGAAGTTTTGGAAAAAAATTTTTAAGGATTTAATAAGAAAATGGTAAGTGAATGCATGAATCATTTGCAGCATGTGAAACTATTTCAGATGGCATTTAGCTTTTCCTTTTGGGCAGTTAAATGGTTTCTTATTGTTACTGCACTTAAAAACAACTTGAGTAGGTATCAGCTTTTCTCCAAATACGCCAACATTTTCAGGCTTGTGCCTGGTGAGATTGTACAAAAGCGAGCAAACATTTGACAAGAAATAACTTGCAAGTGGGTATTTTTTTTTCAAATGGCATTCAATGTCAGTAGATTGATATTGCTTAATATGATGAATGGTGGCGCTTTCACAGTTGTTGGCCTTTTCTATTAAGAATTTTACAAGCTTTCACGTGCCTGGTGTTTTTCTGGCAGATTCACTGAAATGAGCCAGGAATGTAGTATTTGTCCCCTGAATGCTAGTCATACTGAGATTTAGCAGCTCTCTGGGAGGAATAGCAAGTTGAGTTTGAAGAACTGATGTATTGAGATACTGTAAACTGTTTCTCACCCATGGAGCTGGACCAACAGAACTGGAACAAGGACACACATCTCCTCTTGTTTCATCTGCTTTTGTTGCAAGTAGGGCTCTTGGATGGTATGCGAGCCTGAGATTGCAACAGCCACGTACAGGAAATGCTTCACAAAGCTTACTTCAGCCCTAGAGCTGCATGGGGAACTGGAAGGGAAACAAGCAGGACCTTAGAGCATCCAGCTTGCTCTCCTGTTGCTATGAGGAAGACAGCAGAAGAGAGAGCCAGGGCTGCTCCTGCTGGAAAGAACCTCTTTATCTGCACCTGGCCAGTGCCAGCCATGGCTGTCCAGAATGGTGGGCAATGCTCAGTCTTTGTCAGGACTTTTGAGAACGGTCTCCTGGTGCACCTCATGCACTCCAACCACTGATGGCCATTCAGTTCAGGACACCAGAAAAGAGAGGTCGAGGACACCGCAGCTAATCAGAAATTAACTCCCTGGGAATGCATGTGTTTTGAGGACTGGGTCCGCTGTACCAACAGCTTTGTTCTACGGATCCACGCCTTTTGGGCCACTCTATCGGTATATTGCAACTTGACCTCTCTTGCCCCACTGTCCTAGGAAACTGGCTGCTTTTTCTGTGCTGAGAGTTAGCCCTGCAACAGAGGACTATTATTGCGCATCTACAGCAAGCACCACTGGCTCATCATCATCATCATCATCAAAAAATAATTAAAAATATGTATTTGAGTTACTGAAAGATTGTTTTTACATCTGTCCTCTTAGCTTGTAAACCAAGATGTTTACTACATTTTGTGACGTGCCAAATTTTCCAAAATTACCAAGAAATGAGGACAATTACTTCCTCACAGTTTTTTTTCCTGTTAAAATCTTCATTAAACCTGAATATTACTGATGTGACCTGACGTGCTGGCAGAGAACTAAACACCTAAGACTTCAACGGCTTTAAAGCTTAAAGCTAATCTTTATGCCCAGAATTATATTTTGCGAGACACCCTCCTTGAAGAAGTCCACAAAACACTCCCTGAATCTTTACTGGTCCAACAAACCTGTGCTTCACTGCAGAATGTGGTTACGTGTCAATTTGTGTTCAAATTGGCCAGAGCTCTGTGTATCCCAACAGACTCTAGAGAGCCTGTTTTCCAGGGCCTCTTTCTGGCAGACCTTTGGCGGAAACATACTAAGGCTTGAGCCTGATTTATAAATGGAATAAAACAGATCTCCAGTTTAACCCTTTAATATGTTGGTTTTGCATCTCAGAGCCCCGTGCCTGTTCAGCCTTCTTCTTCTCTTGCTGCAGCCTGCAATCCCATTGCAGTTCTCCATTGCTACTTGCCAGGTTTGCTCTTGCAAACCCTAAATCTCATCTCATCTGATCCCTAAACTTCTGATCTATTCAGACAAAAAAGAGGAAGATCTCTGCTGAAGCCTGTATGACCAGCTGGCAAATGGTTTAAGTATTTTTGGCAAACCTCTGTACTTTGTGGCATGCAACATGGCACAAGAAAACCTGTATGTGACAGAAGTCACAGAAGTGTTTCAAAATGCATGAATGACAAAGTAAAATTCATAAAACCTTTGTGTGGGTAGAACTGGGGAAGGGACCCAGGACACCCTGTGCTGTTGTACAGATCAGTTTCTCACAGAGAATGTGACATAGAATAGGATAAAGAAATGAGATGTCCCTACTCACAATAAGATAGGAATAATGTTTTCACCTAATATTTATGTGTGTAATAATGCTGGCGGGTATTAGACCCTCTCTTTGGTGTAGAGGTGTATCATAAAAGAATAAAGGATGCGGATCAGCCTCTGAATGTCTCCTTCTATTAGTAAAAAATTTGTGGTTTTGTTTGTGTTGTAAGAACTATAGTTACAAAAGTCAGAACTCCTTGCAGGACTAATGATACAATAAATACCTCTGAGGGTAGATCAGTGACAAGAATAAAGTTGGCAAAATATTTCAGATCTTTCTTTTTTGCAAAGCTGAGACTGCAGGCTGGTCCACACCACTGACTCCTAAGTGTGATGTGGTGGTTTCCAAGAAGATACTAGAAAGGTGTTAGGAGAACACAGTCAGGATACACTTCTGAGGAAGATGGAGATGATAGTGATATGAAGATCAGCGAGAAGACAACTCCCAGATGACGGCAAGGTGAGGAGAATGGTAGGAAGCTGTAGGGCTTTGAAGGCAGCAGGCTATACCACTAGTTTATTCAGGTGACACTTTCTGATTGACTAGAATCCAGCTGCAGGAATGGTACAGTCAGAGAGAGTCAAGGCGAGAAATTTGTGCCATTTATAATCAAAGTACAGCATCTAATTATCAAATCTCTACAAGGGGGAGAGACACATGTCACAAAAAGCAGGATCCCAAGTTCTTCATGTCTGCTACAGGATTGACACAAGCAGAGCACCTCCACACCCACCACTGAAAAAGAAAAAAAAAAAAAGAGAGAAAAAAAAGGAGAAGTGACCTAAGACTAAGGCAAGTTCGGCCTGAGAAAGTTTAGGTGCATTCAACATATGTGATTAGTTTGTTCTGCAAACAAAAATCATTATGTCAGTAAGTTACAGAAATGGGCTGCTAGCCACACTCATCACTCTGAAGTTAGTAAATCTAGCTGCGAGGCAAGAAGAGAGGGAAGCCTAGCAGGCAGATAAACCAAAGCAAATATCAAGGAAAAAGAAAGTACATTCTGGGAAAGCATTCAAAGCTTCAGGCTATGTGGAGTTCAATGCTGACACTGGGGAAGAGCATGGGTTTGTATTGCTGGTCACTCAGAAGAAAGGTGACGCCAAGATTCTTCCCACCGCACCACCTGGCGAGCCCTTGGGATGGTCTGCTCTGGTGACTGGACCTCACGCAGTGAGACAGTCAGTCAGGTTTTAGAAAACGGTGTTCTTGGACTCAACGTGGAGAAAGAGAAACTGTGAAACAACAAACTGGACAATCCACTGTGCTGGTTTTGGCTGGGATAGAGTCAGTTTTCTTCACAGAGGCTGGTAGAGGGCTGTGGTTTGGATTTGTGCTGGAAACAGTGTTGATAACACAGGGACAGTTTTGTTCCTCCTGAGCAGTGCTTACACAGAGTCAAGGCCCTTTCTGCTCCTCACCCCATCCTACCAACGAGCAGGCTGGGGGTGCAGGAGAAGCTGGGAGGGGACACAGCTGGGACAGCTGACCCCAACTGACCACAGGGATATTCCATACCATACGACATCATGTTCAGCATGTAACGCTGGGGGAAAAAGAAGGAAGGAAGGGGGGGAAGTTTACAGTTATGGCATTTTTCTTCCCAAGTAAACATTCTGTGTGATGGAGCCCTGCTGTCCTGGAGATGGCTGAACCCCTGCCTGCGATGGGAAGCAGTGAATGAATTCCTTAGTTTTTGGCTTCCATGAACAGCTTCTCCCTTACTTATTAAACTGTTTTAATCTCAGCCCCCAAGTTTTCTTACTTTTACTCTTCTGATTCTCTCCCCCATCTTACTGTGGGGAGAGTGAGTGAGCATCTGTGTGGTGCTTGGGGTTGCTACCTGGGGTCAAACCATGACAGCCACCTGCCTTTCTCTTACGGTTTGTCTACATCACATACCACTGTTACTTTTTAAATTGTCAGCTAGTGACTTCTGGGAAATTGGATAATCCACTCAGTTACTTGGAGACAAAAATGTTTGGCGTATTTTTTTTGAACTGTCCTCCTTAAGGCACTTTTCTTACAGATGTCCCAAACTGGTTTCATTCATACCTTGAAGGAATCACTTTGGTTCTCTATGCTCCCTTTACTGCTGTGGTATTATACGGACTCAGTGTCATGTCCACCTTTAAATACCATCACACCCCTAGATCTGCCTCTTTCTCAAGGATTTATTACTAGCATCATAGATCCACTCTTGGCCTTACACCAGTCACATCTGACTCTGGAGGGAGCAGGCATAGATCACTTATTTCCTTCCAGTTTGGGGAAAGGAGAGGATCATATCCTATCTTAACAGCATCACTGTAATGCCTAGATCTAGAGAAGTACATGGAAATACAAAGAAATGGATGGAGGCCTTTCCAGGGGAGGCTCAAGTTCTGTGAAAAAAGAAAGGGCATAAGAACAATAATGGACAACAACCAAACATACATGTGGATTCCCAGTTCCTGCCCCTAACATTATGAATAGGTCTTATTTTCTTCCCTGGGGTCACTCCTGGTGGGAACAAAGTAATACTGCAATCACAAGTGCAATTTTAACCAGAACCTAAAACCCGGATCCCACAAGATCCATGTCCTACCCTCTAAAGCTGACCCTGAGGAAGAGATAAACCACAAAGCCCAAGCAGATGTCCAACATAACTCTACCAGGATTATCATGGGTTCATCTACAAAAAGGAATTTTTAAATAACTTTTGTTCTGGGGACCTCATGGGAAGCTATTGGATGCTTTTCAAGCTCAGTTTTTATTACCAACCCCACACCCATTTTATGGACAGTCAAAATGATGTCCAGGATGAACAGTCTGTGCTTTTTAGTATTTCCTTTTCTGAAGTATCAAGCCCTCCTGGTTTTGATTACTCCTTTCAAGCACCCCCTCAATCCATCTACTCATTTAATATTCCCTTAGTCCCTCATTGCATGACTTCTTCCCTTACCATGTGTTCAAAATAGTGCCTGTGCCAATAAAATGTGAACTCTGAAGTGTTTATTTCCGTAATATAGCAAAGTGTTCTCTGTCCCTTTCAAATGGCTACTGTTCCCCACTCTGCTGTGATTGATACACAAAGATGGAGCTCAGCATAGAGAGTACGTGGCTTCACACCTCAACACCATCTTGAGTTTATAGCTACCTTAAGTCTTGACAGGGTATTTTTCTATAAACCAAGACATTTCAAAATGCAGGGGAATGAGTAACAAGGAAAGTGAAAGTATAAAAAACATAGAATAATTCTGGCATTAATTGTGGAAGGCAAGAAAGCCATTCCAGGGCTGGCAAAAAAGTGACACCAGCACCGCCTTGATACGGCAGCAAATTTTTTGAGATCACTGTGTAAGGTAACGTCACTCATATTTTGCTGATACTCCCATTGTTTTCTCTGCGTTTTGATCAAACCAGAGACAACATATTTCAAAGTAAAGATGACCACAATATGTATAGTTGGGACACCCCTATTTTGCATGGGTTACATCAAATCACATTCAGCTAACATTTGCCCCAAACATTGCACCAACGAAGGTTGAGGCATCTCACCTACATTGAACAAAGAGTATTACCTTTCTTGTCTTTATTCATTTAGACATATATATCCCATTTACTCTATCAGATTAATTTCTGCTCTATACTGACATCCTGCAGAGGATGAAAAAGGTCAGAAATAATAATTTTGTGCTTTATTCATCCCTTTTGCCCACCAATCTTTTCTCTTTGCTCACTTTTGTGTGTTGCTAACCCAGGAGTTAGGCCCTGAGAACTTGTTCAGGCAGACAGCTTGTTATGAACTCTTCAAGGGCACTGTTAACTCCATGTTTGTGTGAAGAGATCTTTGGGATTCACAAAACTCAGAGGTGGAGCTGAAGAATCATGATAACATGATCCATGAGCCATTATCTGAAAAACTCCAGTTTCTCTACTCTGGGTTTGTTTACTGGCATCATACTCGCTTGATGTGGACCAGCCATTACAAGTGTTTCTTCAACACCCAGGATGGACGACTTAGCAAAACACTAATAATCTCAAGTGCAACCTTTGACGCTTCTGCCAAATTTGGCTCTATTCTCCTTCATCTTTGTCCCTGTCTTCATATTTTTGTTGTTAGGGCTGTGAGTATTTTCTTTCTTAAAGTTGGATACAAACAAGGGTACGTTAGAACCCAACCCTTTACAATAATCTTTCCAATCTCCTTTAAAAATACATAGAAATCTCAGATGTTGAACCTTGACATCTTGTCTCCATTTGGATTTGGGAAGCACAAAGGGCAAAACTCAGACCTCACATGAACTGAGCTCTTTCTGCAAGTCTCTGGATCATAATCCCTGGCCAATGCTGTCATAAGATATAGAGTGGGTGCAGACTAGTCAGGAAACAAGTATAGACAGCAGTGCAATTAATACGGCATTATATGGGTGTACGGTGTTTAACCACTGCTTTTCAGGGCCAGAAAGGTGCTGTCAAATGGAAGGAGCAACACAGAGCACAGCGGACAATACACCTTCTGAAGAAAGATCTGCCCTCATCTTACCCCCTCCGTTACCCTTTCAGGAGCTACCCCTCCTGATATATGCCACTTTCTTTCCCCTTTGTAATTAACTTTCCCTTAAATAGTTCTGTTTGAATGATCATGCACACCAAGTTACAGTGTTTTACTCCATTCTCAGTTTCTTCACTTCCCTCTGTTCACATTTTGTACATTATGGGATCAATCCTATTGCTAGAGAATCTTCTTAGACAATGAGTAATTTTTCAAAAGAATATTAGGAGAAATAACCCAAACAAACCTGTTGGACCAAATGCAGCTACACAGGACTCTATCTCTGAATAGAACAACACATATTCACTTTGATGGTTTTTATTTCTCAAACTGGGAATATTTTCAAAGTTTAGTTAACACAATTGTCTTTTTTTAAAAAAGCAATTGCGCCAAATCCCTGCCAGCATGTCACTGTTGTTATCATTCTTCTCTATCACTCACGTAACAGATAGTCCAGTTGTGTAAGCATTGTATCATAAAGTCACAATCTGGGATCACTTCAAATATCTTGATGGTTGCTTATTGTGGATTGTATGTAGCAGAAATAATGAAGCTTGGAATGCATTCCAAGAATTATCTCAGTACTCTCGCCGAATTCATTGTGTTATCCCTAAACAAAGTGGTGTGATCATAATAGGCAAGAACTGAAGACTTTACCATGGGGAATGGTGACTTCATTTTAATGTTATGAGTGTCCTTTGGAAATTGCAACCAACCTGACTGTTGCCCAATCACTCAATTTGTTGTCACTGCCACATCTGTTGCTATGCTACATCACTTACTGCCATCAGAGAGGTTTGTTTCAGGTTCTCCACAACCCCAGCACCTCACAACTCAATGGATGATAGGACAAAGCTAAAAGTCCATCTAGGAGACATTTTCCACTTGCACAACCATCTGTGTTCCTTGCCTGAACTCTCTTTAAAGTGTTGTTTATACATCTGGTATCAGAAAGCAACTCAAAATCTTTATCAGCCAAGCATCTATCTAGCAGTTGTGAAATAAGGATACTCACCAGTAATCCGAAGCAACCAGCAGGATTTAGGAACCAAAACAAGCCTTTTGCCCCATCTACTATCAAGCCTGCCACAGGGACAGTATCTAATCACACGCAAAAGCCTCACATGCAGAAACCTGAGGGTACCCGGTGTGGTTGGTATAGGGGTTTGCCACACCAACAATTGCCATTGCCATGACTGTTCTGCCAAACAAAGAAGCTTGCCTGAAATTAGCAGCAGGGCAAAGAGGTGCTGTGGTGGGAACTGAGCAATGAATGTGGAATAGGAAAGAAGTACAGGGTGAAGGCACTATGAAGTATTGATTTTATATGCAAAAGAAAGGTGTCCATGTATCTCTAATCAAGGAATGTCATAGACATTGCCAATTGAGACAGCATAGATTTCTGGTAACCCCTTTTAAAAAGCTTAGCATCACACTGCCATAAGTATATAACCATTATTACTTTTCTGCTGGCTGATCCTGAAACAGATGTCAGGATACCTTTACAAAATGCCACATCTTCTGCACACACTTGATTAGTTCAAATAAAAACATTGAATGTGAACATACACTGCTGGTTACAGGCCCTTAAAGATTCTCTTATTCTGTGTTGTAAATACTGTCAGCAAATTGCCTTTGTTTGCAATTGCAAAAGAAATAAGCAGACAAGCAGCAAGACAACATTTCTGGCATTTCTAAGTTAAAAAAAAAGAATTCCAGGAATGGTACAAACAATCAGAGAACTGGAACAATAGATTTCCAAGAGGAGGGGTGGAAAAAAAAGATAAAGAAAGAGAAAGGAAATTCTGAACAACTGCTCACTAATTTATATTATCTGTTTTAATGTGTGTAGAAAGATTGTTACCTCAAAATCAAAGATAAATTAGTAAAGGTCTAATGTTTCATCTTTTATGCTAAAGGCTTCATGCAAACACACTCCTTTCTAGTTAACCTAGAAAGCCCTTGTGGTTGCTTCCAAAAGTACCTTACCTTTTCTCTTTTGTGTAAAAATTGACTACCACAACAAAATGATGACTGCAGTATCAGAAAATGCACACATATTGTGTGTGCTGTCACACAGAAAGGACCACCCCTTCCAATAGCCTCAGAAATCAGATCTTGACCGTGCAATCCTGTGGGACCACCTGGCGAAATGAAGAAAAGCTGTGCAAGAGGAGAGCTTGCTGGGTTCCAGCAAAAAACCTAAGTACGAAATACCCCAGCCATACAGGCTGTAAGTAGCAGAACAATAATAGGGACTTGCATCTAGCATGCTGATATTGCAGCCTTTTCTTCTATTTTTTATTTATATATTTGTATTCTATTGTTTCTTTACCCACTCTTCAAGAGCCTCTCAAAACTGAGATGGGATGCTTAAGGTTGAATCCTTGGCTTTACTCTTCCCAACTGTAAATAGAAGTTCATAGGTACAGCATTTAGCACACCTCCTGAGGCAAACCTTGCTACACTGCAGTGGAAGCATACCTGCATATCTTCATCAGCAAACAGGGAATATTAACTTCACTGAAATACATGAAAATGACACTTTGAGTTAATATGAAGTAAAACATTTCAAAAGTATTGGACTGTGTGATTTCAAAATTATTTTAATTTGGAAATGTATTTTAAATTGTTCACATTTCAATTTTATACAGTCATTTTCTTTGTATTACCTTTTTAAATATCAGTTATGAAACAGTGAACAACAAAATACCTGAATATAATTTCCTAACCTCTGTAATTAAACTACTGAGTAAAATTTAATATGCTTGTTACCAAAATACCTACTGTAATTCTAATAACAAAAGTAATTATGAACAGATATGTAATAAAATTATAACTTTAAGAACATATACTATAAAAATAAGGAACAAAAAAAAAAAGTCTACAAAGCTCTAAATTCAAAGTGAAGTGTTTAAAGTTCAGCAAAAAATCTTCAACTAGAGCAAAACAAAAAATATGTAGAAATGCTGGAATTTTTCACCAATTGGATTTATTCCTGCAGCCAGCTCTGTGCTTTCTGGGGTTGTGATATACACAGGCAAGAATGTCACTGCGTGACTTTTGGTATGTTAGCAAATCTTCAGCGCTGTGGTATCAAGGAGGGTGCAATTTCATCTTACACGTCTCCAGTGGCAACACTGGTTTTAAACTTTCCCATCCTCCTTCAGTCTCGCCTGTTTACTCCTGCCCCCGTGCAGCTGTTCCACCCCTCCTGCCCTGAGCCAATGTTATGGTCTGTGAGAGTAAAGGGAAGGAATATGAAATCCCCCATCCCCTTAAAGAAGAAACAGAGAAGGAGGAAGAAGGGAAGCAATGATAAAATGTTGATTGTGCCCTTTCCAATCTTTTTCAATGAATTATTTGCGTCCCTAAAGTCCACATAAATACTGTCAGTGCCTGTACAGTATCACTCTCTGAGGACCATCTAGATGTCTGGCGGCTGACAAGCCAGAGCAAACTCCAAGTCAACATAACAGTACTGCATTCCTATTGAGAACACTAGGATAAAGTCAAATTAGTTCAAGTGACATGACTTCGCCTCCTAAACTTTTTGTTTAGACTCTATTGAATTAATGGATGAATGATTTGCCTGGGGGTCGCACCCACTTCTTCTGGGCAGGAGTGGTCAAAGGAGACATTTGTCAGTTATAATAATGTTAAAACAAGGAAAGCATTCTCAGAGGAGCAGATGGGAAAGGAACCGAACCACCTTTTTTTTAGCCTCATCAATATTGTTATTTCTCTTGAGCCCGGAGAAGTTAAGAAAAATTACTATCCTCCACTTCTGAAGCCTTTGGCCAGGAAGCACTGCAGGAATCCTACATAAGTTATCATTGATTCTTAACTTATTGTATGGTGTAACAGAGCCTACAATGAATACTTCATGTCAAAGAGGTTTATATCTCCCTAGGATTTCTAAGGCAGAGGTAATAACCTTAAAGAACATTTTGCAGAATTTTTCTCAACTGAAGAAACATGGTGTAATAGATGGGTGTTTATTTTTCAATTGAAGTCACTGTAAGATAAAAGACTTTATCCCAATGCATATATAAGAGAGAATGGAAAATGTAAACCATCCGCCTGTGAAAAAATGTAAAGGATTTATGGAATGGTTGGGAGGACTTCTGCACAATATATAGGCCATAGTAAGTTTTTGCTTTTGATCAAGGGACAGGATATGCTGAAACAGCCACAGACACTTCGCCAGCACATGGTAAGAAAAACGCAGCCGTCAGTGGAGACACAATTCTGACTTTACTATGTGTTTGGAGACACTTGGCCCCAGACCTATGCACTTTAGCATTTTACCACTTTAGCATTTATCTTCTTAGGCTGTTTGACAGAGAAACCTTTACCCTAGTCTTAGATATATTTAAATAAACCAGTTGCAAACCCAAATTCAGAAAGACTATACAGCATATACAGCCATAGGAACATCTGAAGAAGGCCCACCATTTGGCTCTCTACTATTAGCTTGATGTTGCTTACAGTGGATGCCACAGGACAGATGTGAAGATTCAGAAAAGAAAACACCTAAAAATTGCTCCAGTAAAATGGCTCACCTGGTCATCAGATTCATACAGCTGCAACGCCAGGAAAGATGAGAGGTTCCTTTGGGTTCAGTGGTCCTGCAGTTAATGCATCTGGGTTTGACAGGTCAGCGTAAGGCTGTGGTCAGAGGCAGCGGGAGGCTTTGCAGACAGGAAATCACAGGAACCGAGTCTTGGGGAGAAAGCTTAGTCCAAAATTTAAGTTATGTCATTGTTGTTGGGTAACCAATGTAGCCAAACCCCTCAACAGGTAGCTAAGCCATACAGTTATAGGGCAGACTGTATTTCACAGGCCAGCAACTTCTTCCTGTGCACTGGGATCATGGAAAAGCAGAGATACTGTTTGAGGGCATATTGGTGTGCTCCAGCTCCTATAAAAAACTGAGGAGCAGCACAAGTCTGTTGTCTTGAATTACTTGTTCACGGTTTCTGTACTGCACCTGTCTCTGATTCTTCTCTCAGGAGCCCCCTCTCTTTTCCACTTTTTCTTGTGGCTTTTCTGCCTTACCCTTGCACTTTTTAATGGATTGCTAAAGCTGAATCCTCCCAAGACTGGAGAAGAGAGGCAGGAGACACCCTGGCACAACCAGGCAGCACAGATCGTCAGACTGATGATGAATCTGGCAATCTGTCACACAAATGACAAAACTTAGGCAGAGACTTTCCAAAGGAATAATGTCACGTGCTATGGTAAAATCTGTCTGGTTCTGAAGAGCATCTCATGATGTGGACAGAGCAAGTGGCTGCCCCTCTCCAGGCAGGTAAGTCAAGGCAAAAATGAGTAGAGGCAACAACTACTAAAGGCTACTAAAATGGCACAATGGACATGGATGGTCCATCCACTTGCTAAACTCTCCATACTTTTGAACTCCTTTGATGGCAAAGGGCTGTCTATTAAGTTTGACAGAAACAAGCAACTGAATCAGAAATACGTTTTATCAGTAACTGCTGCAACAGCAATCTTAAAGTTATTTTGAGAGCTGTAAGAAATGTATATATAATTTTGATTTTTTCAAGTAAGCAATTTTTACATTTCCATGTTGCATGATATTTACTTGTACTGAATAGCTTATACTTTTGGATCCAGTTAAAATAGCCACTGTTTTAAGCATACCGTCTTCTTTCTTGAGACTTGAATATAATTGCTGTAGCCACATGAAGAAAGTTCTCCCAAAGTGATCAATATGAGAGGGCCTCTTGAGAGTAATCAAGTTCCATTACTTATGGTGATGTAGATTATATCGAATAGGAGTTAAAATTTAAATCCTAGCAAGAAATAGTAGAAACGGCTTCAAATGAAATGTTTCTTATGTGAAGATCCACAGTGACAGCAAAAATTACAGAGAATGGCAGGAAATACATTCATTCATACAAGCAGAATCAGGACTAGTCTTCATGTAAGGGTTAAAGCACCCTTCTCTTTTTCCTCTGTAGATGAAGATCTTACAACATTCGCACTGTGGTTATGACATCACAACTCCCATAAACACAATCTATTAGAATTTTTTTTTAATGACTGCATATACCAATGGTTATTTATTATTATACAGATGGCGTGTCTGGGTGATGGAAAACTTTCCAAACCCTAAATACATTTCTCCAATCCTAAATAATAACTCATATGAGAAGTCAGAGATAGTTTTGGTTACTCTATTAAAGAGGGCAAAAACTTCAATAAAAGGATCTGTAGAGCATGAATTTTGTTCTTTATACAACATGTAATTAAGACTCAGGAACTAAGAGCGGACACTGAGTCAATTTACTGATTTACAAATGAGCCCACCAGCTCAATGGCGCAAGAGGGCAGCCTGTTAGCTTTTATGCTAAACTTTATACCCTTTGAATTGCCCAACTCTAGTAGACAACTATTTTTTTAAATTTTTCTGGGTTTCTATGCTACAATCATTACATACCATCCGGATGTCTCAAATAGCTTTTGCTACGCCTATCAATGGCAGATATTCTTACTACTATTCTCAGCATACCTGTCCAAGGAAGAAAGCTTTTTCAGTCCCTCCTTCTTCTCTCCTTTGAACCTGTTGATCCATTTCAGCCTGTGTGGCAAAACTAGACATCTCAAAGATATTTAATTACCCAGACGTTGCATATCTACAGAGAAAATAAAATCTGCTAAACTTACTGAGTTTACCTCGGCAGTGTCATTAGCTCATTCCTCACTCTAGTTTTGTTTCTCCCCTCACCTCAGAAACACATGGTGAAAAAAAAGAAGACACAGACATAGAGGCAAGTGCTGCACTGGAAACACTGCCAGCACAGGAAGATCTCAAGTTACTGAGATGCAGATCTCATGGGATACTGGAAGGGAAACTGGCTTATTGCAGGGAGAGGTGTTGGGTGACAGAACACACAGATTTGGAGGAAATCAGGCTTCATTAGTTCTGCTGCTGGTGGAATAACTTGTCCTCCCTTCTGGTTTACTTATCATGTTTCAGCAAGCACATGGAACATAACTATTCTAACAGCATCTTCCGAACTAGGCAAATCCTGAGGAGCTGCATTCTAATATAGACTCTCTATTTCTCGTTATGCGTTAGATGAAGGTGTCATGGGATACTGCTGCTCAAAGGTAATGCTCAGCCAAAGCTGTCCAGATAAGAATGGATGATCATTCCAGCTGAAGGAGACCTCACAGGTGTCCGGCTGTGTGGGAAGGAGGAGACAAATACTCGTACAAATTCCGAGTAAGTTTCAACAGGAAAAAATGTCCCTGTTGCAACATGTAACTGCATCCCCACCCTTAAAAACCCCCAGACAGATAACTTCTCCCATTTGCAGTCATTCGTTTACCTCTATTTAACAGGAAATCTGAGAATATCATGCAGCTGTCTGCATTCCCCTTGCAGCTGGAATAAATTGGTTTAGATCTATTCGGACTAATTTAGGACTATAAATATTAGTACACCTTTACCCTTCCCAAAATATGATGTACCTGTTTGACACTCCAACCAAGCTATGTTTTGGTTGCCTTCACAACTGCCAGTCCATTTGGCAATGGACCAAATCCCAAGTCAGAAGGCTCGGGTCCTTAGTGAACCCTGAAAAGGAGCGGGTCAGTGGGAGCTTCAGGGCATTCAGCGCCTTCCAGAATCACCTGTTTTGGTGTCTCGGATGTTGGCATCTTGTCATTGAGTGGTTAACAAAGGTATATCGGCCACATTATGTGCTCAGGAAGACACATCCACCCAGATATCAGTTGTTGCACTTTATTTAATACTTAACCCTCGTTC
This sequence comes from Calidris pugnax, assembly GCF_001431845.1. NCBI lineage: Eukaryota > Metazoa > Chordata > Aves > Charadriiformes > Scolopacidae > Calidris > Calidris pugnax. Next base: position 122,957 of record NW_015091091.1, on the reverse strand, counting down.
CCTTCCTCAGGACCTCCAGTGATAATCTTCATGTGCATTACTTTGCTTTGGTGGATGGACTCTCAGAAGCCTAGTTCCCCAAATCCACTGGAGAAGAAGACGGGCTGTGAAATCCAGGCAGGAGAAAGGCACCCCAATCCTTCTTTTCTTGTTTTAAATCTTGTTTGACATTCTGGGTTTTCTGAACTCTGGAAGCCAATTCACGTTAAGTGGGTAGATGGAGACCTGTAGTTCCTTAATTAAGGCAGAGCCTCTTGTTAGTACCTTTATCTACAGCTGGGTACATTACAGACAGGGATTTTTTCTGTGTCAAGAGAGCACTTTAATATAGACTGCTTCCTGAGAACCTGACAGTTTGGAAACAGAAACTGCTACCTAGAAAAAAGAAAACTGTAAGCAGAGGCTCAAAGATACTTTATAAACCTCACCTTATGGCAATAGTAGTTAGGTGTTCAAATGCCTTTTATGGACCTTCTCATCTTTGCACATACAGCCGTATTTTGAGCCACTTAGGAATGTTATGATTTGTGGTTTGATACGGCCTGTGGTTTCAGAATGATGCTGAGCTTGTGATTGAGGTTACCCTGGAGAGACAGGCAGATTTGTTTAGCTCATTCTTTGCCAGTCTTTGCTAATCTTTGCACTCTTTAGAGGAGTTTGTGCAAACTGTAACATCTAAGAGGCTTCAAGAATTACAGAGGTCCCAAAAGAATACAAAAGAGTACAAAAATGCACGGAGCAACAGTGGCATATCTGATCACAGGGTTCTTCCCCTTTACCCCATCCTACTTTCAAGACCCTTTATGAAGCTTGCATAACTCCTTACTTCAGTTAAATAAATACTCAGTTAAATAAAGCCACTCTAGCTTCACAGCAAGATCTAGCTTTCAGCCTCCATTGTTCCTGTCACAGTCCCATGCAGAGGTGCACGGATGTCAAGGAAGATGGTTTGATGAGTACTGCTCAAACTGCTCAGAAACGTAAATGGCCGGTTTGTGGTTTTCCTTCCCAATGTGCAGCTGCACAGACTGGCAGCTCCCTTTAACTCTGCATGGAGTTCCGAATGGTTGGCACTGCTGAAGAGTTCAACTCTGTATTTTGTTAAAACTAGCCTGATTTTTTTCGAAACGCATATTCTCTACGGTCAGTACTCTAGAGTTGCTGATCCCACCATTTCCTGGTACCAAAGACTAAGGGAGAAACACCTGCAGATGGTATAAAATGGCAAAATCAATAAAGGGTCTGGCTTGTAACCTCTCCCTCAACCTTCATAACCTAAGTTGGAGGAATAGAAAGATATATAAAGATATAATGTTTTATATATGTTTTATATAAACAAATAACGGTAACCATAAACTCAGCACCTTTCTCCTTGTCTAACATTAATTGCCATCTGAAATTAAGAATCTTCTTTATCTTTTGAATTTATTAGATTTTTGCTATTGTAATATACAGATAGTAAAAAAGCTCCACTTCTATTAGTTTGAGTGAGGTGTTGCATCTGGAAACAATAATGTTTTATAGTGGTTTTAATACAAGATAGATGAATGTGTTGGATGTTGTATGTTTTCAAATGGAGAAAAAACATGCAAATTAAGTGAAGGTCAAATTTCTTGTGGTCGAACCCATGAAGTAAATACAGACCATATTTTGTTTGTTTGGATTTTGAGAGAACAAACTGTTTTTATGGTAGAGTAGTGGTATTACACTAAAGCAAACACTGTAATGTATTGCATTTCAAAATCACATATTTATAAAATAAGGAGTGTTCTGACATCCAACATAATCAGTTTCAATCACAAAAAGTGGAAATTATTCTGAAAAGTGAAAATTTGAGAAAAAGTACCTTTATTTTCTAAATTATAACATACAAAGGAGGAAAGAAACCTGCACTGAATGCTGATGTAAACCTTCGTATCACTACAATCTAATAGTGAAGATCTGTTTATTGTACATGATTTTCTCCCACAAGTCTAATTCAGACTGTTTGTTCAAAATGGGTACACTTGAAACATCTTGCCTTGCTAAGCATCATCAGCCTCCTTATGATCCTGGTCTTCACGGTGCAGTATTTTACTTTAATTGCCATACTTGTTTTTCACTAGGAGAATGTATGATAAAAATAAACATAGTTCGTCATCTTTGATGTACATCATTAAATGTGACTTGGCAGATATTTTCTAAGTTTTACGAGTAAGATTTAAAAGGATGGTATCTTAAGACAAATACAGTTCAGAAATGGTTAAAAGGGGTGTCTGGAAAAATTTTCAAATGTTGAAAATCATTCCTGGGAGCTCCATTCAGGGAGAAAGCCAAGATCCATTGAGATTTCCTGCAAACAGGAATTCAGAGTGGCGAAAAACATTTTTTTATTGGAACTACTATTCGACTGCAGGGCACCATGACTCCAAGCACAGGTACTGCTTTCCAAGCTCCTTTGATTTCAAGCAAAAAGTGCATGCAGTTAACACCCTTAGCAAAAATTCCTATCAACTCTGATTCACCCATTAACAGCTGTGGCCACAGCTAATCACCATTTTCCAAAAGCCTTATGTTGCAAAATTCCTAACCTGCTGAATTGATGCCTCTCTCCCAAAATAAACAAACTGCTCAGTATTGATTTATGAGTGGTTGCACTTGGGAATTGCTATGTGGTGGGGAATTATGACATTTCTAAACAAACAACGATGTTGAGCATGAAAATGCTAGCCTCAGTGATCCACTGAAACACAAGATGGATCTCAACATTCCTTCAGGAGGCATAAGCTAAGCTCATTAGTTTTAGGGATACAAATAAACGCAGTGTGTTTCCAATTATATCACTGAGTCACAGTACAGTGAGAATTAATAGGATACTTCTGTGTGCCTGAAGTCTGTCAGCCTCTTCAAAAACAGTGTGCATGTCCTTCTTCCTTTCCTCAAGCACAGCTGATCACTAAGCAGCATTAATGCATCATCACAGCCAGGACAGTTTAGGAAACAATCCTTAATCTCCTTTACACGGGGACATTTATGCTGTCACCGCATAAGCGCTACACGAGTAACACAGCCTCCTTGCTGGTTTTGCCAAGTGGTGTGAGTGCTGTGTGTGGTGGGGCTTAGGAAGTGTACTACTACATAAGTAGGTCTGAAAACATCCCAGTCACACCTACGCAGACCACCTCAAGCTCAAAAACATTTAAAAATCTACTTTTCAAGGCTGTCCTCGTAATAAAAGGGACAGAAAAGACAACATATTTAAAGACAACTTCAAAACAGGGATTCAAATATGACAGTCTTCACAACTTCTTACAGAACAATGTTTTGCAGGCTATCACTTCTTCATATGGTTTTTCAGATTAGAAGTGCACTTTAGACAGCTACAACTCTAACTTCCTGATTGCTTAACTTTTGCAAGACTCTGTTCACTAAGAAAACACAAGAAAGAGAACAGAGGTTACTAAATTGGACTTTTTCTATGGGTATCTGTTTTGGAGGAGGATTGTTGTTTAAAACTGCAGAAGCACCATGATAAATTAAATTTGCTCATGACAGTTATGATTATTCCTCAATCACCATGTAACAGTAGACAATATGTACACTGGATAGTTACCTTGGCAAAACTGCCATTAAGTAAGGCTATGGTTGATTCAGCTTGGACTAAGCACGTCTTCATGGTTAGAAAAAGAGTTTAGAGAAGTATCAGGAAAAGAAATTACCGTACTTCTATCTATCTATCTATCTATCTATCTATCTATCTATCTATCTATCTATCTATTTATCCATGTACGTACCATAGAATCATAGAATGGTTCAGGTTGGAAGGGACCTTAAAGATCATCGAGTTCCAACCCCCCTGCAATCTATCTATCTTCCTCCTGAGCCCACTCCTGCACACTAGACAAGAAATTTCACAAGTCAACAAACTTCTAATGGTTCTCTGTCCCCATTCTCCTCCATAAACATCAGCAATAACCCCTAGATCCCTTCCTCGACTCACATTCCCCTCTCCTCTAGCCCCTCCACCCAAACAATTCCATAATCAGAAAGGCACATGCAATACAATTTAAGTTTATACTAAAACAATGCACTAATTAACACAACTTTGACATGTTCACTCCATGACCAAGAAGTTTTATAGCTCTCATTTGGACCTGTATACTTTGGCAAATACCCAGCGTAACTCATGCAAATTCTCTAGCATGAATAAAGTTGGTTTTATTCTGGAGCAATTACTGTGTTCACAAAATAGAATAAATGCGGGTTTGGTATTCAAATTTAATTTATGGTGGAAAAGTCTGTCCACCTGGACAAGACATTCCAGAGCAGTCTAAAGAGAGAATTTCCTCCATCATCCTCCCCAATGGCTTGATAGGATCCATACTGTCTATCCAGTCAAACAGCTCTGCAGCAAAGTCACAGCCCTTCCTGATTTTCTCATCTGGTAGTCCTCCAGCAAACTTCACCCTGTGCAGCAGAGTCTCCCAGTAGCATTTTGATTCTTACTCCCCCATCCTACATACATGAGTCATCCTTCTGGTTTTCCTCAGAAATTTCTTCATATGCCCTGTGTGAGCATGTCCTCCTTCCCATGACTTTCTCTACCACCTCCCCCTCTCAAACTGTTTTTCCAAATTGTCCTCAACGCCCATTCTCTCCATGCCAAGAAACTCCCTTTTTTTAGTTCCTACTCCCATCCCAAAGTTTTCTATTTCTTTGCTTTGAATCCATTAAATTAAGGAATTTTGACAAAAACAGACTCTTGCCTGATACCAAGCAAGATATCTATATGGTCCCTCATGCAGAACAACTGGAGTTACCGTTGCCTGTCCAGTGAAACGGGGGCTCTGCAGCTCCCCGTGTGTGCTGCGAGCCAGCAGATTGGAGGATCTGCCTCAACATGAAGCTGTGAACCCCCACTGTCCATCAGGCCACCTATAAACCAATGCTTCACTTGAACTGCCTCCCCAAAGCTCTCACCCTCTAAATCTTTACACAGAAGAGTAAGGTCTCTACAAAAACTCTGAAGGAAGGGGTAATTTATTTTTTTTTTTTAATACTGAAACCCAGAAACTCTAGGGAAGGGAAAAGAGAACAATTTTGTTAAGGCAAAGGAAACACATGGTGTAATAATTAACTTGGGGACAACATAAAACCATACTATAATATATTTGCACTGGCCCTGTGCTAAAACTCTGTGTGCTAAACACGTCTTTGTTTGGTCATTAGTCACCGAAAACGCCAAACCTCAGCGCAATGTTTAAATGTAAAAAAAGGACTAAATAAGCAGAAAGCCACTGGGCAGCACTTCTTCTGGCAATGGACTGACTCTCTTTTCTTTACTGCTCTCCCTCACATGAGCACGTGCCGCACTCTGCCTCCCCACTGCTGACCAGACACAGCTCTGCTTTCGCCATACACCACGGGAGGTGTCTGCAGCCTGAAGCCACCACAGCTCATCCTCAGCCCCCGGGGGGCAAGGGGACGGGGTGCAACCATTTTTTACCTTGAATATTCACCCCACCAGCAGCACTATTCCCCATTTTGTGTCAGAAAGTGCACAAAGATCATTTAAGTAATTTCTTATGTCTGCAAACGCTTTTAATACCATGTATTTTCGCATTTCTACTATTTTCTCCTTTCTCTTTTTCTTGTTTTCTATTTTCCCTCTTTTTAAATTTTTAAAATATTTTTAAAATATTCTCTCTTTTCTTACATTCAAATCTATTTGCTTCCTTTTCGTGTTTTTCCCTGTTCCCTTATCACTCATGCTACCTTTAGATGTGTGTCAGAAAAGTAAAATTAGACCAGCCAGCAACTGTCAGAAAAAACACACATATCTTAGAAGCAGTTTAAAGCTGGCCACCTTTGTCTTTACCTGAAAATATCTAGTTTCGCAAAGGTGGGTCTATTTTTCTAAATATATCAGTTAACCTAACAAATTATTTCACAACTCTGTCACGCTTTTATCCCTGGATTATAAAATAACCTGTTTAGCTCATCCTTCCTTTACATCCTTTCTTATCCTTTATTTTCCTCCTGGCGTTTCTTCTGGGCAGTATTCTTTTTAAGCTGCTTTGCAAACTAACAATTTCTTTTCACCCAAGCCCTCTCCTGAGTATTTCCCTCCTGGGAAACCTAATCAAGATTTAGCAGGAAGCCCTTCATGATACCCACTTAGGAACGAATGAATTTAAAATAATGGCTTCATGCATGACACAGAGCCCTACAGAGTTACTACCCTATCACCTTGCCTTCCCTCATCCTACTACCTGTTTTGCTGTTTTCTTGGGTTAGGTTGGGACAGTTAATTTTCTTCACAGTAGCTGCTATGGTGTGACATTTCAGATTTGTGACCAAAACAATGTTGACAGCACACCCGTCTCAGCTATTGCTGAGCAGCACTTAGACAACATCAAAGCCATTTCTCACTCTGCCCTGTCAGTGAGTGGGCTGAGGGTGCACAAGTCGGGAAGGGAAGCAGCTGGGACAGCTGTAATTACAGCTGTAATTTGTGTTGTGCTAACCCACAACACTTGGATATGAGTATTTTAGTAAATTGCAATCCAAATTAAACTAAAAAGGTTCTATAGTGGCCTTAAACTTCTTAAATGGGCTGTAACTGATTTCCAAGAGCTGAAATTTCCAGGGCTCATTTAATGGGGTGATACTTTTCATAGAATCACAGAATTGCAACTTTTAGGCTTTTGGTATCTGTTGCATTGATGCCCCTGAGCACTATTTCTTACCTTGCTACAGATTTCCTTGGTGACTCTGTATCGTAAAACGAACTGCCTGTTTTTCTCCTACAGATTATCTCAGCAATAACACTTCTTGCTGGGGAGCTGCCACTCAGGCCTTTTGTGTACCCTCATACCACCAAGGAGAACTGTAACCTCACGCGGCTTCCTCAGACAACCAGCCCTGTAACGAAAACTCACACCTTACTACCCTCTGGCAAGAGACTCTCATTAACTTTCTCCCTCCTTTGCCTGCACCATGACTCCAGCACACAGGTCAATATAAGGTAAAACAGTGCTTATCTGTCCTTGTTTTCAAGTGAGCAGGGGAAAAATGATAAATCAGGATGCAGATGCTTGTATTAACATGTTTCTATATAGCAGCGTATTCTGTAAACTGCCAGGGCAACCACATATTGTGCAAGTGCACAACACCTTGCAGAGGGACAGCAACCAGGATGTGTCCTGCTGGACTTTGCCAGACGTATCTGTGATGATTCCTGTCCTGAAAAAGACACACAAGAATGACAGCCAGCCAGCCCTCCCCATTTGAAGCAGACTTGGTGCAAAGAAGCTGACAAGTAGTCTGTGTCACACAAGATGCCAGGGCATCTCAGGGAGGAACAGAACCATGAGTGACCCAAACCATTTCTGACACCAAGTAAAATATCACCTCACTCGGGAATGGGACAACTGTTTGAACCATGAAAGATCTTTGCTCTTGTAACACACATCAGCACAACAAATTAATTTAAGATTACATTAAATGCACAGTCCATTCCAGTTCTGCTTCTCTCTACGCAGGTGGAGAAGATGTGGGTGCCGCTTACGATGGCTACACCAAAGGCAAAATTTCCTAGATGCACACCCAGAGCACTGACCATGCAGGTACTCTGCAAACATTCAAAGCTGTGAAATTCGACATGGGTCCCACAGCAACTCTGCTGGCTGAGCGCTGAAAATCGCACCAGAAAAGGGTCCGTGGATCAGACCATGAAAGCCAAAAAAGAGAACAGGGAGACCACGCTCTCATCCATCCACGCAGCTCAGTCATCATCACAGGCCTGCTGTTAGCTCCAGGTTTGGTGGCACGTTTACAGTCCTGTTCAGAGAGAATCTGGAAGGGAATCTGCTCCGCTGCTGGTGTAGTCTGATGACTGGGTGGGCAGCAGAGCCAGCCCAGAAAAGGGCACTTGGAGCCTGTGTGTGTGCTGCTGAGTCTCAGCAGAGGCAAACTGGGCAGGAAAGCAGTGGAATATGGCACACGGTCACAGCACTCCTAATACACCACAATGCCAGAACTTCTGCAGATGAAACCTGGCTGCTAAGCTGACATTGCAGCCTGACTACCTTTGTGTTTCCACCGACACGATGGAGGTAACGTTACCTGAGCTCATTGAGCACTGAACACCAAAACTTACAAGGACAGATCATCTCCTTAAATGAAGAAAGGAAAAGAAATTTACAATTTGTTATGATAATCATTAAAGTAAGTAACAAGAGATCATTTTTTGTTGGAGTTAACTATTCACCTTTAGTCAGTTTTGGCAGTACCTGGCTGCTTTCCCTGCTCCTAGTAAAATTATGAATACTCTGTGCAGAAGTTGAAAAATGTATTTTGTGCAAGACTCAGGCTCTGTTTTTCTTTAACAGTTATAAACAGACAATGATTTGATTTGTGACAACTTAATTTCCAGTTCCCTCGGTATTTTGTGCCCTGCATACTCTATAATTCAGTATCAAGGAACTTTATGGAGTAACCCTTAGAGCATTAGTAAGTTCCAATGTGGCTGTCAGCATAACCCTAAGTAAAACTCAGGACTAATTTTAGTACTTATTGGAATATGCTACTAGAAAGAAAAGGTCAAGGAAGGCAGTGCCAATTCGAATTTCTGGCTTGAACCCGTTTACTCCCTTGCAATAAGTGACACCCTTCTCCACCCATTCCCGTCAAGCAGAATAAATCAGAGCAGTAACATCTGTTTAAGAGGAGGAATTTTGTACACACTTGCAATGTTGTAAAATATTCCCCCTTCCCAAAATATATTCAAAACAGCACTTCACTATTCAAGGAGGAGAGGGGAGTGCATTGATATGATACCTGTCCTGTCTGTGCTGTCAATAATGTAGACAGCATACTCAGCTGATTCTAACCTGAGATGCTTCTCTTTAGCAAGAAAGAATCAAAAGATTTTTTCAGCAGCACTCATTGCCCCTGCCCCAGTGGGAAAGCTAGCTGCTGTGTTTCATGTCTCTGAAGGCAGCTGGGAATGCCTGCTCACTCTGTGGGAATTTTATCCTTTTCTGCCCTTTCTCCCCTTATTTAGAAGAATCCATCTTGCAAGAAGGAAGACAATCATTTGCTCTAGGTGGGCCTTCAGAGAAAGTCTTTGGCTTCTGAAAGGAAAATGCCTCCAACACCTTTCCTCTCAATACCCGAGGGGGAATCCGTACCCCGGAATAGAATTTTTCTTCTCAGAGACAAAAAAATTACTTGGCAGAACTAGCAGCAGCTCTCAGGGGCTAATCAGACTTAATCGTCTCCCATTACTCAGTTTCACAATAAATATCTCTGAATTTGAAGGGCATAATTCATAATGAGAGAGAGAGTCACGTTTCAGAGACAAGTGATCTCAACTGCCACTACACCCAAGCCTCAAACTTGCTCTCTGAGGGCACTTCACCCTGCATCTCCAGAATACAAACAAATGCGGAAAATACTTTTCTTGTGGAATACTTACCCAAGTAGCCACCTGTGATACAGGGATTGACAACAGAAAAACAGCAGGTGTGGGGAAATATGGAAAAAATATATATTAGTTAAGACATCCTGAAGGCTTAATTACTAATTCATATTATTAATGTTATAGTCTCTGTGAAATTAGCTCTGTGCATAATTTATCAAGGGCTATCAAAAAGCAGTGCAGATAACACTTACTGCACTTAAATTGCTATGATCACATGGAAGGGTTTCTCCCCAGAGAATTTCACTAGCAGAGAAACTGAGCTGACTAGGAAAGAAAACCTAATGCGGGAAATAACACATAATGTGTTGTCTCAGGTACCATAAATACCAAATAGTCTCAGCTACTGTTTAATAATATTTCATTTGCAGTTCTATGAAAGGCCCAGTTAGGAAAAAAGGCTTTCATTTACACATTCCAGCACCTTGATGAACATAACTTAAAAGGCAGGCCCTACGGAACAGCAGTATTGCCAATCAGTTGCCAGGCTTCTTCAGCTAAACAATGCCTCAAGATGACCTCTCTTCCTTTTTAGCAACAGCTACTGCAAAAGATTAATGTCATTTTTAGGAATATGTACGTATGTATACACACACACACACACATATATATATTGAGGGTTGGGTTTTTTTTGCAGTTACAAAAGCATTAAAAACATATACATTTATAATCAAGAGTTTAATAATTTACATCATTCTAAGCAGTAGTTAAGAGGATACTGGTAAAATAGGAGAAAGAATTGAATAGGCACATCGGTCTCATGAAGGTGATGAATACCAGCAGATCAGCATCGTGGAAAACCTCTGAGTATCTGCAACACAAGGCAAGCCCTAGAAAGTCAAGACTAAGAACACCATCTCCATCATTTCTGCCAATCAAGTATTCCATCTTTCTCTGACTGGTTTTAGTTTAAGGCCTGGCAGTGTCAAATGACATGTTAAGAGAAAAACTATGGCCACTGGCAAACTAAGACGCTCCTCTGGCAAAGGGGTGGCAAACAGACAGGCTCAGCTACCATGAGGAAGACCACATTGTCATACCATCTGTTTATTTAAGAAAAATTACTACCATTCTGGCTTCCTGTATGGTACCTCCTGAGTGTGCGAGAGAAGGTTTCTCTTTGAAAGGAGTGCAATTTTACTCTGAAAATCTGATACACAATTTCTTCCCATTCAAAGATCTTCTGAGTAAGGAATCTCCAGTTGTTAGTCACAGCCTTGCATTTAGTATTTGCTGGCAAGTAAAAAACAGAGAAGCTCCTTGAGAAGTATGGAAGTATTATTCAGAGAAGAATCCTTTCCAGCAGAAGCCATGTTGTCAGGTAGGAGAAAGGTAGCATAAACAACAGTAATACAAAACACAAAGCTAAAAAAACCAAAAAGCTTTAAAATAGTCATATAATTGTTAAGAGCTAAGAATGAAAGCCTGGCAATTGACAAGTAAGAGGTGAGAATTTAATCTGACATATGCTTCATGTAAAGATGCACCTCAGACCTATTTTTCTCATTTGGAAAAATGTTTGATTCGAATAAATCCAAAAAAGATTTTTCTGTGAGGAACAAAAAAATTTTTAACTACATAAGCTTAGAAATCTGAAAATGAACCTCAGGGAAAAAAGCAAGACAAAAAAATAGAGGACTTAGAAGAATTTCTGAAATTGTGAGCTCCTCTCATAAATAGCCAGAAAAACTCTCTAGAGGTCAAGAGTACCAAATGTTTCAAAATTTCCAATTTATCCTTTAGCAGCAGCACTAATTAAATCCTCACAGGAGGAACAATGTGGAAAATCTTCAACATCTTTACTTTGAATGTCACATGGTCTATGCATTAAGCAGAAAAACAAAAGTTGGCAAAAGCTGGTAAAATTATAGCAGTTCCAGATCTGCCCTAACTTGGGAATACTGAAGAATACCCAAATTCATGGCGGGGGGAGGGGCGGGGAATGCTGCACACTTAATTCTCTCAATTTCTCTAGTGGAAATGAGAAAGTGGCAGTTTTCTACTTAAACCCCACCTGAAATTTCCTGAAGCCTCAAACTAAGAAAGTTAATTTGGATTTAAAAATGTTCTTTTCAAGAGGTACAAAGGCGGCAATGCTGTTTTCAAAAGCATGTATACAATAGTGTTACCTGATGCTTAATAACTGTAATGTGAACAATACACGCAAAGTTTCTTCCTCCCCCACCTTAGAAAACACATCGAAATTCCTTGGATTGTATCAGATTTTCTGCCTCAAAACTAAGTTCTCTTTTTTTCTCTCAAATGCTCTCAATCTGCACCAATGACAGTTACTATGGATCAAACAGAGAATGTGATGTGATTCCAAGTTTATCCTATGGGGTATGTCTTAACATTCAACTGGAAGGAAAAGAATGCTTCATTTACATCAAACCCAAATTTCTGAAGTAACACAGGACCTCTCTGACTAGTCCTGAAATATGTTGTCCTTGACACTCTATTATTGTATTTTCATATATATACATATATTTTATTAACCACACACTTTTTTTAGAGAAGAAAACTTTACAGGAATTCTCAAATATCCCAATGATATTTTTATTATTCATTTAAACAGACTTGTACATCACACAGAGCTTAAGAGCATGATTATAAAAACCAATCACTATCCCCCTTTATTCTTTTCAGATCACAGAAGAGTTTAAGAGCTGAGCAACTTACACAGAGGTGATAGCACTTAGATTTTCTGAGGTCTTGACAATACTAGATCTCATAAATCTAATTCTCGGTAGAGAATCACAAATGTCAGCAGGCACAGAGGCGCTATTAAATTATCCCCATTTATCTTTCTAGAGTGCCTTTCTTTATTACAATACTTGATACACTCACATTTACAGTTCTGAGCTGCCCAATCTCCTCAGCCCATTCTCACAACACGCACAGCAACTGCAGAGACCCTTTTTCCTAAAACAAAGTAAGACCATCAGCAAAACTCTATCAGATTGTGTAAGTATCTTCTCAACATCTTTATGTAAACAGGAGTCATCGGATCTTCAGTAAAGGCAGTTTTTCCTTCAGAATAATAATGAACAGCTTTTGTTAGGAATGTAAAGAGCCAATATGTTACACAATATCCCCGTGTAATTCCTTCAGAGATTAAACTACAACATTAATGCTTGCTACAACAGTATTTATATATAGTCAATTGGCTCCATGAAGAGGAAATAATATGATTTATTGCAAAGAGTAGATGTCAGACTAACAGGTATTTAGAAGTCCGGTTGGTTATGATTTTATTTAAACAAAAGAAGATTTTAATGTTTTCATGCAACATTTGCACTTAAGTCTTAAATAATCATGACAAAGAGCAGAAGTAGTTAAGGAATGCACTAATTATAGACCTTAGTGAATATACAAAAAACCTCAGCATTATAGGTTATACAAAGTAAAGAACATCTTAAATACTTTCCCCAAATACTGCAGCAGCCTAGACACAGTGATATGCCTTACACAGGCACAGGAATGTAATTTAGAAATCACACGGGAACTACCCATTTCCTTTTAATTTCACAAACAAGACAAAAGCAACATTCAACTCCACACACTGATTTTTCAAATTATGCCTATACAGTACCTTGAGTTTTATCCAAATAGCAAAAGTTAGACATGTTGTTTATTTAGTAAACAATTATGCAGTAAATCTCTATTACATTTCTTCCTTGGCTTTACCTGGAGTAGCCATGTTATTTAAAAGAGGGCAGGTTTGGCACTTTTATACTGATGTCACCAATATTAATATTTCTTGGGATCTCTGGCAGATTCATATTCTTTACAGCTGAAACAGCCCGGGCTGGAGCTCCTGCTAAACCAGCCTGTGTATAAAGTGAGGAAAAATGCAAGTCAGGCAAAGCTGGTCACAAGAAGATTCACTAGCAACATACATAGACAACTAACTTTTCAAGTATTTCCATGGTTACACAATTAGAAAGACCAGATGGTAATTGTGTTTGGAATGAAATGGGTTATTTGGAAATATTAAACCAGAAAAAGAAAACAGTTCACACATTCCTTTTTGTATGGTAAAACATGTAATGTCAACTTGATGGAAAAGTACATGGGGAGGAATAGGAGGCTTATCCAAGCGTGTGTAATGTGTAGGTTACAGAACAGACAATCCTGAGATACCTAAGGTCCAATGTGCTGTCTTTGTCTCTATTCTAAAAGTTCACATGGTTCACAGCTGACTAACATTGATTACAGGTTCAGAATACGTAACCTCAAAGTAAAAAGTTATTCAACATCAGTTGAACCACTATTACTTAGTGAATATATGCGTATGGATACATATATAAAAGGTATTTCAAGGTGGCTTAGCCTAAAATGGAAAGATTAAGCACCTTGCAGTTGTGGGTGATAAAAAGCATGCAAAGAGATCATTTCTATAGACCAACTGGAGCACTCTGTTATCCCACAGCACCTAATTATATGCCAACTCATCTGCAGCCTGCAGGCACACTGGAACATTACATAATAAACTGAGATGCCAAATTAAACACCGAAGTAGCTATTGTGTATTAAAGTCTTCTACTGCACGTAGTCTCTTTTCATTTAAAGTCTGAGCCTTTCTGTATAAATATGCAAGTTTTACAATATAGAAGTAAGTTCATTACTGAGTTCTGTTCAGTTCTGCCTTTTAGATAAAATAACTGCCAACTTTACACACTAGGGCATATTACTGAAATGCTAACAAGGATGATTTACAGCTCAGAGGTCTGAAGACATATAGAACATGATCTTTCCTTATTGCTTCTGAAAAAACACCTCTTCAAAACCTTGTTACTTTAAGCATTACTAAAAAGGGCCAATAATTAAGTTGCTACTGTGTTTGAGGCTGTGTAGAAAAGGTACTATTCATTTTAACTATGGAAATACTTCTCTTAAAAGTTCAGACTCTCTATATGTATTTAGAATTAGTTGTGTGGTTTTCCTTCAGGCTTGTCACTAAAGTGTAAAAATCAATTTTGTTGTTGCTGGGAAAGGAAAATTTTGGAAGATTTTAAAAACAGAGCTCTTATTTGCAGAAAAAGACATCATATTTCAAGTTCTATGAATATGTAAAAAAATAACTTCTTATTTTGATGTTTTAAAAGTAGGATTAAAAATATTCAAAAATAATAAAACCCACAAAGTGATTTTCAGAACTACTACAGTTCTACAGTGTGGCATCTTGCAAGCCCAGTAAAAAGGAGCAATCCAAAATAAACAAAGCAACATGCAAATAACTGGCTAACCAAAAGACTGAACCTGTAAAAATGGAAAGTCTTTCGTTGTAAGAGTCAAAGATTAAAGAAACCAGTGCATTTGCAGATAAAATAATTTCTAGGGAAATACAGCAAAACAAAAGAAGAAAAACTTCTGCAAAAGTTTGTGTCTTATCTGCTCATTAAATGGTGTTGGTAGGCGACTACTGCTCAAAGTATCACCTTTTCAGATTCTTAATATTCACTGAATTTCATTGCAATTGCATAGTATAATTACTGAGAATTATACCTGACTTACATGGTGTCCACCTGCACTCTACTTTTTGAAGGTTGTGCAAAAAAATCGCTTCTCCCTTTTACTACTGTCTTACAAGAAATAAATGTAAGATCAAATTAATAAGATTTCCAGTTAATATGCTACCTACTGTTCTCCTTCTCCCTTCAAAAACATAGTCAAGATAAAACTAATTAAAATTTCCAATTTTGAAATAACCCTTTTTTATCACGTGGAAAGGCTAAAACATCATAAATCCCTAAAATTTTAGTCACAGGAGGATTCCCAGCACCAGGAAGAGACATCAGAAGGCCGTAAGTCATTTGTTGTAACATCCCCCCGCCACACATTCAGATATGAGACATGTCAAAGTTGGGAAAGGCATCTGGGGATAGAGAAGAAAGCTTGGAAAATCTTAACTCTCTAATGCAACAAAACAATTTGCTCACTTTGGCCCTGATATAATCCAAATTATTGGCTTTCAGAAGTACAGATTAAGTAAAAATAAAAAGGTGCAAAAAAGTATTTTCAAAGCCTCTTTTTCCTTAGTTGGCCTTACCATCGTCAGGTTTATCAGGTCATTCACTTCAGAGGCTGTTTTCCCCATCACAAAGGGAAAAATCTGGACCTGACACTAGTAGCATTAAGAAATGGAAGTATCCAAAATTAGCATCCCTGAATGAGCAGGAGCAGTATTTGACACTACAATTTCTTGTTACTTATTTAAAAACTATGCAGAAGACATGAAGCTTCTTGACACTGTCCTTTTGTATTTGAGAACCTGGAAATACTAATTTGAAATCAGGAGGCAACTATCAGTGAAATTTTAACAGATAAAACAATAAATGTTTTTCCTTTTTATTTGGTTTTATCCTTTAAGTTCTATAGTCAGTAACTGCAGAAATATTCCTTAAGCAAAACCAAGAGTGGGGCAATGTAAACTGTTTTCCATAGAAAAGATGAAAATACTAATAAAGTAGTAACAAAAGCAATGAATTATACAATTTGTAACTGAAACAATGGGAAACCAGAAAAATATTGTAAGTGATGGACATGGTCCACACAAACAGGCATGGCTGGCAATTCAAAAGAGAGATGCCTTCTAGGTGACTAGGATGGAGATTCCTTACCCTAGTTTAATGACAGTTAATTATTCTTAATGGACAAATAAAAGTTTTAGTATAACTGGTCATTATTTTTACCTACCTGCAGCTATCCTCTTTACACAGACTTACAGTCCCTGCCTCCCGCCCCAATGGCATAGGATACAATGGAGACACAATTGAGAATTATTTAAAATACCACAATTGACATGACCATTGCCCTTCCACCCCCCTATATAGTCACGACTTCCAACAGTCACATTTCACGAGGACCATTATGGATCAGGATCAGCGAAGATCCCTGACAAAAACACTGTTAATTTCAGATTACCTCTTTGGGTTTTTTTGTTTTTTTTTTTTTTTTTTTTGCCAGTGAGATTGTCGATTGTCTTTCACTATCATGTGCTGGAGTAGAGATTTCCAAACTATTACATTCTCTTCTCCTGTAATTCTCTAAATTAAGTGAGTTTGTAATTCAATGTATACATAATATGCACAGCAGAATGCTATTTGTTACAAAGTCAACCCTATCAAGCACAATACAGTCATACAGTATTTCTAAGAGAGAGCAAACAGTTCATAAAAAATGTCTGATGGATAAAATGACTGAAAAGCAATTAAACTCCCAAACTATATAACTAATACAATATTCCAAATGCTACTACATCCAAATGCCTTAGCATTCCTTTTTAGCATGTCAAACAATGAACTAGTATGCAGTCCTCCCATTTATTTATCATTTCTTTTACAGAAAGTGAACTGTATTTACAAACACAAAGGTACTCCAACAAGTACTTCCAGCCCAGTGTGCGTTTAAACAGTTTTATAGAGGTACCTGATTAAAAGAGCCATCACTGTAACATTGAACTGGCCAAGTTTCAACTGTCTTTTTTATCAAAAAATTCAGCAGGTAAGTTGGTGAGGTGCAAAGAAAAAACTGTTTCACTTGTAAAAAAGAAAAACAACAAAACATGTAGCAAGCTTTAAACATGCAGTGAATGATGAATTGTCTGTCACAGCGAGCCAATGACGTAAGCAAGTGAAAATGAAACTTCTTAAGACATATTAATGAAATTTCAGAAATACAGTACGAATTGCATACAGCTGGTAATACATTAAGCCAATACACCACATTTTTGCCACAGCTGCTTTGTATTCTCAATTTCATTACTGAAGGTTGTACTTTAATGTTGAAACTCTGTATATGAAAATTTTAGGTTCAGTTACTGCAAAGAGTCCTTTTAAACATGTTCATATACTTCTACAGTAAAAGAGCAATGCTACATATGCAAAACAACAATGCAATTTTAAAGACTGAAATAGATACATTTAATAACAGAACTTTTATTCTACTGGTCCTAGTCTATCAAGTGAGAAATATGAGCTGTTTTTAGTTTACTTGGAATCAAATTTCCTTCGTTCTTATCATCATCCTAACACCCCACAGGTAACTTGATATTAAAGTGATCCTGGAAACATTGTTTTACTCTTTAAAAAGAAATTCAGATCATTTGGGAAAAGTACTGCACACCATAAATGTAGTTAATATGCATATACAAATACATTAAAAAAAGATTCAAACCACCTTCCCAAACAACTCTACATTAGAGCTAGCTATCACTAAAATAACTACATAAAAATATACAGCCTACTGGAAAACAAAATAATGAAGGCTAAAACTTTGCAAAATAAGCTACCCTTTTCCAGATATTTCGGAAGTACTACAACCTCTCTGCTGCTGGTGTTTCATACCAATGCTTCTTTCCAGAATAAGTATGATTTCAAAGCAGCAGGGTTTATGAAATCATGAAAGGATGCAATACGTAATATAAAGGAATGATCATGTCCCCTGCTTATGAAGTTAAATAAATGAACATAATTAGAGAAAAAACAAAATGAAGTCTGCAAGTATATCAAAATGAGGCCAAACAGATAAGAAGACTTAAGACGTACTCTTAGAAATTTTAAGCACTTGAATCACAAAGAGAGTAATGGATGGGAATGATTAATTATTTGTTTGTTTGTTTTTCATTGCCAGACCCAAAAATAAAAAAGAACATGTGTGAGCAGAACAGAGAATAAGAAAAGTAGCTTTGCACAAAAAAAAACCAAAAAAACCCCTAAACCTGAAATCAAGCTCCCTACTGTTACAATAAAATGGAGATTATATATTACAAGTGTTGACATATTAGGCAGAGGAAAATCTTTTGCTTTATTTTCTTTCTGTGCTATAGCACGCTTCAAATTTAGATAAAATGTTTCATACTACGCAAAAATATTTTTAGCTAATGCTGCACAACTTAGTGCTACTAAATCCAATTACAAATTTATATTTATTAAATCTTAAAAATATTACATTACTTTATCCTAGAAAGATCATGTAAAAAGTAAAGAGCAAAGCTATTCATAAGTTAAATAAACTTCATCTGCAGTTTGAATACACAGATATTTAAAATGAGTGGAAATGAATTTTGAGTACTGCAATTAAAGTTGACAGACATTCAAACTGTTGAGCTGAACTAAATGCTTTAGCGGCAAATGATGGGGGACAATGACCGTAAACTGAGCTTCAAACATACATTTTCCTCCTCCTTTTTCAGTTCCTTGTTAGTATTCATGTTTAGTGACTGCAGTTAACCATGATATCTTAAAAGCAAAATCCAGCGATTCAGATGACAAGGGCAACAAATGTACCTCTGAAGTTGAGTACATGCTGACAGCCCTTCTCATTTTATGTTTTATATACTTCAGGTTGAAAGATCAACTTTGATATTTCTACATCATCTTTGCAAATTGCATTGATAATTTTATTCTGTATGTATAAAACTACTTGAATTTGTTGGTTTTGGTGGTGTGGTTTTTTTTAAAGTTTTTTCACCTGAAACTTCTCTCTGCAAGCAGGTAAAAGTTCTGTTTTCATTTGGAAGTACTAAATGGTGAAGCAAAAAAATTCAAACTACCTATTCTAGATTATCAAGTATAAAATTATCCCAATAAGAAAGCTATTTCTATTACACCATCATATAATATTTTGTTATCTGTGTGTTCAATTTTTGTTCAGGTTAGTTTTACAGGTTTTTTTGTTACTATAAATACAAGTTCATATACCTTTACTTCTTAAACAATGATACAAAGAAAAGTTAAATTCTAAAATGCAGGAAGAGAAATAAAATAAAAAATATGATGTCAATGGAAAGCTAGTAAAATACACTATAGCCAATAAAAAGATGAGGGAACTACAAGAAGAAACTAGCACAAAAAGTAGGCTACAAGGACTAGTATGGGTATTTTTACACATAATTTTTGAGTCTGGCCTACATAATTTATTGCCTTTGACATCATTTTGCTTTCCCTTTTTGTTAAAAAGTACATTTTGTCTAAAAGTCAGCAATACCTTTGTCTACCTGTCCTGTCTGGGAGACTGAAAGATAAAGGTCTGTAAGAGAGAAGAATGGAAAGAGCTAGAAAAGATCAGGAGGTTCGGAAAAAGCGAGGTCCAACTTAAAAGTCTAAATCACACGCAGTTGAACACTCCAAATAGAGAAGAGGTAGCCCAGGTTTATCTACAATACTTCCAGAGGCTCTGGATAAAATCCCAATGACCCCTCTCCCAAAAATTCCCTCCCTTAATCATAATGATCCTTTCGCTTTAGGAGGATTGACCAGAAATCCATTCACAGATATAGACTAAACTGAAAGGTAGGGAAATGCATTAAAGACAACACTTCTCAGGCTAAGAGCAGAATTTCCTTTGTAGCCCATCCAAGCAATGTAAGAGCTGAATCAGAAATCAAAGCTAGGGACTCCCTCATAGTGGTTTAAATAATTAATCTCTGTTGAAAGCATTAACAAATCCTTTGAGTTGATAACTTTGCTCAAATATTTGTGAATTTAAAAAATACATTTGATCTTCTTCACTAATTCTAAATGAAATCTGTTTAGAAATGTAGTACATAATTAAACAAACACTTGATGTCAAATGCCTACACTTTGTATCTTAAGTCAGGTGGGCATAGTACAAAATTTAAAATGTTTCTTAAAATGTAGCTGAGTTATGATTTTATTAGCATCATCATTTCAGCTATAAAAGAAAAGGCATTTTCACCTTAAAGCAGCTATTTTATAGATGCAAGGACTACGGCAGAGGTCTAACAAGCCAAACAGACTAAAGCGAGAGTGCTGTGGCATAGATAGCAGTCCCATGTACTACAGACTATAACAGTAAAATTTTCTAAATTTTATTTTTTTTCCTTAAATGAAACTAAGAAGATCCACTAGTTTTGATTTCTTAGTGAACAGCATTCAAGAATATTATTAAGTTATTACTGATTTTGAGTTACATGAACTGGATTTGCTTGTATCTTGAAGATACATGTTCAGGAAAGACATGTTGAAAGATTTACAATCTTGATCAAAAAGACAAAAGGAAAGGAAATAGCAATCAGGAAATTTCTGTGGATATACGTGAAACAAATGATTAATGATCTGAGGAAATAGTTACCAGGTACTGTGAAGTATCTCAGCATTACAGTGACTGTTAAATTTGAAAAGAAACAGTCACTGAACTAACAAAAAAAAATATGTATTTGTGGTGAGCAAACTGCGAAATGTTCTACTCCATCCCAGTCACCCAGCGTTTTAATTTATCACTGCTGCTTCTTTACCTTCTATAATTCATTGCTGAATGTAAACGAAAAAATTGCTATTTGCCTTGCATACCCTCTGAGCTCCACATGTTTTATTATAATAAAAGCATCTTAAAAGAGAGAATGACTTACTGATGAATAACGGAAAATAGCAAGTATTGCAGCTGTCTGCATTGAATTGATGTGTTTCAGATGACTAGTCAGAGACTGGTCTACAATTGATTTGGTAACAGAATTCACATAATTAAGATTAAATGCTTGTAGGTAAAACTGATCTGCACATAATACACAATAGAACACAGCTGCTCAGTAAACTCAGCTTTTCGGACACTGTTACTTTTCCATTAAATAAAGAAAAAATACATGTATACAGCAGTTATTCAAATATAATAAAAAAATTATGAGAATAATTCCAAATATTCATCTCTGTGATTACTAGCTTACTCTGAATTTTAGAAAAATGTTTAAATGAACATTTTTGACATCTTCCTAGTCTACAATACAATCTTTCTGGGTGTATACTGCTATGCACTATGACGTATCATACCTAGCTTTTTCCTGCTTTTCAAACAATATTGTCGTGTTCTTGCATACAGTTTGGAACATGTGCAAAACAGACAACTAAGTGTATTATAAGACTTGAAGTGGTGCAGTGTCAGACTGCAGAATTTTGGGAACAGTATACATTGTACTACAGAAAAAGCTGAAGAATTCATTTCTCTCTCTTTGTTAGAACTAGGAAGTTCTCTGGGTCTTCTCCTAAAATGTCACTTAGTTCACATTTATGCCACCTGCACTATTTCAGTCTACTCAGCTGACTTCAATTTTAGAAAAAGTTTCCAATTCAAGCAAAGGTTTGTTTAGAAATTTGAATAACTAGGCTTTGAAAAATCAGATGATGTGTTCTTCTGTGGAATTAATTTCATCAATAAGCATCAATCACAGACTGAGTTAAGATGTACTAATAGAATTTTGGTTACATGTCTGGTGATGTTAAAAGAACAGTAATATTCTATGTTGTAGCTAAAGTAATTCTAAAATCCCTTCTTAGTTTAGGTTCCCTTCTGAAACACGAATTCAATAACTGTTGAATTGAAAAGTGATTCCCACAACTTATGTGAGTATCCCTCACACTGTTACAGGCATGGTTTTAAATTCTATCTAGTGCATTTCAGTCAAATTTATTATTTTGTGTTGCAGTATTATTGTGATACTGAATATGCTGCCATTTATTTCACATGCTAGAAACATACTAGCAGACAGGAATATGTAATCTTTGTATACACAGTTGGTTCTTTATTTCGTTTAAGTGTAATAGTCACTAGTCCAGCATAATAAATACACTGGAAATAAAATGCTTTCTGCAAGAGAATCTTAGAGAACTACAGAAGCATCTCAATAGCAATAGCACACAATGCTATTAGATACAAATAGCAAAAACTAATCAGCAGTGACTCTAAGCAATTATTACTTGTGAAAGGTATGACATACTAGCCTAATGATACATTGTCAATTTTCAGCATTATAAGCAAGCAGCTGTATATAGTTTGCTACTGAAGGACAAACAGCATTATATAAACATGCATTTAATACAACCATGTTTTTAGTTTAGAAACTACACCGTGCATCACTCTTACCTCGGATTTCTCCAGTTTATTTTGAGCATCAATCTGAGTGACAATTTCATTCATGTTGGTCTCCAAAACCATTCCACCCATGACCATTTCGGCCAATATATTATGGACCTAAAAAAGATCAAAGAAATTTTAAAAACGTACAATGTCCTACACATATCTAGACAGATGGTATTAGATTCATTAATACAGGAACACATATATGCTGTAAGTCACTTAATTGATGTTAGTAATTTATTTAAAATCAAATGGGAACGAAGTTCATAACTTGATGTACAATTCTGCAGTATCTTCTGTGCTTGTAGTTCAGTTACAAACTCATTGGCTATACCACATTGCTTATCAACAGTAGAAGAAACGTTCACATTCATCTCTCTCTCAGTGTGTTTTCTATCCAAGGACTACAGACAAGAGCCATAACTAGCAGCAATAGTAGTAACAACTCTTAAGGAGCAGGTTCTACAAGATTAAACAAATTGCTCACAAACAGATGTGTAAAAACTACTTTGGACTACACCTGTGAAGGAAGTGATACTTACTCACCACTGGTACTAAGACTAAGCTTAGAAGTAGAATTAACATACTTGATCTGACCCATGCCTTAGCTACACCATAAAGAGGGAGTCTTCAGCATCCAAGACCAAGATTGACAGCTAGGACTTAAACTGAAGGACCTCATAAACCAGCTGGAGACATTAGCGAAATTGGTACATCTAAAATCCCTCTTCCCTGCAACCCTGATTTGGGGATGTGAGCTCCGGTTCACAAGTCTCTGCTTCAGAATCCGTATTTGCACTTTAGTTAAAGACTAATTTAAAAAAAAAAAAATGCTTCCACATACTTTCTAGTAAAAATCCAG
The DNA here is from genome assembly GCF_001431845.1 of Calidris pugnax. Classification (NCBI taxonomy): domain Eukaryota; kingdom Metazoa; phylum Chordata; class Aves; order Charadriiformes; family Scolopacidae; genus Calidris; species Calidris pugnax. The sequence goes on along the minus strand of NW_015091091.1, from coordinate 99,759 downwards.
ACTTAATACATAATGTATAATATTTGAATGCCATTATAATTCTTAAAACAAGGAACATTTTATTACTTTTCTGAAATAAACACATTGTAGAATTTTATACTTGAAAAGACATAAATCTCTAAATGAAACAATGCTAAAGATAAGTTGCAAGTACTACGACAAAAAACACTACACTTGCCATTTTTGCGTCATACCTCAAAAACAGAACTGAAGTCTTAGTTTCCTGATAAATCATTAATATATTTCCATATGAACTTGCAATGAGTATCTTTAGAGAGGTTGAGAACAGTTCTTCTTCTCTCTGCACATTGCTGCTGAGTGGAGCTTTAAGAATCAAACACTTATGAGAAAGATTAACAATCCTTAATGAGCCACTCTCTTAGTCCTGGCATATATATGTCCCTCGTAACATATGAAGCTAAGAAACATAATAAACTTACATAAATTTGCATTTGTCTAAAAATATGCGAAGAATTATTTCACAGACACTTGATGAAAGATACAATATATTCAACAGAATCAATGGAAAAAAATACTGATTTTTTTTTAGGCAGTTGTCAGTTTTACTTATATGGAAGGCTTGATAATATAAGTTGATGATGCGAGAAGTTGACCTAAGATGTTCTTAGTATCAAAAAGAAAATATCAAAAGATGTTAATATGGAAATTATTATTAAAAAAAAAAATAAAATAGACACAAAAATGGTATTTTTTTTTCTTTAAAAAGTTAACAATAATCATTAATGGCGTTTAAAACGCAACACACAAACATATTTCTACCACTGGTGATGGTCATAAAGACTGACACTTTAAAGAGGTCTAGCTAAAGGTATTACTGAATCAGTGTTTAAGCTAATCAACACAGTATCAGGTTTAATTATTCCTTAGGGACAAGATGTGTTTTAAAAGTAGACACATTTGCAGCTTCAATCACAATCACACTTCTTGATTAATCCCCAACTTTTAAGCCATGAAGGTCATTTTGGTTATATTTCACTTTATTCTATCAAGAATTCACTAACCAACTATTTTTCACGTACTGTGAAGAACTGAGACGTTAAAGCTCTAAGATAACAAGCTGAACTCTGTACAACACCTACACCAAAATACCTGAAGAGATTGAGCATTTGATTAGGTTTTCACAAGTGTTCTGTTTTCTCTGGAATAAATTACAAGGTGCATTTGAAAAGAAATGTAATTAAATGATGCCAGTTTCAGCAGCTGCTTTTGCCCCCAGTAGTTAAAGGTGAGCTATTACAGTCCTGTCAACATTACTCATAACAGAGATAAATTTTTCCTGTAGAGTGTTACTAACATGGTAAATATATAATTGTCCTGGTTTGAGCAACAAGGGATTAATTTCTCTTTCGGTAATTTTACTTTTCAGTAAGGTCTTTTTTAATACTAGGGAAAACTGCTTTTCTAGAGGACTATAGTGTCTGAATTTGTGAAAATATTGGCTGCCATTTTGAGAACTTCTTGCCCTGGTGCTGGACCCCTCAGGCCTTCCCTTCCTCCTGAAGCCATAATGCTCACAGTGTCCCACATATGCTGTCCACTGCTGGGAGAGGGTAAATTTACATTAGATATTAGGAAGAAATTTTTCACTCTGGGGGCAGTGAGACACTGGAAGAGGTTGCCCAGAAGCATTCAAGGCCAGGTTGAAGGGGCCTTTGAGCAATCTCATGTAGTGGGATGTGTTCCTGCTCATGGCAGGTGGTTGGAACTAGGAGACCTTTAAGGTCTCTTCCAACACAAACCATTCTATGATTCTAAGATTTTGCATCAGCCAACCTCATAAAAGCCAAGTTATAAAATTGCTCAGGAACACACAAACACTTACTACTTCTCAAGTGTAATAAATGCTTTAAAGAGTAACTGTGGAAAGACCACAGGGGGTTACATGGGTGTCCAAACAAGTCCCAAATGTGACTAATGTTAATGTTCTCTATCATCACTTGGACTGAAGGACATACTAGACATCACCTAACATAGTACTTAATGAAACACACCTTCAACAAATGTCAGTGTACTGGGTTAAGTTTTGGCAGGGTTGGTGTGGTTGATTGGTTTTGGTTTGTGGGTTTTTTTCCAGCCTGGTAGAAGATGCAGAGATACTGCTCAATATATACAATAAGAGGCCCGGTTGGTACCATCACGTTAAAACAGTAGTGGTGGTGCAACAACTCTACCATAAGTCCACATTACATATGACAGTTCAGAGAACAACTCTATGATATGACCTATCTGATGCTTTTTGTACAATATCAAGACAGACATAAATTCAAGAAGTGGACAAGCTTGAGCGTAATAACTAAATCACATCCTCCAGAGGTCTCTCCCAGAGTAAATTGTTCTATGATTCCAAGAACAATGAAGCTGAACTGGTTTACTATTATATAAATTAAAAAGGTTAAAAAAAAAAAAAAAAAAAGCGCTTCTTGAACAGATAGACCACTGATTGCAGGCTGTTGTAGCCCAACCACAGCAACAAAAGAAGGCAACAACTGCATGGTTCCAAGAGAAAGAATTTGATTTATGGGTTCAAAGAATGCATCTCACCAAGGTATTAATTACCCTTGGTTTAAGATCTGAAAGAAGTCCTTAACATGCCAGCTAGGTAAAGATAAGAAATGCTTGACAAGGGAACACTGTTTGCAGAAGGCAAATTTCAGGTTTCTGGCCAGTTGTAGCATTGATGCCGTAACTGTACAGAACATCAATATACTTGTATGACTAGCATTAACATATAGCCTTTGGCAGTTATTGCCATTATCCTTACTATGGTGGATGCAGTGAAGAACTGCAATGAATAAGATTCTGAATACAGCTTCTCACATACACAAAAAATGATCATAATCCAGATGTGTATATGGAGATTTATCAATACTAGAATAAAGAACTGCAAGGATTTTTTTTTCTTCAAGCACACTAGAGGAAGTCCTAATATTCTACATCAAAACATTAAGAAAATACCTTCCTTAATCCTTTTAGTTGTGAGGAAACTATTTCATTACTCATGGTGTTTTAAAGGACTGCTTTATTATTATTTATTAAATATTAATACACCTTATTACATAGGGTGCATCATCAGCAAGTTCGCAGATGACACCAAGTTAAGCAGGGGTGTTGATTCCCAGGAGGATAGGGAAGCCCTACAGAGGGACCTAGTACATAGGGTGTATCATCAGCAAGTTCGCAGATGACACCAAGTTAAGCAGGGGTGTTGATTCCCAGGAGGATAGGGAAGCCCTACAGAGGGACCTAGATAGATTGGATCATTGGGCCAATATCAATGGTATGAGTTTCAACAAGGGCAAGTGCCAGGTCCTGCACTTGGGCCACAATAACCCCATGCAGCGCTACAGGCTCGGGGCAGTGTGGCTGGAAAGCTGCCTGGAGGAAAGAGACCTGGGGGTTCTAATTGACAAGCAGCTGAATATGAGCCGGCAGTGTGCCCAGGTGGCCAAGAAAGCCAACGGCATTCTGGCTTGTATTAGAAATAGTGTGACCAGCAGAAGTAGGGAGGTGATTGTGCCCCTGTACTCAGCACTGGTGAGGCCACACCTGGAGTATTGTGTCCAGTTCTGGGCACCTCAATACAGGAGAGATATCGAGGTGCTGGAGCGAGTGCAGAGGAGGGCAACGAAACTAGTGAAGGGCCTGGAAAACAAATCATATGAAGCCCTAGGGGCTGAAGGAGCTGGGACTGATTAGTATGAGGAAGAGGAGGCTGAGGGGAGACCTCATCACTCTCTACAACTACTTGAAAGGACACTGTAGAGAGGTTGGTGCTGGTCTCTTCTCACAGGTAATTAGTGACAGAACGAGAGAGAATGGATTCAAGCTCCAGCAGGGTAGGTTTAGACTGAACATCAGGGAAGAATTTTTCACAGAAAGAGTGGTCGGGCATTGGAACAGGCTGCCCAGGGAGGTGATTGAGTCACCATCCCTGGATGTGTTTAAGAGCCATTTAGATGTGGTGTTGGGGGATGTGGTGTAGGGGAGAGCTTTGTAGAGTAGGGTAGATGGTTGGACTCGATGATCCCAAGGGTCTCTTCCAACCTAGACAATTCTATTATTCTATTTTGCTCTCAGAAAGCCCGCTAGTAAGTACACAGTTCAAATTAAAGCACCACGATTTACTGCTGAGCAGCTGTATCTATTTCATGTTCAGTGTTTCACATTACAGTAGATACACATCATAAGATTTATCTTCCCATCATGCAAGTTGTCTTTAAAAACATGAAAATGAGAATTTCTACTTATGCTCAAGGATGCTTAAAAAAAAAGTATTAAGGCAGACGCCAAACGCACCTAGTTCATTATTACATTATTATCTGGTTTCAAAAATTCACCAATTGACACAAAATTATGCAAAAAATCTTAAGGGTACTATTTATTCTGATATAAGTTCTCTGCTTCCAAATCTGTCCAACTTAACGATTCCTGAAACACAGACTGTTGGCTGTTTCTTGCTATATTACTGTATTTCATAGCCTTTGTCAGATTTTCATTTTGTTAATATGTCTAATCACTTTTGTACCTATTTATAATGTTCTCGGTATCTATGATAAAACAGGACAATGGCATTCCATAATCTAATTATCAATCATGAAAAATACATTTTCTTTTTTTCAAACTTAGTTCCTGAAATTTTATTTTATATGCCACTGTTCTTTATTTCTGAGAAACACAGTTGTTCATTTTCTTCAGACCCTTCAACACCTTTTTTTTTTAATATACTTCTTTCTTCTCTGCCTCCAGCATCTTGAATATTTAACAGCTTCTTCCACGCAAGCTGTTCCATACCTTTGATCATGCTTCTTACCCTTCTCTGTGTTTTTTTCCCTACTTTTTGTGTATGATATGCAAGTCTTACATGTAATATTTGAAACTGTTTATCAAGCATGGATTGACACTGTAGTTTAACCATTATTTTTCTTGGCCCTTTTTTCTTCTAAAGGTGTGATTTTCTAAATAACAGAATAGAATTATTTTTTGCTTTCTTTTTTATTGCAAATACATATTAAATTAACAAATACACATTATTTTCTCTATTTTTTTTAATTAAAATTTTCACTAGTTCTTTTCCTAAAGAAACAAAAAAAGATTATGAAAGCACTACGTGGCAATGAAGTGCAAAGTTGAATTTCAAAATAGTGTTTAAGTGAAAGAAGGGACAAGGAATATTCCTCTTATATTTATATTCTAAAAGCAATCAAACTGTAGAGAACATCAACTTTTCAAAATTTGAAATTGCCATTTTGTAATAATAATTGAGGGGTTTTTTTTACAAAAATCAAGTGCTTCCTACTTCTATTTGCTGTCTGAAAATATGGATACATGCTTCAACAAATGTGGAGAAGGAATGCATCAAGAAAAAACTCTCCCAGGAAGATCTGGTAAACATATTTCCTTGTCTTCAAGCCACAATCTGATTCTAGAGGGTCCATTGTTTTGGTCAGATGACAAACTCTTGGAAGAGATCATGATACTCCCAGGAACTTTTCAACAGGTGCCAAAAACTTGTGGAAAAATAGAAGTATTTCCTTACATCTCCAGTATAGAGAATGTATTCTAGTATTTTAGTTGATGCTTATGAGATAGCTTTCAGTGATGTCTTTTCCATGAAAAAGCATTACACTCCTGGACTCATTGTAGGAATCAGTACAGGACTGAAATAAACCTCCGACTCTGGAAAATGTTTTGCTACTGCTATAGCAAGTTTGGTTGGTTGGTTTTAATACAGTTTTTCTGTAAAGGAGAAGCCCAGTTATTTCCTGTACAAACTGCACTCCCTGACACACCAAGTCTTCACCTGCTACAGCATATAAAAGCCACTATCTCATTCCCACTTACATTCGATTCTCCAAATGAATTTCTAGTACTATACCAATATTCTTGAATAAGCATCCATCTTGGCTCCAGTCATCACTGGGTCCTGTATAATGGTGGCTGCCTGATGAAGGTAAATGTTTCCTTACAGAGATGCCACCTAAAATGCTACTAAAGGGGCAACAGCTGTTGAGATTACATAGTTTAACTCTTTTACATGCTACATCATTTTTTACAAGAAAAGTATTTCTTGTTTTTAGGCACTTCTGGCAAAAGGACTAGAAGAAAGTCATCTTACACAACTCCATCAAGAACTGAAGACACAGACCAACTCTCCAAATCAATTAGTAATTCCTCACTTTTCTCAACACCAGACCACTCAAAATACAAATATTTGGAATGTTCCACCCCAAGCAGCTTCCACATGGAAGTATCCACTATAATTAAAATTCTGTCCAGACCAAACATCCAGCAACAGTTCCTGTTTTTCCCTAGTGCACACTTGAAATCTATTAACAAGCCAGGCCTCAAATATCTGACAAGAGAAAGTTAATGTCTTAACTCAGAAGACTCAATGCATTTTGCTTCTTGAAAATCTGCCATTTTGGAGATAGACAGAGTGTTCCAACCAGGCTAGAAATCCTAATGACTTGTCATGAGAACGGTATCACTTCAAACATCTGCTCAAGGTCATTTGCATTTCACTGTCTGGTCAAGGTACAAGTGTTTCTTCCAAAAGAACTTCCTGATTGTTAAACAAATTGAGTCAATTCCAAATGGTTAATTTCATATACTTGTTATTATTTTTAGTCCACTTTTAGTGATTTTTGTCTTATTGTTCTTTATGTCTTTTGCTATTGATGCAGAAAAACATCCACAGATGGGGAATGGTGACTGCACAGAAAGCAATAGAAGGCACAAAATGCAACTGAAGGAGTAAATTCTGCATATTCAATTCTCAGCATTTTAGGTATTACATCAAGTGGTGCCAATGTCCTTTTAAATGAAATACTACTATAGTAATAGCATTTCTCAAAACTAGATCAATAAATAAAACACTTATGCCTGATAGCTAGGAATATTCAAATAAGATTGTTTCTAGATGTGTGGAAAAAAAGACATAACATCTTTTTGGTATTTAGAAGAGAAAGAACCATACAGCATTTAAGTTACAAAATCATAGCATTTGAAAGGCAACTACCAGCCCCAACTGGAAAACCCCATTACAGTTTCAGTTTTAAGTGACATAACGCCTAACCATAAACAAAACAAATTATTTCTTGAAACTAAGTACTACTCTGAGAATATTCGTGTCTCCGGTTTGACAATTATATGTGCAAGAACACTACGCACATCTCGCACATTATTTTATTTTTCCTCAGAAACACGTTCCACCATAGCTTTCAAGTCTTAAAAATAATACACTGATAGAAACTGTCTAGATTTCACTAACAATAGACGTAGAATCACTGAAGAGTTTAATATCAAGTATCAGTTGAACCAAACATTTTACTTGACAAGAAATATTACAGAAGCTCACCACAGTACCTTGTCTACATGGAAAATTAAATCCAGTTCACAGACATTTTCAAAACATTTGTCTAGTGTTTCCACAAATACCTGCAAAGAGGGAAAAAAAAGCCAGATGTCAAGCTTTAACAGAAACTCAATAGTGCCATTAGGTATGAGGTTTAACAAAAGCAGATACAGAAAATATACACTAGGCAGATTTTAAGGCAATATAAGCATCTACAGAAATTATGTGGTTAACATTATTATGCCAACAGCGTATTATTTGTAGAGGGCAAAACTATATGCACAAGTCACTTTATGTTCTAACTGTGCTAAAAGTCACAAAGCACACAACTTTAAACAACAGTTGTATCTTAGGAAAAAAAGATCATCTATGCTCATCTAAAAGATCATCTATTTTCTCAGCTGTGATTCAAAGTGTTCCTTCCCATTTCATTACAATCGGCTAGTTTTTATTCTCATTAATTGTAACAATTATTACATTGCAGGCATCTGACAGTTAACCAGACTACTGTTAACTTTGCCACACAGACGCAAGTGTGCAATGCAAACTGTCAGCATCATGCAAGTTTGTCAGCATTATGGCTTCCAGCAACAGTACAGCAGCTTTCAACTCATTTAGACCTGTTGAATTCAGGATGGACCGAGGAAAAAGGCAGCTGTCTTAACGTCCCACCTGCTGATTCTGTCATAAATTTAGAAAAGTCTAACAGTTTCTACCAAGGCAAATAGCTCCTCCATGAATCTAGAATGTAAGTGCACAAAGCAGAAAAATCAACCAACTGCTGAAGTCCAGCCACTGATGATCTCTGCTGGATATGGACCGTATGTTACCCTGCTCTGGCTATTGCTGTAACAGATTCCTTGGTACTCGTGTTAGCCAGTTTTGGTACACTAAAAGCATCCCAGCTCCCAGTTAGGCCAGAGAATGAAAAGATGACTGTACTTGCACTCCCTAAACTCCTGAATGCCAACCACCATGGGCTTGTGGCAAGTGCTGACAAAGGCTCCAGTTTTGGAAAAGCACAAGCACAGTGCCCTTTATTCAAGGGATAACTCCTACTGACTTTGATGAGATGTGTCAAGACCTCTAAGTTAAACATACGCTTAAGACCTTAAGCTTAGGGTCCTCAAAATTAAAAAGAATTTCTGTAAGAATTTACAGATCTTTTACTAATGACTAGTAAAAAAGCTGAAACTTGTGGAAAACTCTAATCTCAGTTTTATATGTTTCAAAGCTGTTTTGTCAAATATGCACTTAAGTTGTCTGTATATGTAAATTTTTTTTGCCATTTCAAACTCATACCCTAAAGCAGCAATATGAGAAAAGTTAAACACCTGGTTTTGATTCTCTCTCTTTTCAACATGGTTTATTCATCCCATCTTAGTTTTTGAGAGGAACCAGATTTCAAAATGCCTAGGCACAGAGCAATAGTAATGAGAAATCATGTTCTGCTGAGAAAAATTAAGTGATAAAAGGCCTGCTTCTATAGATACATATTTATGTTTATAGACCACTGAAACAGGTCTACTTGACATTAGCCATTTCCAGTTGTTTATCTTGCATATCAAGAAGGATTACTCTTGTGTCTGAATCTCTGGTCTCAGATCCTGCTAACACTATAGAACAGAAGAGGATCCCACTCTACTGTTGCTATTACTATTATTATCAGTCACCATTTTAAAGACAAACTACATCTAACTGATGTTCCATGCATTTAGAACAAGGATCATTCTTCAACACCAAAATAACTTAAACTAGGAACAGAGAGCATTTTCACAGGCAAACTCAAGACAGTAAGGTTCAGTGACATCAGCTAAATAAGTAAGTGAATACACATGTTAAATTATACTGAAACTAGGCAAAGCAGATCTTTTTTTTTCTTTGAGTACTTGTTAATTTTTTTTTATAATAACAGCCTTCTATATAGAAGGGAGGCAAGTAAACAAAAAACTTTTATGTTAAGCAGAACAAACCACACAGTTCACAACTATGTGCTGCAAGACAAATGACCAAAGATTTGGACTCTTACTTTCCCTGTACCTTAGGAGAATGTGGTTACAAGGACAGTGCTGTTTGCTATTAGCTGCAGGAAGAAGATAGGAAATAGTGTGTAAATGTAACCTTTATCCAAAGGTTTCAGTTATAAGCACTAACAGTTTGACACTATTTTGGAAAGAAAAGAAAATATTCCTCATATACATCACCACGTTTGCACATGAACTCACGTACTGACCTTGACATCCAACTAGTTTCTTGGAAAACAAAGCAACATGTTAAAAACAAACACAACTCAAATATCCTCAGAAAGGCCCCCATAGATATGTGTATTTAGTAGCAGGCCGTACACGCACACATGAACACCACAAAAGTTTTATTTTTGTGTCCTTCTTCCATATAGCAACACTTGGTTACAATGGTTACTTTTAAACCTTTACCCATTACATAGTGAGTCCACCACACACTGAATGAAATCACAGATCTCTCCCTGCAACACGTGACCAGTAATGCACACAATTTTTTAATCTAAGGGAAATCAGCTGGCACTGGTATTCTTCAGAGATTTTTCACTGGCTAAGGATTTCTCATGCAAACTTTCTCAATCTTCCACTCACAATGAAGAGTTCCCTCACAGTAACACCAGCACTGTGACAAGGTGCGTATCTGTTACAAATGACTGGTCTTTAAAACCATTACTCTACAAGGTAAACTAGATTTTCGACACTAACATTCCTTGACCTATTTTAAGACATACCACATAATTGATGTGGTAAATAAAACTAGAGCCACTTTCATCTTCATTTTAGTTAAGAGTCTAAGGAATTGCACACTATGCAGTGCTGAAATTCTAAGCACTTCAGTGATTACTTCAGATGCTGCAGACGGGTAGATCAAAATAACCAGAAGAGAAAACACATCAATTGTTTCAGGACACACACACCACACATCAGTTGAAATGCACCTTGTGACATTATTGGAAAAGACATATAAATAAATGAGTCAAATTGCAGGAAAATAAGGATGGATGTACAATAAGTTACTAGCTCCCCCTTGTGCTTAATTTTTGAAATCATAATCTTTCACCAGTCAAAGAAAACCCCATCCACATCTCCACACAAGTAAACAGCAAAAAGAAAAAAAAAGAAAACCCCACACCTTTCTTTTGTAGCAAATATGGTTTAATAAAGCCAGATACACAACTGGAAAATAAAGTATATGAATCAAAATACCATATTGTTATTGGATATAAACAAGTCAGGAGCTCCCTATCCTCAGTAATACGTCAAAACATAAAACACCACCTTTACCATAAAGGGCTCGTTTTTTGATTAGGCAAATAAGAAAACAAAGGACTAAAACATACATTAATAGTGGGAAAATAACAAGGCTAGCAGAAAAATCAGAATATGTATTCAATTAAATGCATCGATGTTAGATAATGTCAAATATTAACAAAAGCAGTACAAAAAATAAAGTAAAAACAACAGGAGTAGCTGGTATCAAGAATATCCCATCCTTCTTCTAGGCTAAAGAGCAATGCCAAACCTTAAGACAGAATTAATTCCATCTGCCCATGGAGACCCCTCTCCTTCATTGCTTTTGACTGTTCAAACACTACTTCAGACTTCAACTAGAACATAATAGTCTGATTATATACCAGTTCTCCATAGACGAGACCGGTTTCTCTTCTGTTTTAAGAGCTTTAATAAGTCATCATTCATGTATCATTGCAAGCATATGAAATCAACTACATTGTTTCCACAGCCTTTCTAATTCATAAATCCTTGGCGAAACTGTGGCATTTTCCCCATAGTTGCACTGACATCCCAGTTTTCTTTCAATATATTTTTTTAAGCTAGTCATAACTTATACAAAGAATGCCAAGATTACCATGTAAGGGAAAGACTATACAAGTCCTGATGATTAGTCAAAACAGAAGTGTGCTAGATCTTTCAAGCAGACCTGCCAATAGACTTAATGCATTACCAATAAGGCTTTTTAAGCCAAAATGTTCTTCTTTATTCCCATCCTTTATTTTCCACCCAACTCTAAAATTAACTGTGTTAACTTAGAATTATTCAGGTATTTTTTCTGCCAAGATAGGTATCCAAGTCTTACGCCTCTCCCTTTTTTATTTAATTAGCATAAAAGCATCTCTGGTTAGGATGATTTATCTTTAAGAACTGAGAAAAACATCTTTCATTGATTGCACTGCATTTCCCCTGTGCATCTTACTGAACAAAATTATCTTGCAATGCTATATACAATCTTTCACGGAAGATTAACCTCACAGATTTAGCTTTTTACTGAGTCAGTATGTCTTAGAAGTACAGCTATGGGCTAAAATCCTCAAAAATGCTTAGAGTTGAATGGGCTTTTATGTCCATAAGATAGTTAGGTACCATTGTAAATGTCACTCAATTTTTCCTTATAGCAGTCTATCACTACTTTTATTTTCTTATGTACTCTATTTCCATGCACTATAACCTTACACTTCACAAACTAAGAGTTTAAAATAGCTACAGTTCATGACATAATTTACACTGAATCCAAATTGACCGCAAAACCTACCAAGCATAGGTCAGTATCTGTTCTATCTCCCAAAACCAGTAACAGAACCTTCTGTTTGTAAAAAAAACCAAACAAACCAACCAAAAAAAAAAAACCCACACAAAGAAAATTGACAAAAATTAGAATTATGCATTTGCCTGAGCTGTTCCAGTACATCTAGTTGGAACACAGTATAAAATCTGAAGGACCGTCTATGATTTGTAGCATTAAGCCTGAGCCAAGAAGACTTACCTGTGAAATAGCTCTGTCCTAATGACCTGAATGTGTAAGTGGCTTTCACAGAAGGTATCCTAAGTATTACAACACAACCTTTAAGCTGACTGCCACATGTAATCTAATGTATTATAGATTTACTCTGTTTACAAGACAGAAAACTCTTAAGTCCTAGACTAAGCTCTGGGTTCATTTCACCAGTTTATTTTCATGAGATCATAAAGAAGTACTTATTTAAACAATTCAGTGTACGCATAATTAATAACAAACTCCAGATGACTTACTCTTACCTGTGCTATGGTAAACAAAGATGTACGAAAATGGTTCAGCACTTCTCAACAAAAACCAGACAAAGTTTGTTTGCCTGAGTAGATGTGTATGTGTATATGTTGCCAGTCTGCATTGCAGGTGGGGTTCACACATTATAATAAACATTCTGAGGGCACTTTTCCAGTGTAAGATACATTTAATTCTGATTACTATTGCTAAGAGGATTTTGTGAGCCAGACTGGAAATTAAAAATGTTTAATTAATCTCTGTATGCTTTCTCCTATAATTAAATGCTTGAATTACAATGACCTAGAGAAATGGGAGTACTGAAAAAGCTGCAGGTACTGTGGTGAGACTATCTTTATAAACAAAATCATACAGGTCTGAAAAAAGTAAAGTATTTCTATGAATAGAAATAGTATTTCTATTATTTCTGCTTCCCTCCAGTAGTTATACTAGCATGTAATTAAACACTGGGGCATAAAGGAAAAGATGTGAAATAAAAAAACACTGAGAGATTGAAATCCATCAAAGTACTTCCGGCACAAGAAGCAATATAATTTAGAGGAAAGTTCAAGATCTCCCTAATCCAGAGAGTTTGAGGGCTATGCAAATATAAGTGGTAGTAGAAAGTTCAAGCAATTTGCTTCAGCACCCTCAAGTAAAATTTAGGCTACAGCATGTAATTGGAAATAATCAAGGCTACTGATGTGACATTCTTAATAAATTTTTTATGTGCAAATTTAAGTTGAAAAACCATTGATGTAATCAGAGTTCTCTTGATATAAGAGTGTTCATATTACCAGACATGATATTTGTTGCTGAGTTGATACAGACATATTTAACAGGTTAAATCATACATGCTGCATTGAGAGCCTTGAAGAAGACACTGTATTCAAGGAGCTAGTCACCTTGAACACGCCATGTCTGCTCTACTGGGCTCAAGAAGCCTGTATCTTATTACTGTGATCTATAACTTATGTCTTTAGGAAATGTAACCTAGGTGGATCAAGGAGTGGAATGTATTGATCCTGATCAAAAGACTGCTGCATGTTTAGGAGTTGATGATCCATGTAACATTTGACCTGCGTAGGAACAGTCCTGTGCTGTGCTGCACAAACTCCATGGCTGAAGGATGAACTCAGCCAGCTCACTGTAACAGAGGAGCCTGCAGGCTCCTTCAGTACCAATCACCGCTCGGTACTGGTGATTAAGCCACCTACACCGACTTGTCTGTACCTCAAAGTGCAGCAAGAAGTTCTCCTGAGAATATTCTTTAGGAATATTCAGTTTTCTTGTGAGGAAATTATACATTAACTTAAAGGTCAAAATTGGGAGAGCTTTTCTCTGTGGACAGAACCTGTTCTGCACAGCTCACTGTGGGAAAATCTACTGGGGCTCCACTGGATGCCGCATGAACTCAGGATGCCCAGCATCTGAAGGGATGTAAGATTTTTAGATTCCTCTTATTTTCTTTTCTTAAACAGTCATCTTATTAAGCTGTTGTTGTTTTTTTTTTGTTAAGCCTTTTTTGAGATCCAGAGAGAACCTGTACCACCTCTCCCCATCCACCCCATCTGGTGGCGAACACAGGCCTAGGGCAGCTTTTGCACTCATTTTCTAAAGTATACCTGAGCAAAAGCTCGTAAGCCACAAGAAAAGTTTAATCCAAAAAGGTTTTGGATATATTAATCCATTGTATATTTATAGTAAATACATATATATATATGTGTGTGTGTGTCTATGTGTGTATATACATGCACACAGAGCTTTACATATAAAGGTTCTCATAATCTAAACTTGCCTAGCAAACATTTCAACTGCACCATTTTAACCTGCAGCCAAAACAAGGCCTTGAAAAGATGCAGCGAAACACAGCTGTTGATTGTTTAGTAGGTTCCAAAAAACTGTTTCCTTGCTTTCTCATCAACTTGGGAAACAACTTTTTCAAAGTCCAGAAAACTGCAAACAATCTAAAAGTAATTATCAGTACTTTGGGTGTGTTCACAGTATGAAAGGTACCTTCACATCCAAATATTACAGAAAAAGACACAGCTAAGTATTGAACTTGTAAGACACTTAGAATTACAATTTCACTTATTAAAAAAAATGCAGCAAAAAAACTTACTTGTATGAGGTCTAAAATGCCAAGCTCACTTTCTGAAGAATCAACACAGAAGACAAAATACAAGGTAGCATAGTGTCGGTAAATTAATTTGTTATCAGATCCACCTATTAATCTAAACAGGGAAGAAAACAGGAAAGCTTAGTTAGCATCTCAGGATAAGCTGAGCAAATCCTCGCAGTTATTTCAGTTAATAGGAGACCTATTGTTAATGGCTGGCTGGAGCTTTCCCAAATGCAACTATATCACAACTTTTATTTTGTGATATAATTAGAATGGAGAACACTAAGTACCAAACCAAGTTACATTTACCACACAGGCATAATTATTGTTATCCATATGGATAACAATTACATCAACATATGCAACTTTTTATTAGTATCAATTCAAACAGATCATGCAGCTTCATCAACGAATAGGTATTAAATGTACCTCCATTACACATTAGTGTACACACTGTACAGGGATTAACCTGCTTTACAGATTAACAGAGAGTATGGCTGTGAATCCTTCCCTGCCCTTCTCAGAGTAGTATCAACAGAAAAAGAAAGCTATAATACAGACTGGCATTTGGATTATGGGAAAAGCCTTAAATCGAGTTTATGGTCCACTTAGTAAATATGTAATACTCTGTGCTACAAAATATTTGATACCTTGAGACATAAGACTGTACTACAACCAATAGCTTGTGATGCAATGTTAAAGTCACAGAAGCAATTAAATTTTTATGGACTCACTCATCATCAAGTTACTGAACAAGAAAGAGGTCAAAACAGATATTTCCTTCCACTCTTCTGTTATAGCCTTTGCAAAGAAAGTACATAAATCATAAAAAGACACGTTCTTGGGATCACTGATCTTTGCTGTGACCAGCAGGAAGCCCACTCAAGTAGAAATATGTTGTAGCCTGAACCTACATAGCTACAAGCATCATAATTCTCCCTTTATTCTGTACTAGAACTGAATCACCTTTTTGGTATATCGTAATTTATCCCTTCAGTTTCTGCCTTTAATATAGGGAGAGTATACACTGACAAATAAAAAAAAAATTAGAAATCTTTTAGGTCACTTTTGGTTAAGCACATTGCTTTGCATTGATGCTTGGGTGGGGGGAGGAAGAACTCTTTGTTCCTCAAGAGCAGGAACAACATTTAAGAAATATCAGACAAAAATATTACAAACAAATGGCAATTAAGTTTTCCTCTTTTGTGCTTTATATACCCAATTCTTTCAAATACTTCAGTACCCTGAGTTAGTATATATAAACTGTTGAGGCCTTTGGTTAAACTGCAACCTATAAAGTGATCCCTGTCTTGGAAAAAAAAAAAAAAAACTGAAAAAAATATATTGAAATGGTGACTAATTGAGCAGTAGAAGGAAAGCCAGAATTATGTCCCCCTAGTTTCTTTTTGTTGCACAGCTGTGATTTTTTTAAAAGGCTCTAAATCTAAATGGCTTCTGTCTTTGACTTACAGAATTCAAGCAAGCATGCTTCCAGCTTGAAATCATCTCCAAGAATCTAACAGAATCATCAGTCGAGTAGTTGGAAGAAAACTATCTTAGTTTAAAAAATAAAAAAAAAATCACAAATCATCTTGATCAGGAAAAAGACATCATAGCTGACAAAAGACAGAGAGGTATTTAACTGACTCTACACACAGAAAATTAAGGCATTAACATACTAACTTTCAGTAATCAGAGATTTCCATAATTACAGTATTAAATATTTGACAATCCCTATGTTTAAACTGGAGATCTTGAGCTTACTCCATCAATTATGATCCCTTTTCCTACAAGGTGGCTTTGTAATGACTTACTCTTGATGACTAATATTGCAAAATAAAACACTTCTCCATTTCAGAATTTCTTCTCTTCAACTAAAGCAAGACCACATTATAAAGAAACAACCAAGATGATTCAAGAAAAAAAATCTAGAGACAGAAGACATTAAGTCTGGCTCTCCTCCTACCTTGCTCTGCCTATATTAATAAAATAGCTTAGTTGAAACCACAACTGTTACCACATTTAAAACCTACCTTTTTTCTTCTAGCTTAATATAGCAAGCCTGAACCCTGACAAAAAGGCAAAAGGAAGCCTACTATGAGGGGCTGTCCACTCACACTTTAGGAGCTCAAGCCAAAGCAAATATTTCAATTGTCTCACTGGGCATGGCAAATGCCAATCCCTCTTCAAATGAGGCCAGAAATCTTTAGCTTGATTATAAGGAAACTGGTTAGGTACGATCTGCCTGTTTCTTCCCCATTTGTGTTCGAAACAATTATAGCAGTAGATATTACTTATTTCAAACTTGATACTTACAATCCTCCTTCTAGGAAATTACAGACATTTTCATCTCGTTTTGATACTAAATGGAAAGTTTCTCGGATAATTTGTTGCTGCGTATCTTCACTCTATGGAAGAAAACACATTTTGCTATCAAGTTAAAATGGATTAATTAACAATGCACAGCACACACAACTAAGAAATAGAACCCAAAGTCTATCAGCACACACAAACTATCTACTTCAGAAGCCTTAAATCTGCCAATTAACAGGCAGCATATTGTGTCACTTCAACACAAAAAGACATTTTTACAAGTAAAGTTGCAGAAGAATACGTACTGAGAAAGAACTGTGAAAGAGTGACTGGTTTTAAGAAACTGCTAAAAAAAAACCAAACAAAACCAGAACACACCAAAAAATAGTTTCTTCAAGTAACCGGGAAATCATCTCAAGTATTCTGAATTTTTTGTATTTCCACCGTAGTCTGAACAGCTACAGACATGCTTTGAAACGACTCTCACCCATGAACAGGGCAGGGAAACAGCCTCAAAATCTTGAAGGGAGTGGGGAAGCTAGAAATCCCACAATATATAACTCTTTCAGACATAGCTTAAAACGCAACAGCACCATGAGCAACAGCTTCTCCTAAATCATTAGATTTCCTTCTAGCAGATCAGAAACGTTACTTCTGAGTTTGAATTTGCTTGACTCTTCTAGAGTCCCCACTGTGACTCCATCATTCCTGCACACTTACTTTTGCTACCCTTCTATAAGAGCAGCATTTTTAACAAGCCTGTTCTTTCATAATAAGGAAAATGCAGATACAATTCCTAAAATCCTGCATTTGTTTTACTCCACAGAACCCTAAAGTTATCAAGCATAGATAGCCTCCATCCCTGCCCAAGCATATAAATCCACATTTTAAATCGTTATATGAACTAACACTCTAAGGAAAACTGGTATGTATCTTAAAAGCATTTTCAGCTAGAACCCTGCATGACTGCTAAGCAAAGCAAGCCTGGCATTGGTGTTGTTCACATTCATCACCTTAAATTCTCGTGTTGTTTTACATAAAACCTCTAGAATCCACAAAGACATCAGCAAATGGCTCCAGCAGAAGTAAATCGTTCCATAAACCACAGAACAAGAAAATGCAGGTTCCTCTGCTTCTATGGTTTGTGTTCCTAAATGTGCCTGCCTCACCCTGCTGCAGTTATGTCAGTTACTTCCATTTGTCTTTCTTCCTTAAGAAATCGAGATACCAAGTATTTAAAATAACCTTTGTTTTCAGAATCTGCCCCTATTCACAAAGTTGTTCAGAAGCTTATTTTTGATTTTGAAATTATGGCCACAAGTCTATATTGTGAAACACAAAACCAGATTACATATATCTTCCTATTTAATTGCCATAAATTATTATTTTTCTACCCAATTGCAAAAGATTATTAACTTCATTTTATGCAGTAGAAAATCGTCCCATTCTCATATATACTAGGGAAAAAATGTTACACACATTTTACAAGTTTTGGTACAATGAAGCAAATACCTCTTTCACAGATCTGACCATATTAATTTCTCTAGAAAGCACCAGATGCTTCCACTTGTAGAAAAGAACCTGATATTTACCTCCAGTATTGGTTCAATCAACACAAAAGTATGCGTAAGTTTCAAAAAGTCCATAAATAAACCTGTCTTATTGAAGTCACAAACAAAAAGATAATCAAGACAATTTTATCTGTTTCTGGGGACCATAAAGCTTTAGTGAAACCACCTAATAATGTAATTTCTTAGTCTCATTTGCTATTCACATTTTCAAAACTTCAAGGTGTTCTGTTTATACAAACGTATTACCCTACTTTAAGCATTGAGGATTTGTTCTAATTCCAGTTATGAAAGTAGTAGATTAGAATGGAGTTGACAAGGAAAATCTGGTATCTTCCTGCCATTCCCTTCTCCCCTTCTCCTGCCTCTTCTCCCTCCTAGGACTTTTCATTACTCAACACTAACAGAATACACAAAAAGATAATTACATTTGAACAGAAAATGAGAACAGAAGTAAACTGTTTGACATTAATCCAAGTTTTGTATACCTTTCTAACGTCTTTAATCTACCTATTTTTCATGCCTGTGGAGGTAACAATTAAAAAAAAGAAAAGGAAAAAAACCCCACCAAAATTCTTTAATAAGTTACTGTAGCTCTGCAATAGAACAGAGTAGGAATGCACATTAAGGGGAATGCTTATCAGTATGTGTAGGTGAGAATATTCCATTATTTCCATTATATCCATTAAACAAAAGACATCTGATTGGTAACCCAGAACTGATAAGGAAGAAGAAAACAGGTTCACAAACACATACTAGAATTTCCCAGTATTGCCTTTTTAAGGAGAAGGGATCAAATTTACCCATCCACAGCAGTGACCTGTATCAGTTACACTCCTTTAATTAAAAGCCTGACAGTGCAAACTGAAGTGTCAGGGTCATAATTTCTGTTCTGAGATGTAGAGGTAAGACACATCCCGTCCAATAAAGTTAAATATGACTTCCATAAGAGCCAAAATTGCAAGTAGCCAGAAACCCAAGTAAGTAATAACGCTAATGAAAGAGAATATTTTGTTTACATAGTTCTGGGAAGCACCAGGTTTTCTCCCCATGTTTTAATCCATATGGTCAGCTAAGCATAGCTTAGCCTACTCGCTAGGAAATACAGTACACGACCCACAACAGCACCTCAAAATCTCTTATCCTTGAATTAAACCAACTATTTCCATATTGTTTCTTAATTCCCCGTGGCTGCACTTTCTTTTCATTGATATCAAGTGCATGTGCTCCATTTTCAGAGCTGCCTTGCTACTTGCCTTCTCCCATGTGGAAGAATATACTATTCCCCTTTGTAACGTTTCTTTTTCACATCAACTGTATTTCTGCAGTACTCTGAAAGCCGCCAAAGGAAAAGCCTCTGCTTACTGAAAACCCAAGAGTCCCGCAAAACTCGTGTTCCCCGCTCTGACACCTCTGCCCCAGCCCGGAGACAGGCAGCCCTACACCACAGACCCCGAAAGCCAGGCTACACAACCGCTTCCATGAGTAAGTTCAGACAACGGGCTCCGCCGTTGAACGAAGACTCCCTCCCTTCACCTTCAGCCCCTACCGAAGGACAATTTCCAGTGAAAAGAACACTGGAAACGAGAAAACAGCTGGTGTTTGTTTTTCTTTTGTTCCGAAATCCCTTTTTCCTTGCTGCCGGCTCTCACACCGCCTCAGCACCCTCCATCTTACCCCCGTCCCAACACCACAGCAGCAGAGGCGCCGGGGCGGGGCCGGGAAGGGCCGGCCGAGCGGCTTTCCCCT
>NW_015091091.1:0-79250 GCF_001431845.1 Calidris pugnax | reverse complement strand
CCCGGCCCCCCCTGCGGCTGGGTCGCCGGGCACCGAAGAGCCCGCCGGTGACACGAAAAAGAAAAGTAATGGGGCGAGAAGTCACCGCCGGGGGGCGGGCGGGAGCGTGCGGTGACGGGCGGGCGCGCTGGCCAATCGGCGGCGGGAGCGGGGGGATCTGGCCAATGAGGGGGTGGGTGGGCGGCCCTAACGCGTGCCCCTCCCCCGCAGTTGACATCCTGCTGAAGGCCGTGGGCGACACCCCCATCATGAAGACCAAGAAGTGGGCCGTGGAGCGGACCCGGACCATCCAAGGCCTCGTTGACTTCATCAAGAAGTTCCTCAAGCTGATGGCCTCCGAGCAGCTGGTAGGGGCAGGTGTACCTGGTGGCCCGCCTGGCCTGTCCGATGTACCCAGCGGGAGGCCGGGACCCAGCCATGACAGGGAGCTCTGCTCGCCCTAGGTCCAAGCTCCCACACCCTGCTGGGGGATTCTTTGAATCTCGGCTATGGCTTTTAGCAGGAAACTTGGCACAGGGGCACTAGTAAAACTATTCAAAGTACACATCTGTCATGGTTTAACCCCAGCCAGCAACTAGAACCACGCAGCTGCTAGCTCACACCCCCTCTTCCCCCTACGCGCCCCCTCCTCCCGCCTCACACACACACACACCCTCCCGAAGAAGGGCGGGGAAAAGAGGGAAGAAAGGAGGGAAAAGGGAGGAAAAAAAAGCCTTGTGGGTGTAGATAAAGATAGTTTAATCAAAACAATAACAGAAAAGGAAAAATAATAATGACATGGTTCACTCTCACTGCCTGGTGAATTGGCACCATCCTGAGCAGTGATTGCCGTCCCCCCTTTATCCCCCATACATCGATGGTGTGGAGTATTTAATTGGTCATTCCATTCTTTTTTTAAGCTTCTATGGGAAGCTTAAAAAAGTCCTTGAATGGTACAAACATCACTTAGCAACAGCTAAAACGAATAGGTATTATTGACATTCCTTTCACAGCAGTCACTAGAGAGAAAACTCATTCCTTCCCAGCTGAAACTAGGGCACCACCACAGTGTAACATTGAGATGATCTGTAGTGGTGTGGTTTAAATGTGCTTGGGTGCTCAGCTCCAGCCTTTGGTGTTTTTGCAGTGTCTCGATTTCTTCTTGTCTTATGCTGATGAGCAGAGCTGTGTGCATGTTGTGCAGTGATGCATTCACTGAAAGGTTCCTATGCACAGTGTAACCGTAGAAGTTGGGTAGGCAGAAGGAATATTTGGGGAAAAGTCTAAAGGGATTAGGGTTGGCTTTCTGAACAGTAATGTCTGTTTCCTTCAGAACTTCTCAAACAGTTTAGTTACTGTCCTAGGAGTGATTTGTCTTTTAAAATGGATAGCTTGGAAATGTTCACAGTTTGGCAGCACATTACTGCCTTCTCTGATCCTTCCTGGGAGACCAAGTGGCCACCTGATAACATTGGAAGAGCTGGAACAGATTCAGAAATATGGTTGTACTAATTTTGTGATTAGCAGTAAACTCTTAAATCAAACCTTGGAGTGCGTGGTTGTTAAGATATAAAGTTAAAGCTAGACTCATTAAGACAGTCAAACGTGTAGCTAAAGTGTAGATGACATCTCTCTGCTCTTGGTCTGGAGGCTCTTATTTAAGCATATAGTCATAAACAGTTCCAGTAGCCACCTCTTTCACTGGGAAATCATGAAGGCTTTCTTTTTCCCAGGGCTAATATCTCAAAGAGGAGTAATAGTTCACGTTCTTACTATTCATGGGTATTCTCAACAGTTTAATTAACTAGCTGCCATCTCAGTGTCTCAGGAAAAAAATACAGGAGCATGGAGTCATCCAGTGTGATTTAAGCTTAAGGTTATACTTCAGGAACATAGCCATGGGAGTTTTTAAACTCTTTTTTGGAAATAGCACATAATACTCTACTTCACATTGCCATCTCACACTGCAGATCCCAAGGCCCTCTTTGACATTGTGGACAGGCTACTGTATGCATATATATGTTTGGAGCAGGAAGTGAGAAAGATGACTTTAAAAGAGAACAAAAGAATCCTAATTTCTATGGCTGCTGTTCTAAATGAACAAATTTGAAATAGCAGGAATAGTTTGGGTACTTAAAAGAAGAGCAAGAACTAAACCAGTGAGTTCACTTCATGCTGCTGTATGGGAGACTAAGGGATCAACTTGCAGGAGAAGGCAGTCAGCATGCTTGCTGTGGCTTGGTCTGGTTGGACAGTCAGAGGTGACTCCCAGAAGTCATGTTGCCCTTCCACACTGAAGTGAAAATACTACTTCGTGGCATTTTGGTGTGGACTGTAAAGATTATAAAATTATGACAGATGTATCCAGCTCTGGCTGCAGAATATTTCTTCTATGTGATCTGTGGGAGATCTCCATCTTCTGTTTTCTTTTCTTGCAGTTCATATATGTAAACCAGTCTTTTGCTCCATCTCCAGACCAAGAAGTTGGGACCCTCTATGAGGTGACTTTCATCTTAAATATCCTTTCCAAATGTGCTTAGCAGAACTTGACAGTACACTTCTGGTACTTGAAATCTGTTACTGCCCCTACCTATGCTGGCAATGCCTTGTATTTAATATAATATGGTTGATACTCACAGATCTGTATGGGTATCATATAAAGAGACATGACTTCATACCAATCTCTGGAAATGTGTTACTTTACATGCAGTGTGTTGTCATGCATTCCATTCTAATGGAGAGCTTTGTTATAAGTTACAGTATTCCGTGACACAGTTATCTGTTGAGGGGCTTTTTTGTTTGTTTTCCTTCATGTATAAGCTAGCCCATGAATAATCTAACAGCTCTTATTTTGTTTTCTGTTTTTTCTTGCAGTGTTTTGGAAGTGATGGCAAGCTTGTACTGCATTATTGTAAAACCCAGGCATGGGGATGAATTACAAGCAATACAATTGTTTAGGTGTTGTTTTCAAAAATGGAAAAGGGATTAACTTTCTTAAACTCAACTTGTAAACACACAGAAAGAAGGATTTTTTGCATTTCTGCTTATGACTGTACATTTATAAAAATGATGCAGATGAACAGCAAAAAAGAAGAGCTACCTAGGCTGTCTAGGCTGTCTGATCATGTAGCTTTTTTTCTGATGTACATCTGAGGTACAGAAAAAAATCTGCATCTGCCATCTATAAAGTAGATCCAGTTCTCTTGCTGCTGAGTTCTCAATTGCTGTATCTGAAGGGAAACTATTTCAAAGGTGTCTGGAGGACTGGACAGCTCTGTCAGTCTATATGCTGTACTGAAGATAAAAGTTCCTTTTTATTAAAAGGGATGTTTATTGTACGTGTAGCCTGGGATTCAGTCCACTTCTGACATGTTGTACATTTGTTATGTGTGTTCTATTCTTCGTGAAGTCTTCATCTTGAACACGCATTACTCATGTCATTTCAACACAGTGTTTTGATTTTTCCTCACAATTAATATGTAGGTATTGGTATATAATTGCTTCACTCGGTGCCTTCATCATGTTGGTAGTCTAAGTACCTATTTATACGGCACAGCATAATGATAGGCCTCAGAAATACTTTCCTCCTGCCCAAATTGTGTAGTGATTTTTTGAAGGCTGAACACTTCAGCAGTTGCCAAGGTGTTTCTTCCGGCACTGTGTAATGACAAGCATCATTAGTTGAATGATGCAACTAGCTGTTGCATCTTCAGTTAATGAAGAAACAGTCATGAGGTGCTAAAAACCTACTCTGTATATTGTCCTTTTGGCTGGTGTTATTTTCCTGTTTCACCAACTGCATGTTCCATCAATAAAATAGAATGTGGTTTATATGCTTTTGCCAAGTGATAACTTAATGAGGATTATTGTTTTTTCGTCCTGGAGAGGACTTGGTGCCTTGACTTGGGTACAGACTTTTGTCTTTATTTATTGGAGGGTTTGGATGTGGGGGGTGGTTTTTTGTGGATTTATTTTAAATGTCTGTTGTACAATCTTTTGTGTTTGTTTAAGCTGTACTAAATTAAATGCTAGTGGTTTGCTTGCTGAGTGTTCTTACACTAGATGACAGTTTTGGTCTCTGAGGTAATCTAATTCTTTAGCACATGCAGGCAAAACAGCCTGTTCTAGTTGAAAGCATGGTTGTACAATACTCTTGAGCAGTTCATTGCTGTGATCTCTGCAGCCTGTGTATCAGATTGTTTCCACCTTTGGAGGGCTCCTGGAGAACTAATGCTCAGCTGAACTTACTGACATTGCTGCAGTTTGCGTGCAGCCTGCATGTATGTGGCAGTGTAACACAGGCACATGCCCTGCATGCTTGCTATGCGAATAGCTTGATGTGTTTTACCACTTTTTAAGTGGAAACCCTGGATTCGTTGGATTAAGCTAACAAGGGAGAGTTGGTTGTAAACTTAAAACGCTTCAAATAATCCATACCTGTGCCTGCTCAGAACCCTGATCTCATGAAGCTTTGTCTGTTGAAGAGAACTATTGCAGAGGTAAGCATTCTGTCTTCTTGAGGAAATTGCCTGCTCAGTTAGTGTGAGGCCAGCATAACCTTGCACAGCCACTAGAGGGTACGCAAGGACAAAGGTATTTGCATAGTTTTTCCTAGTTTGTTTTTTTTTCCCCTCTGGCCTTTTTCGTAATATGTCCACTTGCTGGCCTTACAAATATAAGTAGTTTGTTCTCCTGTGTGGCAGTATGTTTACCTAAGATAAGCTACTAGTCTGCCTCCCTTTAAAGGATGTTCTATTGGTGCCTTTCACCTCATTTGATCCTAAATGAAACTACTGATACGCTGTAAATGTGCTTCTCAGAGTGATGCAAGAAGATTGGGTTTTGTGTGTGTGTTTGTTGAGGGGGGTTGTGTTTTGTTCTGTTTTTTTCTTTAAAAAATAAAAACAAGTAAAAACCAACTAGGATCTCAAGGTGAAGGAGGACTGTAGGTCATTGTATCTTGCCAGCTAATAGTAGAAGGTTGTCCTTCATATTGCATCTATAGATAATTTTTATCATCTGGAGTTGAAAAAAAAATATAATGTTTTGCCTCTGTGGTTTCAAAGGTAATAGTCCAGTAGCATAAAACCCACAATAATGGTTTGGATTTACCATTTTGTGGTTCTGTGATTTCTTTAATTCACCGCATGCATTTTTGAACTTGGATAACTTTCTCATGCAGATTTGAATTATTCATTTATTTAAGATTCAACTTTTCCTTGAACAATATTTATTTGTTAAAATTGCTCCAGCATTTTTCTGCTCCTATTATTTCTCCAATCCCAACTAATTATTTCTTGGCCCCTAGTTTACCAGTGCACAATGACTACTCACCTGATCCAACTCTTGTTTTCTGTTTCCTGAATGCTCTAAGTGGCCCCCTTTATTCTGTTTCTTTCCTTTTAATGACTACTAGTTCCAATTCTACTAATTCCCCCCTGTAGCGTCTGTACCTCTTTATGGAGAGACTTCTCCTTTTTGCCACTTTTCTCTGTAGTTTTCTACCTTCCCACATCAGGAGGGTAGTCAGTACTTGTTTATCTCTGGTAGCTCCTTAATGACCACGAGCTCTCTCTGTCTGAAGACTCGGTGTGACTGTTTGACAGAAACTTTTCCTTGTGCATGTTCTTAAATAGCAGTCTTAAATGCAAATGTGTCAAGTAGATAATGTGTAGGGTGAACAAATAAATGATTAGCAGCACGTTGCTTGCAGAATTTGCAAAAGACAGGGCTTGCAAAAGACATGTTAAATCTAATTATTTAAAAAGTGACAGTTATAGCATCTAAAATCATAGGTGATCCTGAAGTGCTTTAAAATGTATGTACTTACCTCTTTAAAAAGTGTAATTCCAGTAAACTGGAAATGTCGGAAGTTTAAGTTGAACATGAAATATGTTCTCTGTATTCAGTGTGCTTTGAGTAAAGTGTTGATTGCATAGTTGAAGTGACTTCAATTGCAGTAGTGGAAGGAAAAATGATGTGAAATTAAGGGTTGACCTTTTGGGCAAATCTGTGAGAATGGTACAAAAAAATAAATATGTGGACTTAGAAGACTATTGTGTTCCACTCCAAGATGCTACAGTACTGAGCAACCAATATGTATAATATATTTTAATTCACTTTATTGTATGTAATTGAATTAACAGAATAGGCAAATCAGAAAAAAAAAACCCCAGTAAATAAAGTAGTTATTAAAGATCAAGAAATTAAGATAAGTATTGGAAAGGAAAATTATGCTGATTTTATGAAATGCTTAGTTCATCACAACACCCTGATACTTAACTGAATTTTGCATAGTGCTATTTTTTATCCTGTTTCCAAGGCAACAGTCACCAAGTTCAAACCTTCTAAACTGGGAGGCCTTACTTATATGCACTATTATTCAGATAATGGTTGAGAGACTAGTGTCCATTACAGATTTCTAATTTGTAGCTTGAATTAGTCTTAAAAGCACACTGAAAACATGAAGGAGCTAAGTGAAACTAAAGTACCTCGAGAGTGAAATGATAAAATATGTAGCCATATCACCTATGTGCGTAATGAGTGAATGTAGTCCTTACTTGTAAGTCTTGAGGGGTTATTGCGAAGGTATTAATAGAAGCTGTGTCTGTGTTAACTGTCCCCACAACATAATCTTGAATGTGCTGATCTGCAGATGGGGGGATAGAAATCCAAACAACAATTCTGCAAACTTCTTCTCAACTCTAAAGCAGCTTCTGTGTATCCACTGCTGCTGTTCATGCTCGTTTTGCAGATCAGATTCTGCTTCTAGTTACACAAGCTTTTCACTTACACTGTTCTTGAAGTTCCTGAAGTCTTCAGGGATGTTGTACAAAGGTTACTCAAGGCATTACCATACTAAAACATCTTCATACTCGGAGGTGAGACAAGAAAAGGGGGGAAAATGCCTTTACCTCTGGATTTTTCATGGTGGTTATGACATTACAGGCTTATTTAAATTCCACGTGCATTAAAAAAAACCCCACCAAACAGTGTTTTCAGTCATGTTTTGTATTGGATCACCAAGAGAACAAAAACATTTTTCAAGAAACTATGTTGAACGTGTTTGTTCTTACTCACAGAGACCATGCTTCAGCTTTGTTAGCATCATTCTTATTATGCTCCCAAGGCTGAACATCAGAACATTCTAGATATTTTTCTTGTCCCTGCTTTGCACTTGTTCCAATAGCCATAATGCTGTGAGATGTCAAGTGCATCTCTCTGTATTTTAGCCAGAAAGCTTTTAACTTGAGGCCAAAATACCTAGAGAGGCAAAACTCATTTAGAGGTTGTTTCATCCTAAAATAGGTGGTTAAGAAAGGATGACTAAAGAGAGACCAAAATAAGTATATTAAAAGCTTAACATTAAGCCAGTCACACTAGACTACCCTCAGTAGCGCCAGGAAATTTTCTGGGACACTGTAGCTCAGTCATCTGTACAGTTAGTTGGTAGAACAGTTGCTGGCACAGATTTTGGCCTGTGCACAATTCAGGAGTTGGCAAGGCACCATTTCTGGTGGGCACTTTGGACGTGACCAGCCTGTTCTGGATGTTAAAAGGTAAATAATGTGGTTGCAAACTGTTCTTTGCAAGTTTGCGTCTGTGCCAGAGGGCAGGCCTTGGGATATTTGTTAGTGGGTACACAGTCCCGGTTTCAGGTGAGATTTGATTGCTTGTCCACACATTGAGAAGAATTAAACTTTGGGGAGAAAAACATTGTCCATTTTCAAGCTTCAGGAGCAGTCTCAGAACTCTTTTTAAATGGTTCTCCAGCTTTTCTTCCATGTTGCTGCCATGTTCTTCCATAGATGCTTGCTTTAAATGCCTACCAATAGCTAGATTCTGAAACAGTTTTTTTTTTTAAGACTGCAGATTATAGATGGTGAGGAATTACTACTTATACAATTTATACCTTTCCTTATTGGAAGTAGTTAATTAGTAAGATTTAGGGGAAAGTGAACAACTCTCAGTGTTGTTGCTGTGTTTTTTCTCTTGTAATAATTCCACATGAATATTAGTTTTATATATATAAAAAAACATCAATTGGACTGGGTGAATATAGTGTTAAAATATAATTGCATGGAGGGCATAAGCATGAAAAAAAAAAAAAAATAGGTTCAAGTTACACATTCCAGTTGCAAAAATCAGTATATGATGTTAAAGTAGACAAAAAATGCCCTTCCCCCAAATCCAGTTTGGTAACAGAACTAATAACCCTATCAACTCTTGGGAACTAAAATGCTTTAGGAGCTCTTCAGCTCTGAAACAGGAAACCTCAAAGAAGAGAAGGGCTCCAAACAGAAAACTACACAGTAAATATTGTCAGTGCAGAGAAGACTAGCCAGCACTTCAGCTTTCTTGTCTAAATACCACAGGTTGAAAGAAACGGAAACTTATTTTAAAGTGTTTTTCTCACAGAGATAAATGTCAATATTTTATATTTTATTTATAACACATGCCTAGCGTACTAACCTCCCACCAAAAGTGGATCAAAATTATTTCTTCCAAGAGTCCCTTCTGTGCTGTGTGGTTTAAAGCCTCACAGCTCTCCAGTGTGGTTTATTTTTTTTTTCTTCATCGGTACACACGCTGCTTAGTAGTAGTTGTTAGCGTTTTCAATGTATGGCGTGACTTACTATGTGGTGCCCTCGTTTCACTCATTGATTACTGCATTTTATAGTCTGGTGACATTTCACTGCATGATCTGTGTTTGATATGATTTGTTCTCCGGCTTTTTTTTCTGGTAAATCACTGTGCAAGCAGCAGGTTCTCATGCAAAACCTGTTGTGTACTGAGAGATCAATCTCACTTCCCAGGTTGTATGACTGAAGAACAGCTGCAGCGCTGTTCCACAGCCCCAGAAGGAGTCGTCCCACCTGGATGTAGGGCTCCACAATCATTTAGCTTGGTCTTCCAGATCAGTTTTGGGAACTGCGGTTTTGGATGGTGCGTTGCTTCCAAACAGCAATCTGAATGACGTCTGCAACAAACATTTGCTTATGTCTCCTCCCGGCTGTAATCCAAAAGGTATCCTCTGTGCAATTGGCATCCTCCCAAGAGTTCAAAGACCTTCATGTGAAATGGCAGGGACAGAAGTCTAGGTGTCATAGACTGAGGCACTTCAGGTTTTCAGGTGCCAGATGCAGTCCTTCTTAAATCATACAAAGCTTAAAGGAAGGGGCAGTAACCCTTTTGTAATGCTTTGGGGCTACACGACATAATGTTGTATTTCAGTAAGGTCGCTTCTTTGGCACAAGTTATTAACCTTTTATCTGTATCATGATCTGTGCAGTGAAGTACTCTCTTCTCTGACAGCTCTACGGAGAGGTAATGCCATTGAGTCATGGAGCCCCAAAACTTGCACTGCAGCTGCATATCCAAATTTTTCTCTTAAAATCCTCTGGGATTCTGTGCTTTTCACAAGGACTGCATAAGGTGAAATACAGGAGAAGACCCTAGACCTTTTTTGCTGCTTCCCTGAAGCTGCTTGCTTGCTCTTTCTCTGTATCCTAAATTAGAATATATATCTACTTCAGGAACCGAGGTATATGACACGTGAGTGTGAAGCACCCACACCAGTTGCACCAGTTGCAGTGTTGCATTCTGAGTTGTAAGATACCTAGATGTGAATCGCTGTGCCGTTTGCCTCAACTTTGGACTTACTTTTCAAATAAGCTTTAATTATTGGTCCTGAAAGGGACCTAAGCTTTTTGCTATAAAATTGAAAGCTACAAAATCCCTTAGATCTTTTGGAATAAAGCCTCCTACAAACTGAGTATTGTTCTACAGTAATAGAACAGTGAGAAGTGTGTGCAATAGTTGATTTCTACAGGGGTATGAATATATCATTTTCAGAAATGAAAAGAAATGGGTAAAATGCAGTACACTCCTTTGTAAGAAACACAACTGAGAATGTGAAGACAATTCCCATGCTGTGTGGATTACAATCCTCTCTTTTTTTTCTTTTTTCTTTTTTTTTTAATTTTCAGTGACAGATACCCTCAAGCGACTAAAGCTGAATCTGTCAAATGCTGTATGTGCCTAGATCCTTGCACCATTTCTGTCAATGAGGTACAGGCAAAAACACAAGCTGGAGAGCTGTAAATATTGTTCCTAGTGATTTTCATACAGTTGAGTAATGAACTCCTATAGAAGATTTCAGGATCAACAAGTTTTGTTGAAAGATTCAAAATTAAAAACTGTGTAAACATTAGGAGCAAATAAAAGATAGTATTTTCTATTACTACTAGAGAAATTTATGTTTTTGGTAATCAAGGAAAACACTTTGACAAATTGGTACAGCAAAGTAGGTGAGCTAGTAAACAGCAACAGCAGGTCAAAACAGCAATAAGTAGATCCAGCCTGATCCCTTAGTTGTAACAGAGGAAGGTAAAAAAAATATCCTTTTGCTTTTACT
Organism: Calidris pugnax; assembly: GCF_001431845.1. Classification (NCBI taxonomy): domain Eukaryota; kingdom Metazoa; phylum Chordata; class Aves; order Charadriiformes; family Scolopacidae; genus Calidris; species Calidris pugnax. The sequence goes on along the minus strand of NW_015091091.1, from coordinate 68,854 downwards.
AGCAGTATTTAAAGACATCACTAATGATCTCAGAGGTCCTTTCCAACCATGATGATTCTGTGATTCTGTGATCCCATCAACATTGTGGCAAAGGAATCAAAGTTCTGAGGTTTCTGGGATTAACAGCAGAAGCATAATTCCTTTTTTTTTTTTTTTTTTGAGCATGGATTTAAATGTCAGGACATCACCAAACACACCAAGCACATGAGTGTAGAAATAAGCAGAGCCACATTATAACAGCTGGAAAATAATTAAAATCAGATCTTGGGAGTATCACAATGAAACAAAAAGTCTTTGAAAGCTTATCTCACTTTTCATTTCAGTACCCATTTTGGTGATCCTTACAACAACTTGTTCTTGTAAGATATTTATTCTCCTTTCAGCATTTCTGACAACTCATAAAGTTATATGAATTCTTCCTTTGAAATATATGGCATAGGCACTAATTCTAACTTTGAAACCTACGGCAGTTCTAATGGTGCCCACATGGGAATATTCAAGCAAGGACTGCAAAGACATGCTACTTGCCCATACAATCTTTTGCCACCAACCAGTAGCTAAAATGGACCTGAGGCAAATTTCATTAAGAAATAAGGCACTTGTTCTTAACGATGAGTTTGAACAAGATACCAAGGGACGTGATGTGTTTGTTCATTGCCCACATTCTCCCAGGAAGGCTGGATATTTTCTTATTTAACCACACCGCGCCTGTTGATATCACTGCCAGGGTGTCCTGGTTGCATTTCAGAGATTTGGGGTGGTCTTAGGTTCTTTCAGACCTTCAAGAGTCCACTTGAAATCATCACAGTTCTCTCTCGCAGACACACACACACACAAGCACAGCTTGTTTAAAAAAGCAGCGATAAGGTTGGGTCTGCTTTCTGTGTGCCAGGAGAGATTCTGGAGTGGTGCTTGACAATGTACCTATTCAGTACATTCAATTCGTATTTCACTCCAGTGCAGCAGATCCCAGCCCCATTTAAATCTACGGGGATGTATTCCTGACTGCAGTGGAGCCAGGACTTCATCCAGCTTCTCAAGTTGTAGCTACTGTATTCGTGGTGCTTCCGTTTCTCACACCTGCTTTATGCAGCCATCGGGAAGAGGGAAGGGAAAGCAGGCACGCTAGAAATCCCTCCGTGCAGCTGCCTCCAAGGGAAATCTGCTGGTGTTGTGGGTGCCTTTATGCCCCAGAGCTGCAGCAGACCACACCACCAGTCTGCTTCCTTCCAGCCCCACCATCACCGGGCAGACCTAAATAACTGAACTTGGGGGTATGTTGGTAGTTGGTGATGGTTTGTTGTTGTGGGTTTTTTTTCCAGAAAGAAAAGATGTGGTTTTTTGAAGCACAGTTCTCTGACTTAGAGTGCATTCCATTGCCAGAATTTGTGACTAATGAAGAACCTATTAACAGTTGAACTTGCAAACGAAGACAGACAGCGTGGCATCTGCTTGCTCTGCGGCGGGTGGTGTAGGTTTGACAGGCTGAGGAGTGCGAGGAAGGCTTGTCCTCTTAAGTCTGGCCTCCTTTGTCCCCTTCGTCACATTTCTAGGCACCACACCCGGTGCTAATGGTCACAGCAACCCCAAAGGTGACTGCAGAGTGCGTGGTTTTGAAGGACCAGCACTTTCAACTGGCAGGCAGTATTCTTGTAACCTCCAGCAGCGCTTTTCGGTGTGAGTTAGGTGCCAGTGTGTTTTGGTTTGCTTTTAAGTAGAGCTTCTAGATGTTTGGGGGTTTTTTGGTGTTTTTTTGGGGGGGGAAGGCCAGCCTAAACCTGGCCCTTGTGTTTATCTGCCCTGGGGGCTTCTCCCAAGGAGCACGGAGGCAGCGGCGGGGGAGCGGCAGAGCTGGTCCGGAGGGGACGGAGATGCGCACACACAAAGGGGCCTGGAAGGGAGAGGGAGCGCTGCCCGGGGGCTGCCGCCGGCAGAGATGCTTCCCGCCCGGCAGCGGCAGCCCCTTCTTCTCTTCGCCTTCCCCCCACCGGGGATCCCGGAGAGCCGAACGCCCGCCTGCCCCGGGGGTTAGAGCCCTGCCCGGCACCGCCCCGCCGGGCTGAGGGCGAACCGGAGGGGAGGCGAGCCCCCGCCGCCGGCCCCGGTTGCCCCCGCCCGCCGGGGTCGGTGTCCCCGCTGGCGGACACGCTGACGGGCACGGCTGGCCGCGGTCCCGCCCGCCCGCCGCCCGGCCCCTCCGCCCGCCGGGGCGGTGGCAGGCTCCCGCCGTGCCTCCCGGCGCATAAAGGGAGGCGAGCGGCGACCGGCCGGGGGCAGCGGTTGGGCGGCGACGGAGCGACCGGCGGTGATGGAGCAGCCGGTGCAGACGGAGACGTGGAAGGCGCGGAGCCTGGAGGAGCTGATCCGCATCCTCCATCGGATATTCGCCGAGGACAAAGTCAGCGTGGAGGAGGTGCAGGAGCTGATGGAGTCCTACGAGAGCAACCCCGAGGAGTGGCAGCAGTACGCCCAGTTCGACCAGTACAGGTACGATGCCCGCCGACCCGCGAACGGGGGACCGCCGTGTCGTCGTGCCCACGGGTAGCCCACGGAGGAGAGAGAAACGTGCTAAAGTAACCCCAAAATAATTAGGGGAAATAAACTTTTTCAAATACTGCCTCTAAAAGATTTATGTGGCCCACTAACCTCTGCAGTATCATGCATTTTAACCAATGAAGAGAGAAAAAAAAAAAAAAAAAAAAAAAAACCACCAACCAAACAAAAACGCCTAAGAGAAGCGTGCCGGCAGCAGAAACCGTTCCAAAGTGGGGTTGTTTTTGCTGTCTGTAGAGGAGCCGGTGCACGTTTTCCCGGCCTTACCGGTGGGTCAGGAGCCGTCTGCCCCCCACACCTCAGTCCCTTCCTTCTCCGGAGTTGAGGCTTTTTAGCGCTTGCCAGGAGGAAGGAAAATACCGATTAGGGTTTTGAGTCACACCTACTTCGCCAACAACAGGTTTATTCCTGCCATTGGTGGCTTCCCTGTCTTAAATTTCAATATAAATAAATTTTATTTGAGCATTTACTTTAAAAAACCCTAAGAAACCCCACCCAGACCCCAAAACTTTTCCTTGTAACCTTGCTGTCATGAAAGCATTTCTGGCTTGCCTTTTTTTTAGCCTCCTTTGAACTTGCGTTGACTATCCTCCATTCAGAACAAATCACAAAATTTGTAACAGAACATAGGAAACTAAGAATCGGAAAAACAAAGTGTGCTAACATGAGAAGTATGCATGGCAGCCTTTTTTTTTTTTGGCCAGCCAGACCTGCTGTACAGAAATAACAGCACTTGTAAAGTTCAGTCAAATGCCAGCATTGATTGCTTATATTCTGACATCATAGGAAAAATATGTCTACCCAATATACACACAAATTGTGCATGCAGTGAGAGGCAACATGTAGATACAGGTTATGCTTTGAAAGTAATTCATTATAAGCATCCTAGCTTGAGTAAAATAGAGTGGTCTTATGGGGAAACTAATCAAGAACCACTCAGTTTACATCAGTCCACTTTCTGTGTGCCCCTGCTTGCATCTTTTAGGCAAGAGTGAGGTGTCCTGTCATGAGCACAAATACTTGCTTCACTTGGCAAAGTAGAGCGCGAATAGTCATGACTAAAGCTAGCCTGAAACCAGAAGGTCCCTCTGGGTTGCTTGCACTGTTAACAACTAGAAGCACCAAGCCTGGATCAGAAAAGCCCTACTTTGGAAATTTATAAGCAAAATTCCAGTCCCTTCTCTAGTGAACTTCTCAATAGAATGAGACGAGCGGCAGCTGAGGGAAGGCTTGCAGGAGAGTACAAGGAAAGAAACATAAGATGTTGCTATCAAATACGTTGTCAAGCCCTGAGAGAAAATCGCAGTCTAGAAGATGCATATCAATAAAAAGCCTTTAGAGGCAAGCTTATTCCGTGCCACCTGTAAGTTAGCACATGAAAAACCTCTTTAAGAAATTTTACTCCGATAAACTTTCTTTAGAAGTAGATGCTGGCAGAAGTTACGCCACAGGTGTTTTACCCAGACACAAATTATGCAGTACAAGACATAGAACCTTCAGGAACAGAGTAGGAGGACCATGTTCGGAAAGCCTGACATCTTATGTCTTTGTTTTTTTGGCTATGTACAAATGAACGCAGCATAACACAAGGAAAGCCAAGAATATCTGAAAAGGAGCTGTAGCACAATGTAACCATGTATTTTTCTTGTTTCATTGCAGTCCTCTGTTTCTAATTATAAGACAGCTGCTGAAGTGACTTCATTCAATAACTATTTTGATTTGATCCCGTCTACCACTCTAGTCTCAGACTCACAATTCCCAAACTCCAATCATCTATGTAATTTAAAAGCCATATGATTATAAAATATTAAATATGTCTATTTTTTTCTTCCCAAAAAATAACTCTTATGAAAAAAAAAGCTTAAAAACAAAATTTCATTTTTCCAAATAAAACTTGGCTTTCACTAAAAAGAAGAAAAATTGGTTTTATATTTCACAACCTTCCTTCATAAATATGTTTGTATAATTTTGTCTTTTATAAGCATATCAGTACAGTAAAAAGCAAACATTTTGTATTTCAGGTATACAAGAAATCTTGTGGACAGTGGAAATGGAAAGTTCAACTTGATGATCTTGTGCTGGGGTGAAGGGCATGGCAGGTTCGTATCCAAAGACCGTGGTTTTAGGAAACAGATATAAAGCCACTGTATCTTTCCCTGTCATACAAAAAGAGAAAAACAATCAGCCTTATGTGACCTATCAGAAAGCATCTGGAAACTAAGCAGTGAAGAGCTCTTATTGGTATAGCAGTCCCGAATATTTGCTGTATGTTTTGCAAGTTTGTACCTCATGGACATTTTTAGAGCACATTTTTTAAAATGCTCCAGTTTTCTACCAAATCTAAGCTTCCTTTCTGTCAGAGGAAGTTTGTAGTCCCAGAGATACAGAGGGTCCTGTGGGCAGGACAGGCTGAACAGACCCTCTTCAACCTGTCCCATACAACAGACCCACACAACGCTGGGTTGCAGAAGCAGGAGTTGCTGCAGTTTGAATAGTCTTTGTTCTCTCATGCTGTTTAAATCCCACTTCTGTGAAAAGACGAGAAAAGTGGGTTTGGGTTGGGACTGCAGGAGTGGAGAAGGAGCCCCTTTCCTGGAGTACTTGGCTCTTTTTAGGTTCATGCATCCCATTCCCTTCCTCAGAAGAGAGCACACTGCTGATGTGGCCTCCTGAGTCAGGTACTCAGACTGGACACTGGGTTGTGTTGTCCTACAAATGCGAGGGCAGGATCTGTCCCTTGGATGGTCTTTCACAAGTTGTTGGCTAAAATAAAATGTAGAATAACAAAACTTGCAGGTTTTGACTGATGATTCTCATATATAAATAGAAATACTGTGAAGATGTCAGAGCAGCTTTTTGTTTGTTTTAATTGAGTGTGCAATTGAACATTGGCAGTATTGTCTAGGGGATGCCATGACATTATATTCAGAGGAATATAGGAACCAAGCCCAGCACCTCTACTCCTTCCGGGCTATTCCCACAAAGGCTGTAATTTATGTCAAACTGTGTTTGAGTTGGACGAGCATTTGCTAGGGCTAGATTGAGACCACAAGTTGGTTTTGCTTCCTACTTGAGGAGGATCAGATTGTTCTCATGGCTTGTGGAAGGAGCGTGACAACGTGGCATTTGTGAACTGTCTGTGCCTGAAGCAAGCTCTGCTCTCTTGGCATCTCAGTTTGTAAGAAACCCTGACATTTGTTTACTGAAAACAGTAACATACAAGTACCAAATTTTTGATTGAAACTCATTAGCACTGTACTTGCAAGAGGGTAAAATTCCTCCTTCTCACTCACCCCTGGTGAGTGAAGAGCTCTCCCTTTGTCCTAATCCCATTGGCTTCTATAGCAGTTAATCCTCTATTTAAAAATATAACCAAAACTAAAGTGCATATCTAGCCCATATGTCTCCAAGTGCAGCAATTGAAACATACTTTGGAGCAAGGAGACAGATAAAGCAAGCAGACAAATCATACCAGGTCCTGCTGTTTCATTCACCTTTTGCAAACCAGTGAAATGAACAGCTTATTGTAGCTTGGTTGCACTTAGTACTATCAGAGCGAGAGAGACAGCATTTTTTCTTCAACAAATGCCTGTGCACCCCAGCAGTAACGAGACCATAAAAATTAGGCAGAAGCAGCTGATTTCTCCCGTGTCTCAGGAGTGAGCACGGTGGATCTGCAAATATCAAGTTTACTTTCAAGTTTCTACCAGCCTCTGCCTGGGGTCACTGTGGAAAGCATTGTTTTGTTTCGTGGCCCACAAGAGTTTCTGTGTTTTTTTGGAGAATTTTTCTGTCCTCCTCCAGACTCTACTTTGTATTTCTCTGTGGCAAAGCCATAGGCTGATCGATATCTGACTCTCCTCCAAGTCCTGCAGCATGTGAGCTTATGTCAATACATTTCTAAAGTAGCAGTTCTAAGTAAGCATACCTTAGTCGCTGTGAATGTTTTTCCCTGAGACTCTTGTGCGTGACCCATGTGCAATGGCATTTTATTCTAGGACTATGTCCAGATACAATATGTTATGCCACCTCTCCTGTTTGCTGTACTGAAAGTAAATATGTGCATCACACTGAGTTCGGTTATTCTTTTTACATATATAGCAGCATCCATGATCACACTGACTCACACTGCTTTATGAAGATCCTTCAGGGAAATCTAAAGGAGACTCTGTTTGAATGGCCTGAGAAGAAAGGGAATGGTGAAATGACTAAGAAATCAGAACGAGTTTTGAGGGAAAACCAATGTGCCTACATTAATGGTAAGCTATTAACTTGTTTTGACAACTATCCATCCATAAGTCTTATTTCTAACGGAAGAGGTCATCTGCTCTCTAGTCTCCTACCTTTAACAGTATAATACTAATGTCTTTATGCACAGCTTAAGAGTGTGGCTCTCTAGATTCTGCACAAACTTGTATTTAGATTCAGTAAAACAAACAACAAAAAAAAGGTCCTTTTAACTCACTTTTAAAACATTGCAGCAATTGCTTGATGCTTAAATATGCTGAGTATATTCTCTAGACCAAGAAGCTTTCAGCCTTGTGTTCCTAATGGATATCTGAAATTGCTTGTAAACATAGACCTTGAATAGTACTTTGTAAGAAATAAGGGAACCAAAGTTTAGATAGCTTAATCATCTTGATTTTTTTTCAAAGAAAAAATCCTTTTGATCAGTCATGGAACTCCGAGAACAAAACTGCGAAAGCTGTCAATGGAATAAATTGACCAGCCAAGAGCATAAGTACCAGTCCTCAGTGCTACTTCATGTCCAAATCAACAAAAGACTGTAGTGCTGAAATGCAGTGTCAGCAGAAGCGAAATGCTCAAGTCTACCCCATCTATAAAACAATTGCCTGACTCTACAGATGCTGAGAGTCAACCAGCAGTAAGGCTCCCTATGTACCAAAATCCATGCCATTACATGTATCTGTATCTGTCACCACCTTGTGCTACGCTGGAGTGGCCAGCTGGGTGTGATGTATTCTGATGCTATAAAAGACATTGCACATCATGCTGAACAGCACGGAGTTCAGCAGAACAAAGGCAAAGTGTCCGAGAAGAAGACTTTTTATGTCATGAGTTAAAAACTGGACGACACACACCTTGTGGGGCTGAGCTTGGGAACTCCCCAGTTGGAGGGAGCCTCATGCTGGGTTATGGACTTAGCCAGGGTGAGGGCATTGAGGAAGACAGACTAGTGCTCTGTAGCCCTCTGTTGAAGGTGTGCCACTTTAAATGAAAACACAAAATCTGTAAGACAGGAAATGCTAGAAGGAACTTGTCATGTCTGCTGATGCTCCTGTGCCAGGGACATGGGTTCTCAGATTCAGGTTTTCCTACCAATGTCGTTCTTTCCAATTCAAGCACTTGCACCTTGTGTGCACCTGATCCAAAGCTTCCTTGCTTGTTTTAAACAAACCTGGTATCCAATTCCCTCAGGCAGTCTGGATCTCTGCCATGTTTCATAACAGATATTTCAGTTTAAAAGAAAAAGGTAAAACCAGTAGAAGAAAAACACTTACAGTGTGTTGATTGCCCTAACTACTTCAAAAGTGAGTGACCTTCATGTTTCTGTTGCGTACTTCTTGGTTACTCTTGTACTTTAAGGTTAGAACCCACTAAACAGTGAGGGGTCACTCTCCCACTAATCACTAGATGAGCACAGATTTAGGACTTTTCGCCCCTTCGTCCTCTATTTAGATAAACTATGTTAACGACACTTAGAGCTTACCCTTCAAATGTGTCAGAGTTAAGAGTGTTCTCATGATTCTCAGGGTATCCTGTATTGTGCAATGTAGGCATGCCTTGGTATTATATAACAGGTTAATTCAAGTACAAAGGCCTGAGTTGTTTTTACAGCGGGGTCATAAAATTAAATTCAAAGTCTCATTTAAGTAACTCAAAAACTCCACTTTAGTGTAGAGTGGAAATGGTTGATTTCATGGATGTGATTCTCCATACCTTACATTTTCACATAATAGCTTGATTTCTACTCCACCATTGCAGAAAGTGTCATTACTTCGTTCGTAACCACACAACAGACAGTGCCTTGTTTTATTACGTGTTCAGTGATGCTTACTATTCAGTTAAGGTTGGAAGTATGCCAGTCACTACTAATTTGTCACCTTAGTCAAAAGAACAGACAAATGAAAAGCCCATTCTCCAAACTAATAAACTGGAAGAATTAATTACTAAACAGATGCCTGCGGTGGAAGACAACTCTGTCTCTGTCCCTAAATCCATGTCCCAAATACACACAGCTGACTCTTAATGTGACTGATATCCTTGTTACCAGGCCAGGAATTAGCAGTACAAAAACCTTTTCCCTGTAAAATGTCTTGCTAATTTTCAGAAGCGCAAACCTTCCTGTTTCTGGAGCATCTGTAACAACAGTGTCTCCTAGGAAAGTAAATAACCTTGAAGTCCTCTGAGAATGATGACTAGAAAATTACTGAGAGCCTGGCATTCCTTAAGTTCCCCTGGATTTCTATTGGCCTTTATCCTGTGGCAAATAACCCAGAAGTTACATGAAGAGTGGAAGGCAATAATGTATTTTTAATTACTAGCTTATTTAGGAATCTGTGATAGAAAACAGCCGTGAAAATCCCTGTACCAAGTCACTTGTTGCCCACAAAAGTACGGGCATGCCTAACGATCTTGCTCATGCGTTTCAGTTTGGAAACCATTTTTCCAGGCATCTGAGATGTCGTTAATTCTTCCCACTAACACAACCTCTCCTTTCATGCCCTCGCTGGTGTAGACTCCATTGGCCTGCACCGTGTGGAGAACATAAGCCACACAGAGACTGCCGTCAGCCTGCATTTGTACAGCCCACCCTTTGACAGCTGTAACACCTTTGATCAGAGGACTGGACACAAGCATAAAGTCAAGATGACTTTCTACAGCCAGTTTGGAGAAAGGACTGCCTATGTAAGTATGAGATAACACCCTCCCTGCCTAGCCCCGGGATGGGAGCCCTGCAGGGGCAGGCGCCACTGCCCCAGGACAGGCAGGAGGTCCAGCAGCCCTGCCTTTCCCAGGGCATCCCCCTCCAGGACCAGCATAAAACCTGTTTCCAAATACTACTCGATTTGCACTTCCCTCGTGGGGAATTCACTGCTTTGTAGCTTGCCTCCCCTTGATCAATAGGGGATCAGTTCTGGGTGGAGAGGAAGTTTAATGAGAATTTTGCTACTAGCTAAGCCTCTCCAGGCAGCAAGTGATGGTAAATGCGACCTAGTCAATGGAAAACCGTGAAACAGCCACATTGTTTTGGCCAGATTAAGTCATGTGTAACTTTTCCTGCCTAAACTGTTCTGCCAAAAGGCATCACATTTCAAGTCAGTTGCCATAAACCTTGTAGCTTACTATAAAGTAAAGAATTCTTTAGTAAATTTAATTCTTCAAAATCAAAACTTTGACACAGAAAGACAAGCTCTGAGGGTGAGAATAGACTGGTTGGCTGTTGACTGCATTCTTGAGCAATGGAATGAGATTTTATTTTGATAGATTAGAAATCTTAAGATCAGCTTTGTAGAACAGGCTAGGACATCTGGGAGAGTTTAATAAAGTTCCTTCTAACATTCTTCCATGCATTGGGAAACATAACCACTTCTTCGGGGAGAAAAGACACATTCCTGATGTTCAGCCACAGAGGTTCAAAGACTGTTTGGTTTTGTTAGATACAGAACACTTTCACCTTTCACTGAAGCCAGAAATTCAATGCTCACGAGTTTCACAGAATGAGCCCCTAGTAAGGTCCGGTTAAAGTTTTATGTAACTCCCAAATACTATGTAAATTATTTCTTTGAAACTTGTCATGTTACATGATCACAACTTTACCAAATAGCTGAAACGCAAACTTTGACCTTCACAAGATTGAAAGGTCCTTGAGAAAGTAAACTCAATTTATAATTCAGATTTTAAAGGGAAATTAACAAGGAAAAATGTTGAACAAAATTCACCCAAGAATTCAGTGTTTGCTTGCTTTCTTTTTGGTTTTAAGTGTTTATTGAATACAAAGTATGTAAGATAACAAGTCAGACTAGATGTTTTGACTTTGACTGTTTTCCTACCCTTAATCTGTAACCACCTGGCAGTGTTTGCATCTTTTGTGGGAAACTGGATCTGGCTTTCAGAAGAGAGGTAAATCTTAATCATTGGGTCTCTTTCATGAATTCCTGTAAATGGAATTCCAGTAAGGGGGAAAGTGGTAGTGAGTCTGGGCCATCCAGCTGCCTGAAATGACTTCACGCTACAAAAACCTTATGGTCTCAGTGAGGGTTTCTGGAAAGCTGACTGGAAAATCAGACTTTCTTCTGTTTACCAGATCTCAGAAGGACGTAGGGAGACAGAGAGCTATAAGTTAAAAAAACCAGGAGAGTAACGTAAAGTATACTTGTGCATCTTTTATGAATGAGAAGATCTGCCTAGCTAAAGGACATAGAGTGCTTCCTCTTTGTCTTAGACCTTTCTGCAGGTAAATCCCTTGTGGCTTCTGGCCACGATGAAATCTTAATTAACTGAATCTCCAGTAAGTACGTAATAAGTTATATAGCCTTAATAATTAAAATATTATGTAGTATGTCCAAGGACTTGCCTGTGGACGTAATTGTTTCCATGGTTCAGGTACAAACCATGAGAATGTTGACACAAAAGTTCACAGAAGGAAAACTGATTTTGTCATGGGTGTCACAGCACATCAGTTCCTGCTGCCAGGAATTTTGCTGGGGGAAGTGGTTTGTGAGAGCAGCTTGTCTTCCAAGCAGGACTTTCAAGCAGTTTCTCTCAAAACAAAGTAGAGCAAAGTATCGGGGAGAAAAGATAGCCTGAAGGAGGGAGCACTCCTCAGCTGTCCCTTCTGCTGCGGGCGTGCTCGTGGTGACACAGAGCCAATGGACAGAGTGATTTTCTCAGGTGCCCAGTGCTCTCTGTAAAATTCTGGCAAGGAGCACTGAAAATAAATACACTAAGTATTTTAATGTGCCGAACTACTCCAGCAATAAAGGCCCATGCTGAGAACACGAAGTCGGTGTCTCTTCCCTTAAAATAGCAACCTCTCTCCTCTTTCCTTTCAGGCAACAGCAGCGCCGCAGGAGAACAACTGAGAAGCACCAGCACGTGTTTGCATAAGACCTGCTGAATGTTTAACTGGGGATAGAAGACTTGCATGGCTACGGCTGACAGCCAGCTGTATTTCCATACCTTGTACATAGGATTACACTAGGGCAGCTTCCAGGCCACCCGCAGCTCTCCCGAGCGAATGCCGATTACGGGACACTAAGCTAACTAGTGCCATAAACTACTTCAGAGGTCAGACGCCTTTCCTTAGGCTCCTGTCAGAGTTAAGTAGTTTGTTTTCTGATTCTAGCCTCCTTTTAATTCCACTTCTGACACCACACTGAGAATACCAGAAATAGGGTTTCTAAACGTCGTCTGACACTACTTAATAGGCCTATGTGTATGTATGCTCTCAATATAATTAATAACTACATAAACTTGTAAGCTTCCAGTCACTTGTACCTATGGGTAGTACACTAGATACAACTAACAGCAGCTCTTTTTTTTTTTTTCTTTTTTTGTTTTGTTTTAATGAAGCCTTTTAGGTTTTAATGCTCTAGGCCATTTTGATAGTTTTGTGCATTTTTTACTTTTTTTTTTTTACAATTTCATTTGTCAGATCTTGTTTTAAATAGGAGCAGCAAAATGCTTCATGCACAATGATTTTCAAAATTGATTGGGCACAGATTCGGGTTTTTAATAAGACTAATCATACTTAATTCAGCTAATGTCCAGTTTCAAGGTATTCTGTATAGCTACTGAGGAAGGTAACTGAAATAAAACTGGATTTGTGCAAAGATTTCAAAGTTTTCAGCCTTTTTTCTCCTGGTAACAAAAATATTCATCATGGTTTACGAAAATCCACATTCCTCGTGAACATCTAAGTCTTTTCCAAGCAATACACTACTAGAAAAGACTTTGGAAGGTTGAAAGGATTTCAAACATGCGAAGAATCCTGATCCCAATTAAGCTGGTGGGAGTCCTGCCACTGAGTTCACTGATGCTTAGTTTTGTCCTCCAGATTTAGTTACAAGGAAAGAACCATCTTGAAAAAAGCTAACTCTAACTAAACATATCAAAATCAGCAAAGCTCCCTGCAGTGAGGCTATCTTGTTCATTTAATGCAGCTGGTACAGAAGGTGAGTAGACAATCTGTAGCATCTCATAGGTGACTGCTGGTTATTCAGGCAGCAGTTTTAAGTTTTAGTAATACCCTTTTTAGGTGAGTCACATATTCCCCTCCATTTTGACAAGCCCAGAAAATATTTACTTTATGAGACCCTGTTTTCAGGGAGGCTGTGTCAAATTTAAAAAAAAATGTTTGAGCTCTGCCCTTGGGCTGCAATTTTACCTTGAGGGTGAGTGGGAAAGCAGTAGGTACTTTGCAACATTTTTTTTTTTCCTTTTTTTTTTCTTGGGGGAGGTGCAGTGCGTGGGAAGAAAAGGGCATGGAAGGAAAAGGGGAAAAAAATGAAAAGATAAGGCAGGCCTAAAGGCAAAAGAAAAAGGATAAGCATCAGGAGTTAGTGGGGACTGTCTGCATGGGGTGGACTTGGAGGCAGTGCCAAAGAGGAGTCAAGGGAACTTGCAGCTCAAAACTGGAAGAAGCATTAAAAGCGATGACATAAAGAAACCCCAGAGTTTAGCATGTTTCTTTCTCACTCACTGTGAACTAATTCCTGAAAAATCCTGTCAAGCCAGACATCGGGCTTGAGCACCTTATTTTGGCACAGCTCAAGTTGCTGTGCGAGTGTCACAGCACCAGCGATGAGCCGAGGCTGGCTGTCCAGCTGCCCTGCTCATGCACAGTCACCTGCAGCAGGTGGCTCAGGGCTACTTCCAGTTGAGTTTTGAGTATCTCCAAGGATGGAAGCAACACTGCCTCTCCGGGCACAATTTTCCAGTGTTTGATCACCCTCAGCAGTAAAAGAGCCTTATGTTTAGACAAAATATCTTGTTTATCAGTTTGCACCTACTGCCTCTTGTCCTCCTTCCCCTTCTCACAGGACATGAGCAGTTTCACTTAACTTCAAATACAGCATATTCATTATGCTATTGCTTACCAGGTAAAATTAAAGGACAAACCCAACAGTTTGCAGATCACAGGTTCAGTCAGGGCCAGGGGGAACTGAAAAGATTGGAGAGACAGCCAAGGAGCACAGCAGCGACGACAGCAGTTATAGCTGTACCAAGAGCCACTGTTACAGAAACATAGGCAGTACTCCAGCTAGCCACACACATTCCTAGCAAGTGAAGCGAAGGAAATATAAGCAGAAAAGATAACAACTATCTACCCCAATTGTCCAAACACTGTTTAGACACGGTAAACATCGTGTCATACATTGCATAGAATACAGGAATTTCAGTGTTTCAGAACAAGGTACTTACCAGGTACTTACACCCTCAATAACAGAGACATTAGGAGGTAGCCTATCCAACATAAAGGGCACTGATAGGGGAAACCTCAGGAGAAATGATTAATTGGGTTCAGAGTCCTTAGAACACATACCATAGCTGCTATCTTTGCTACTTCCTAAGCACTAGATGTACATCTAAGCATACAGCTAATAATTCCTGAAAGCAATATTTAATCAATAAATATTAAGCAGTATAATGAGAAACAGAGTCACCTCTTCACTTACACAGATATGTTCACATAACTTGTGCTGACTCAAAGCATAGAAACCAGTAACAGCAAAATAGCTTTTGCTCATTATTATGGCTGAGCAGGCAAGGTATTAAACCTTCTGGTATATGAAAGTACTTGACCTTTGGAGTGGTGCTAACTGGCCAGTTGATGAGGTAGCAATATGCTGTGGGCTGACAATTAGCCTTCATTGGGCAGTGAACAGATGTTTGGTGTTTCATATGCTTTCAACTGGGAAGGTGCTATTGAGCAGTGTCCCTGCAAATTGAAGAGAGTTCAACATTTACCTGGGTTACAGCTCAAATCCTTAAGTGGTAAGAGATACTGCCCTAAACCATTAATACTACTAAATTATTCAGGCTGGCAACAGTAGGAAGGAGGCAGTCAGTCTAACTATGGTCTGGTGCATTAACTAAGATTTCAGTGAAGGAGCTTCAGCAGGAAGGCATAGGGAAGCAAAGTAATGCCAGGAGGGGAGTGAAGTGCAACATTTACATGAATTTAGCAAATTGCAAGGGTTTTGCAGTTTTATTGTTGTCGCAGAAAGCCATTATTAGAAATTTTGCAAGAATTTTTGTTTATCAGAGACATGTTTTACATTGGAAGGCTCTGTAGCAAAGAATGCCTGGGAAGGCATATGCCCTATGAAAAGGAAAAGCTGACAACAGGGACTCTTCCAGGAGTGGAATTGCTATCCCTGTCTGTGAGGCTGTGGCTGATGAAGACTGGATTCACAGAAGCTCAGGACGTGTTCTGGAGGGGTTTCCACCTACGTACAACCAGCGGGTGAGCAGATCTTTTTCTTCCCATGCTGAGATGTGGGAAGCCTCTAACAGGAATTGCTGCTGGGAGAGGGTCCTTTGCTGTAGACACACGTGTCTTAATGTTCTTGTGGATAATGGAGCCTGGAGTTACTTTCTGTCCAGCTCACTACAAAATCTTAGCATACACCGATTAGTTTAATTTGTTATTTAATCCTGGTGACAGCTAAGTCTTTTGGTGTCTGAGCATTATTTGCCTTATTCCATTGTTGATGTATAGAGGAACTCAGCAGAACATATGTATGTGTATGTGACCCCGCTTCCATTACAAATTATTTTCCCTGAACCACAAAGATACAAGATGTGCTATTCACTAGCTAATCCTCATGGTTTTCACACTCCTCTCATGGTCAAGAGAAAGCTGTGTCGCAAGAGTATAGCCTTCCCAAGGTTAAAAGAGGTGACCATGCCTACGCTGACTCTGTTTGCAGAGACAAACAGGACAAAGTGAAGCTCAGGACTTTCCAACCATACTATATATTCTGTTCCTGCTGGTCTAGCTCATGAAAGACTTTGTTGTCCTTAAATGTCAGAGAGTCTTAAGTTGCAAGAAGGGACAGTAGCTCCAGCCTCTCTGACTGGTAAAGGAAGCAAAGTCACCATGGGCTAATTGTGCAGGCCTTCAAGACTAGTTCTGACTAGTTTATATGAGGATTTATCCAATAATTAGACCTCAAATCTTTGAATCCTGTGGGTACTTCACACTAAATTGTATTGCTTCAGGGAGGAATGACCTCCAAAATAGGGACAGACAAACTATTCTAACCTAATTGATGATTCCTGCATGCTACACGAGAAATGTTTGGGTTTTTTTAAATATGAATGAAATCTTATATCTATTCCAGACCTGTTTACTCTTTGGTTTTGCTTTCAAATTCACTAAAAACCATTGGTACAACCAGATGAGTACATTGTTTTCTCTTAAGGCCTAACTTCTTGGTATGCCTTCTTTTCTGTCTTGTACAATCAGAGGAACACATAACATCAAAATCAACTCTATTTGCATTTCATTCCCCAGTAGGAAAAGAAAATCCTGTTCTGAACCACAAAGATAAAGTGAATTTGCTGTTCACTGGCTCATGCTTTGGTTTATTTTTCATGTCCATCCTGCTCTTGGTTTTAAATTTATATTCTTTCAGGGCCCTGTGCTCTCCCAGGTTTAGTTTAGCTAGCTGCCTGACCTATGGCCAGTGGTGGTGAAGAACATTTTAAAACATGATGATGAAATGTGAATTAATGTATTTCTTAGGGGATGACACTTCATTAGCCCGCTTCCTTAGTTCATAATAACTAGAGAAATTATGGAAGAGGATTGTGTGGCACATGCTGCACAATGTCCCTGAGATCTGGCCAGGGTCCTTGCGACCCACAAGGCTACCATGAGCAAAACATGTTACCTGACCAGAGAGCAAAACTTCTGCTTCAAAAGACAGCTACATCCTGTTTTCTGCTCCCATTCAGCATTTGGATTCAGGCCCTCAATACCTCTGGGTTTTCATATTTGTTTTTTCAATCACATCGTGAAAGAAAAATGTGTGATTTTCTTTGTAAATCATTGTCTCAGGAAGCTCTGAGAGCAGCAGACAGAAAAATGAACCTCCTTTCCCCTCCCAAGCTGAAAAAAATGCCCCTGCAACACACCACCTCTTTCAGTCAACACTCTGACCAAATAAGCATGCTGAAAAATGTTTCTCCCATTGTTTCTATCTGCAGGTAGGCACAAAGATCTGCCTTTAAGAGAGTTGCAAAGCAACTGTGTGAGTGCTTGACGCTGGGTGCGGAGACCTCCTGTCAGTCAGTCACTTGCTTTGAAGATGGCCCTGAAAGCGCATGTCCTGAGCATAGGAACAGACAATCCTGAGGAGCAGGAATAGCTCTGGAGATTAGAGAACCACTCCGTAAGTGCTGAGGGCCTGTTGCCACTGCAAAGACCAAGTTCATTTGAGGTCTGGTTACACAGGGTTATAGAAGCTCGGGTTTGAACCTTGCACTGAAATATTAAAAAGCCTGCTGGGAGGCCTTTGGGCCTGTGGCATATAACAATTCCTTTGTCATAACGAGGGCTCTGAATGGGCCTGGGACTTCTGATATGAAAATATTTACCTAACATATTCATGGATAAGAAAACAGCGTTTGTAAAAGCTTGTTTCAAAGGAATTGTGCAAAACAGCCCTGCTTAAATTCAGAGGCTGGAGGAAGCCTTGTCACCTTTTTGGGATATATCTGTGTTCAGCATAGGCTGGAACAGCAATGCTGTCATCAACTGACTTACAAAGTTTTGCATGGGTTGAAACAATAGTTCTTATTTTAAGCCTTTACTGGGACCGAGTGCTTAATTCTGGTACATTTATTACCTGAGATTCCAAACTCTTGCTCTCCCTGAAGACAGTTACTTATGAGCAAAAAGATACTCCCTCACTGCTTAAGAAAATCTTTTAACATCCAGTGTTTCTTGTTGGCCAGGAGTATTCAGATTTAGAGCCTCTGGACAAAAGGCAAGTGTGAGAGGAAAAACCTCTTCCCACATCATTGCATCTGTTAAAACAAACAGTACACCTCTCTGCTTTTGCACTTCACTTCATTGCCCCATCGCAACAAAAACTCAGATTAAGGAGGTCCTTTCATTTCCAGCTTCAGGGTTCTGATATATTGGGAAAATAAAACCCTTGGGCTAAGGGTTATGGTCTGAATTCTGGCCCCTGCTCTGTTGGCACAAAGCGATTGAAAAAACAGCTCAAATCATCTTCAGGCTCCCCAAACTCAGAATTTTGTTAACACAGTGGCTAGGGCATTTTGCAGCACAGTGCAATATTCCGCAGTGCTGCCTTCCTTAAAACAGGCAGGAAAAGTACTCAAGGTTCTCAATGAAATTGAAACGCATAAGGTACAAGAATGTAAATTATTATTGCCTTCTTACATACACTGTGGTATCACTAGTGCCATTCCTCTGTGAATCATGGAAGTATGTTACAGGTATCAGAGAATTAGGCTCTGATAACACCAAATGAGCTAAATTATGCCAAAGTAACCTGTATAGCCTCAGCAGCTGCAGCATCTGAGCTCCTAAAAATATTTATTCCATTTGTATTAAGCCTGCAGAGGGTGAACAATATTAAGTTCTTTAATAATAGGGGAATTGAGGAACAGTAAAATTGGTGACCTTCTGTCAGCCAGGGCAGAAAACTCTACAAAAGTGTTGCAAACCCCCCACCAGTTTCCAATTAATTTAGCTACTCTGTATTTCTGTTGTTGCCTAAAAAATTATCATCTTTCATGGAGAGGCAAAATATAAGGTGGGTAAGTGTTCTTACAGAGCATCTCTAATTCAGTGACCTTGCACTTCTATTGTAAGCCTGAAAAGTTGAACTAAGACCTAGAAGTATCAAATGCTCCTTTACAGGGAAAGTCCACTCCCAAAGAAAATAACACTAAGTATTTTGTAGTAGTCTTTGACTCTGAAGTCACAACCAAAACATTAAATAAAGCCATCTTTCGTAATCAAAAAGTCCCAAACACTTGTGCAGGTCTTTTCCACAGAGCTGAAAACGATTCAAAACAAATGGAAAATTCTTTCCATAGACTCATACTAAAATAAAGGTGGGGTTTTGGAAACCAGTTAGTTCTAAACAAAACAAGACCCAAATATTGACTTGCCTTTGGAATTCCCTTATTTGCACCTACGGAACAGCTAGTAAGAGGATCCCAAGTAAATGAGTGAGTCACAGAGTCACTGCAACATCTAATGCTTACCTTAATTATAAGCTATTTCTTTGAAACAGTTGCTTCTCTCTCTTATTTGAATAGCTGTCAGGGATACCTCACTGTCACTTGAAAAAATTTGAAGTGATTGCAAACGACTGCATGCTCATGGCACCACTACCTCAGCCTTGCAACCCCCATTGAGAGCCAGCTGTACCATATGACAAAGAGATTCCAAAGCTCAGGCTTTGCCACCGGCTGCAGGCTCCCTGGGATTAACTTTGTGAAGACGTTTGTACATTTCAGTGAGGAACACTCAGGATCAAGGCTCACCAGTAATTTATAAATGGTCAGGCCAGGCAGTTGCTGCCTCCAGCTGTCTCTCTGCCTATCTATTTTCTAAACAGCCTTGCAGCAGGCTGAAGCTGCTTCTGACCCATCACAGTTTGCATCTTTGCATATTAAGACACTCTGAAATTAGTGCCAGATTTGTTACATGCAGAGAAGTAAATCACCAGATTTCATGAGGAACTACACATACTTTCAGCTGTCCTTGCTGCGAGGTGGCAAGTGTGGCCATCAGGTCACATGCAATAACCAGTGAAGCAGCAACCGCTTCAACCGTCAGATACCTCCTGCAGATTAAGGACGGGAAGAAAGAAAATATTTTGGTGTTGTACCACATCTACTCACTGACATGACATCCTGGAACTACTAGTGGTCGCTTTAACCCTCTAAACAGATGCTCTAACCTTGTTAAAGAAATACAGAGGCCTGAAGTAGCTTCAGCTTGGTTTCTCTCATGGCACTAATGAAAAGCAGCAGCACATTAAGTTAGCACACAGATACACTGACATACTATCCCACACCCTGGGTTCATGGAAGTGATTCCATGGTCAACAAAACAGAATTTAAACAGCCATGCATGAGGAACCATGCAGCAAAGAAGGAAGGATGATGACTTTGGACCAAGCAGTCCCACCAGCAGTAAGATCAAAGTTGCCTACACAAACCAGATCTCAAATGAATTTTTCACAAAAGTCTTCAATCAACTCACAGTCTTTGCCTCCTAAGATCACATAAGATCTCCTCATGTAAGATTTCCATGAAGACTCTGGGGAAAACATTCCCTTAGAAAAGATCTGGAACCATTGGTTAGTGAAAGGGCAATGACTTAGCAGTTAAAAGCAGTGCTGATTTCTCAATGTTATTGCTGCCCATGTTATTGTGATGCAAATAGCTTATACCAAACACTAAGAATGCTGAGAAGAGATTTATTTTTGTTTAGTAAGTACATTAAGTTCCTATTAGGGGCCAAAGTGCATGGCCTTGCCTACAAGGGTGGGGACATCATGGATTATAGGAGCCAGTATCACCATCTCATTTGAATGAATCATGGGTATGCCTGGACTTGTTCTTTTTTGCTGGTTGATAGAGACCTGCTGCAGCACACTCACTGGATCACGGCTCTGGGGTACGCTCTGGGCTCTTAAATGCTTTTGGGATGCTGCATTTCTCCTAAGCACAGATTCTCACGGGTCAGCTGTCTTCTCAGGTTCCTTCTCAAGTTCTGTCTCTCAGGTAACTTCTCAGGTTACCACTGGCTCTCCCAGCTCCATCAGTAGTTTCCATGCCCTCATCCTTTGGTATCGCATTTCCAGATGAAGAACAAGGAAGGTAACTGACTTACAGATGATCGTGACAGGCAATCTTTGCCATAGGGTGGGACCCTGTTCTCATATTTATAATTCATAAATTAGTAAGAATAATGCCCCAGAAACCTATGCAAAAAAAACCCAACCCATAGCTTCTTTCCACAAGCATCGTTAGACCAGCTACTACAAATAGGAAAGATGGACAAGTTTCAGGCACATATAATCTTTTCTGCATTGAGACAATGAGAATGTATGATTTCATCTCAGAATAAATTCATGTCTAAGATGTCAACCTGCCGGTTTACCAGGAAGGTTCCTAGTAGATTTGTGATTCTTTTCTAGAAGGCTAATATCAGTCCCCTCCTGCCCCTCAAAAAAAAAGCAATAAAATGTTATTTGCAAAATAAGAAAATGGCTAATTTCAGACAAGCTTTTCAGACAAGTGCTTTTGTAATGTATCTTGAGTTCTAACATTGACTCCCAGGGAAACAGAACTGGATTCAGTGCTGTTGATCTGTATCCTAAGGACATAAGAGTGAGTTTTTGTGGTTACGGGGTTGGAAAGGGCAGCACAAGGGCAGTAATGTTCTTTATACCTGTTAGGTTCCCTTCAGCAGAGGCAGCTATCATTTATAAATTTCTGTGAACTCTCCTGGGTTGAACAGGAGACAGACTGTTCTTCCAAGACATGCCTAGCACCAGAAGTGCCTGGGTTAGCTGGGATCTGAGACTCCGTGATGGTTTTTGTCATGTCCTGGCACCAAACCCTTTGTTTTCTTTACTTTCCAATTACTTTTCATTGCAGGGCACAATGTTAGTTCATCTCACAGGAACTTGTTTACTGTTTTCCACTATTTCAAGCCTCTTTCCTGGTCAGTTTTCAACTTGGAAATTACCTTTTTCCACATAGACACATTTTTTCCCCTACAGTTCCAATTAGATAAATTCTTTTTTCAGTATTTTGCCCTACTCTGGTAAGTAAGATTACTATTCATTGAAGAAAGTTGGTTCGTCTACAGCTGTATTTTGCAGTATGGATTAAGGTTTTCTCAAGTTAAGAGGGTGTCCTCTTTGTTGGATGGTGACCAGTAATATCTCATTGGAGTAAAAGCAGTGAAAATAAGCCATGTATTTTAAAGCGCAGACTTGCTGTGGTTTGTACCTTATTTTTCCCTTGCTTGGGTCTGTGGGAATGTAGTATTAGCTTGCAATCTTTTTTTACGGCCTCCTTTTTTCACAGAATCATAGAATGGTTTGGGTTGGACGGGACCTTAAAGATCATCTAGTTCCAAACCCCCTGCCATGGGCAGGGACACCTCCCACTAGACCAGGTTGCTCAAAGCCCCATCCAGCCTGGCCTTGAACACCTCCAGGCCACGACTTCCCTGGGCAACCTGTTCCAGTGTCTCACCACCCTCACAGGAAAGAACTTCTTTCTAGTATCTAATCTAAATATCCCCTCTTCCAATTTAAAACCATTACCCCTGTCCTATCACTACACCTCCTGACAAAGAGTCCCTCTCCGGCTCTCCTGTAGGCTCCCTTCAGATATTGAAAGGCCACTATAAGGTCTTCCTGGAGCCTTCTCTTCTCCAGGCTGAACAACCCCAGCTCCCTCAGCCTGTCCTCATAGGAGAGGTGCTCCATCCCTCTGATCATTTTCATGGCCCTCCGCTGGACCCGTTCCAGCAGGTCCATGTCCTTCCTGTGCTGAGGACTCCAAAGCTGGTCACAGTACTCCAGGTGGGGTCTCACGAGCGCAGAGTAGAGGGGCAGAATCACCTCCCATGACCTGCTGGCCACAATTCTCTGGACGCAGCCCAGGATGGGGTTGGGTTTCTGGGCTGCCAGTGCACATTGCTGGCTCATGTTGAGGTTCTCATCCATCAATACCCCAAGTCCTTCTCCTTAGGGCTGCTTTATAGCCATTCTCTACCCAACCTGTATTTGTGCCTGGGATTGCCACATCCCAGGTGCAGGACCCTGCACTTGGCTTGGTTGAACTTCATGTGATTTGCACAAACCCACCTCTCAAGTCCGTCCAGGTCCCTCTGGATGGCATCCCTTCCCTCCAGACTGTTGACCGCACCACCGAGTTTGGTGTCATCGGCAAACTTGCTGAGGGTGCACTCTATCCCACTGTCCATGTCACTCATAAAGATGTTGAACAGCACTGGTCCCAGTACGGAACCCTGAGGAACACCACTCGTCACTGGTCACCAATTAGACATTGAGCCATTGACCACAACCCTTTGGGTGCAGCCAGCCAGCCAGCTCCTTATCCACCGAGTGGTCCATCCATTGAATCCATTAGTTTCCAATTTTGAGACCAGGATGTTGTGTGGGAGAGCATCTAATGCTTTGCAGAAATCCAGGTAGACAACATCTGTTGCTCTGCCCTTGTCCACCAAGCATGTGGCAGTATTGTAAAAGGCCACCAGATTTGTCAGGCACGATTTGCCCTTGGTGAAGCCATGTTGGCTGTCTCCAATCACCTCCTTGTTTCCCATGTGCCTTAGCAGAGATTCCAGGAGGATCTGCTCCATAATCTTGCCAGGCACAGAGGTGAGACTGACTGGCCTGTAGTTCCCTGGGTCTTCTTTTTTTCCTTCTTCGAATATCAGGGTTATGTTCCCCTTTTTCCAGTCTTTTTCCCTTTTCCATGTTCTTTTGCCTCCTTTTTCCTCCTGACTTTATACCCTAGGTCTCCCCTAGTCCTGCCACCACTTCTTTCATCTTATTTTGTATGCATCATGGGCTCCAGCCAGGGTAGGGAATTTGATTATGTGGAGAAGCTCTGACAAAGCAGAGTAGATGGTTCAAATGGAGAGCTAAACCAACACATCTAGTGTGGAAGATGTATAGATTTTTCTTCCATTTCTTTTCTAACATCTTCAAACTATACCTTATTTCAGGGCTTGAACCTGCTAAATAAGTGTACCAAACTGACAAGATTCTCTGTCTTGCCCTCTCCCTTCCAATCTATGGTGGTTATACCAAGGCTAACAGGCTGCTGCCAATTAGAGGCATGTGTTTCCATAGGGACCTTATAGGACTAGCATTAAGGCTTTGTGCCTTTAGCCAAATAGATAGGAAGCTGCAGTTATAACTGGGACATTGAAGGAAGGGGATGTTGAAATACCAAGAAATTGTCATTTCAGAATGAAGAGTCACCATAATCTGCAAGACCTTTACATGGGAGTCCTTTGACAAAACTCTCAAAGGTTGTACATGCCTAAGGGAAACATGAAGAGAGAATTCAAGAGCCAGATCTGCTGTCTGTGCAAATAAAATGCTCGGTACCTTCTGGGGGAGCTCCAGTAGACATCTTCATTGCTGTGCCATGTTGGTGATGTAGACATTAGTGTGACCATGATGGAGTAGGGAAGTGGAAGCACACCCCATGTTACCAGAATAGCTTAAGCTAAGATGTAACTTAAACCCTAGCAGCCAACGAGAAAGGCTTTGCTGCTATGTTGCACAGTAGCAGCTGGAAGATGGCTTTATTACTTCTGGCTCTTAGTCTAAGCCTGGCTTGTTTAAGATCCGAGTGCTTCTCCTTTAGTAGTAAAATATTTTAAATCATGATACAGCTTAAAATAGATCACATATTATGTCACACCATAATACAAAATCTCCACTTTTACTTGGGAAGACTGAAACTTAAAAACTGTTTCATAATCTGCAAACACTTTGGATGTATTTAAAGTTTTATATTTTCCTTGGCTGTACCAATTTTCTACTTTCTAAATTTAATCTGCTTTCTAAAGATATAAACCCAGCTAAACTGAATATTCACAGGAAAGCAAATTTGGAGGTAATTTTTCCTATTCTGAGAATGTAAATTGAATAATGCATCCCAAATGGATGAGGGACTTTATTTGCCAAAAAGGGTTTTTTATTAAAAATAATTAGAATGAGAGATGTGCCAGTTTAGGACAGGCTGTTATATGCAACCAACTGTATCTATGTGTATATAACCAACCAACTCTATACAACTGTATCTATATCTGCATGGATGGATTGTATATACGTCTGTTTATAGACAAGGAAATAGGAATTATTTATTCAAGAACTAAATTTAAATACCAATTCCTGCCTGGCTGCCTTCATAGGATGCACAGAAGTATGACCAGAGCTAGAGCAGGTGTCCTGCATGGCTTCTGCTGAAATGGAGTCAGAACACCTCTCTACTTCAGACCCTGCATTGCTAAGAGCAGACAGCCGGGGAGTTTAACTCGTGCTGTACGTCAGAGCCTGTCCTTCACACAGTCATTTTCCTAGGGAACAGCCAAGACAGAGGGTGGAATGAAAACTGTGATGTTCTAGAAGGAGAGGATTCATTGTAGCCTGATGCCACGGCTGGCACAGACAAGACAGACGATGTAAAGCTAATTCAAGGCAGTAGGGAAATACACCTCTCTTCAGTGGAGGAAGGACTGAAGAATGGTTTGGGTACTCTTCTCTTGGATCCAACTGGAAGTGTCCAGTTCTCATCAGCACTTAAGGATAAGGATTATTTGCTGTATGTTAAATCTGTGCACTGTAGTTGAGGTGACATGTTTGACTTAAATCCACCAGTCAGTTGCTTCTCCTTCTGCAACTTTAACATCTGGTTTCGTAGCATGTCTCTTATTCCTTCAGATTTACTGTCTTGCACTCAAAATAATTAAACTGCACTCTGATAAATGGCTGGGGAGTTTTATATTTTGTACAGCAAGGCATTCATTCAGTTTACACTGACTTTCATTTCCTTGGACTGCTATTTATTTAAATAAAGTTCTGTATCTTTACTTAAACATGAAATGCATTAATCAGTGATATGAGGGCTTAAGTTCTACTTTATTACACTCAGGTGGAGGTGGTGAAATCATGTGGTTATATTGATCTGAGCTCAGATCAGGGTTCAGTTCTGACCTTCGATACACTCACATAGAGTTCCTGCTGATTACAATGGGAGCCAAGCATATGCAGCCAAGGCTCAGCATTTGGCCTTTGGTCAGAATATGTATTACATTTTGCTTTCCTCTAGATGCAGAGGATATGTCAAAAACATTGTCCATTTTAAGCTTGTTTTTAATTTCTTTTGCTTGTCTAAAGTGAGGTGTCTGTTCCCGTCATGCGGCCCCAAGCGAAAGTCACAAAACTACCTTCTAACTTTGCCAGCTGGAGTTCTCCAAATTTGCCAGTACTTCTGCATCAATGATGAGAACAGGTCACATCGCCCTGTTGACACAAAGATATGCCTTTGCAGTGAAGCCCAGGGATGACACAGGTGACCCTGCCTGTCTGTTTCACAAGCAGAAGTGTTATGTCAGTTCTTACTGGAAATTCCTCCTAGCCAAGCACCTCATGAAAAACGGTGGTTTTGCTGTTTAGATGGTAACTAGTTATGTTTATACAAGAACTGTTAAAACAATTTAGCAACAACATATTTAAAACTACCATCCTGCATGATGAGAAAAAGCTGAAACCAGCCAAAATGTTAGTCTGAATGGCCTCAACAGAACTGACCAAATATTTTTAGCACGCATGTTAGCGTCATTCCAACAGAGTGCACAAAAAGTTGAAGGCGAGAGAGAGTTTTTTCATTCTGG
The DNA here is from genome assembly GCF_001431845.1 of Calidris pugnax. NCBI lineage: Eukaryota > Metazoa > Chordata > Aves > Charadriiformes > Scolopacidae > Calidris > Calidris pugnax. The sequence continues at coordinate 42,822 of NW_015091091.1, read as the reverse complement.
TTCCAGTCAAAGACACAGGAAGAAATTTCCTGCACCAGGAGCTTACACTGTCTGAAGATAAAAATAGGAAAAGTTTTGGGGGAAAGCACATATTACTACATGGTTTCTGAGGCAAAAACCTCAGGCAAAGAAAGATTAATTTTACTATGAATTCACTACAAGTTTTTAAGGCTTTGGTACTGAATTTGGCAGTGTGCTGCTGATGTTACAATAGCCCTTTCCTGCAGCAACCTGGGAGTCAAGTTTTGAAATACGCTGAATTTCAAAAAACCTTGGGGAAAACTGAATTTGAAAGAATGTTAATGTCTATACACACATCTAAATATTTATATACATATGTAAAAGATTTAGATTAATGTGAAGTGGAAAGTATTTTAAGGCAATATTCATTTTAGGAGGTAGGGCTGGAAGAGGCTTCCTTTTATATACATGGAAAGAATTCCCTTTCTCATTCTTCAGGTTTGTGGGATTGCTCTTTTTATTTCCTTTTTTGGTCTTGGGTTACTTCATGCACACAGGCTTTACCAAACTGATGACTGCATAGCTTCAGGCAACATTATCATTTTATTTTGGCAGGATTATTTTCCTGATTTTCCTCAGAAAGCATTTAAAATAGCTATGCTTTGTAAGATTTGCTAGTTTAAGTTTATGTAAGAAAAGATTTTAAAAATGGAAGACAAAATTGCTATTTATAGAATCATAGAATTATTTAGGTTGTAAGAGATGCTTGGGTTCATCGAGTCCAACCATCTACCCTACTCTACAAAGCTCCTCCCTACACCATATCCCCCAATACCACATCTAAATGACTCTTAAACTCATCCAAGTATGGTGACTCAGCCACCTCCCTGGGCAGCCCATTCCAGTGTCTGACCACTTTTTCTGTGAAAAATTTCTTCCCAATGTCCAGTCTAAACCTACCCTTGCAGCTTGAATCCATTCCCTCTTGTTCTATTGCTAATTGCTTGTGTGAAGAGACCAGCATCAATATCTCTACAATGTCCTTTCAAGTAGTTGTAGAGAGTGATGAGGTCACCCCTCAGCCTCCTTTTCCTCAAACTAAACAGTCCCAGCTCCCTCAGTCGTTCTCCACATGATTTATTCTCCAGGCCCTTCACCAGCTTTGTTGCCCTCTTCTGCACCTTAAACCTATTCCTCCTACTCAAAGTTCTCTTCTTCTACAATCGTGCTCCCTTAATCTTGTCCACAAGATGTCTGCAAATGGTCATTGATTTTTTTTTTTAAGAGTGAAATCAAGAATTGAAGAAAATTGAAGAAAAGTAGTCTTTAAGGTCTTGATGAAAGGCTGATAGAACAATATGAAATAGCAGTTTCAAATCAAAGCTTGACAATAAGGTTGCAAAGAGATCCATAGACATGCTGACCACTGAGAAGCTGATGGCAGAAACAGCTTTACTAAAGTAATGGGAGAAAATACCTCCTTTATTAGAATAGGCTGTGTGAAAAGCTAGTGTAAGGCTCCTCTGCCTGACTGCCACAGTTGTCTTCTCTCTAACGTGTTTTGAAGTCTAAAAGAGTATGAAGAGCAAGAAAGTCTCTTCTGTGTCAAGCGACAGAGGAATACTCAATTAGGTGAAAATTCTTAAGACAAACGTGACTCTCTTTCAGCGTTTACACACTTAGGAGTGTGGCGAAAGTACTGGGCACCCACAGAATAAAGTTTCACACAAAATTTCATCAAAATACTGGATAGGAAATGGGCAGTTATGAATAGCTTGCTATTCTCTTTTTGCTGCTTTTCTCCTCTCTTTACTGTCTTTCTCTCGTTTTAAAAATAATCATCTTGATATTTACTTCTGTTGATTCAATTATTTCACATTTGTTTGACATGTCAGAATATTTTGAAACAGTAAATTACATAAATCTTTCTGGTACCAGAGAGACAATTCGAATGCTAATGAAGAGGTATATTCCTGGTATATTCTTTTTCTGTAGAATATTAGGGCTGATTCTCTCACACTTGCTGTATGAGCATTCCAAAAGTCCACCTCTGAAATACTCTTCTAAGTATCTTGGCCCATGCAAACGCCAAGTTATTTCCATGTATTTGAAAGACAAAGTCCAGCGTGTTTGTGTTGCAATACTCAGATGAGTGTTTTTTAAGGGGAGATTTAAAAATGAAAAATCAAAACATCAGGAAAAGGTAAAAGTGGCAGCTGTTTTATGGAAACTTTGCTGAATTTCTTTTAGTAGACAATAGTGTGTAATTATTGCTGAAAAATACCGACATTACTTTTTGTTAAAAAATGTGAAACCAAAAATACACACCTACTTCTTCAGTTTTTAACTCATGCCTTGAAGACGGAAAGAGCTTCCAGTGACACAAGCAGAAAACCAGGTCTCATTACTTAACAAAGTCTATTTCTTCAACTTTTCGTCTATCATGGATATTTTAAACATAAGAACAGCCAGCATTTTTGACTTTGTCCTTCTTTCGTTGAACTGATGTGGGAGGAAACAAAACACCCGAGAGAAGCTAACAATCTCTTGTCAGACAGCATGGTGATGAGGACGGTAGAAGTATCTATCCTGAGTTCAGGGGTCAGAGTTCGACTCTGTAGCAATAAGCACAAGGAAGCAACTGAAAAAAAGAGTTATTTTCCTTTCTTGCCTAGCTTTCTGAAACCCAGTACTCTTTCAACAAAAGGCCCTTTAGATTTGCAGATATTTGGGATTGAGGAAGAGGTGTTCAATTTCACTTTCGGCTCCTTCCAGCCAAAGCTACAATTCAGCAAGCTTTCACCAGCATGCAGAAGAAGAGTTGTCAATCAACAGTTAAATACTGACATGAATAGTGCCTTTGTTAATATTTCTGTTGTGCCTTTGAAAGCACACAAGCCAAAACAAAAAATCTTTTGACAGTGTGTGAAAAACAAAACTGAAATGCTTCAACAGCCTTTCGCAGCTAGAAAGCTGGCCATATAAACTCTTTAAAATTGAATGCTCTTTGTCAGGCAGAGGAAAGCTTGTGTTCTGACATCTGACCATCAGGCAGCCCAACAGTGTAGCTGTGTGCCTTAGAAAAGTATTTCTTAGCTGTGTGAGCTGGTTGGTTGCATTTTTGTTCACATTCATGAAGCATTTGCAGTCGTCATTGCATTCATCCCGGGTGAGTTTCTCTTTTAAACGCATCAGCAAGACACTGAGCAATTTCCAGATCTTCAGTCAGATCTGATATATTGGAAGTTCTACCAAACAAATCCCCGGCGATTTCCTTACCTGGAAGAATCAGATTTTGAGTTTGTGGTGTTTCCTTTTTTTAAAAGTTGATTGCACTTGGTGTCACAGGCTCAGCCTGGCTTTTCAGTAGCAACAGCAGAAAGCAATAGGTTAAATCAGGCCCAGATAAAGTCTGTTTCTGTGTAATGTCCCAATTTAGTTAGTCCATGTAAATTTATCACCGACTTTAAATACAGGAAGGATTGGAAATAATCAGAGGTTTAAAGAGAGAAAAACAACTTGTTGAACTGCTGGACAGATTCTGAGATGTTTTGGATGTCCTCCATGAGTGGCTCCGCTCAGGGTGTTACTTCTGAATTGAAGTCTTTCTGAACGTGAAGTCCAGATAGCACAAGGAAAGAGAAGCAGGTTTTTTTAAGAGAAAGTAAGAAAAGAGCCTCACATACACAAAGAAAATACTTTTCATATGCATACATTTATAAACATCTGTATAGGATAGTCTCAATGACGTGTGTTGCTGACAACATTGCAGGTGGTGACTAACTAAAAAGCAGTGGGACAGAAGTGGAGCAGTTACCTTGAATTGCACAATCACACTTGCAAAATCGAATATTCAGACTTGTTTGGATTAAAGGGCACATTGGCTAAAGCTGCAAATTTATCTGCTGCTTTTATTTAACTTGCCTTGGATTTTAACTTCCACCAGAGACAGCAGGAGAATTGTTAGTTCATCTAACAATTAGATGATTAGTTAGTTCATCTGCTCATCTAACATCTAGCAGACCCAAGAACAGCATCACTGCTGTCAGTCAGCTCAGAGGTGATCCAAATTCTCTCATGAATATTAAACCAAAGACTTTGTGGCCTAGGCCTTGTGTTTGTGGGTAAGTTGTTTTTTTCCAGGATAAACTGGTTCATGCTAATATACAACAATTTTTGGGATTTTAGTCATCTGACATCTTTTGCATACCAGTTAATCCCCTTCAGAAGGGCATAAATCTATTCCAGAATTGTTACATTTTCAGGAAAATAATTTTCAGCAGTTAACTAAAGTTACATCAACAGTTCCCCTTTAGACAGTTATCCCATAGCTATGCCATTCTGCATAGACTTACAGCTGAATCAACCCGTGTCCTTTATCTATATGTCCTCTCAGGTCAGTTCAGCTGACTGTAACCTTCCACTTAGATTTTAAAATTCAACTAGCCCCAGTAAAGTTCCAGTTTATGTACACTCAACAACATTCCCTTTATAGCAGTCATATTACCGACCTCCAGGTGCACTTGGTAGGAAGGTCTGCAGTTCTTTGGTCACTGGGAAAAGAAAGAAATTTTTTGAAATGCCAAGACCTAGCAGCACTGGAAATGTAGGAGATGGACGGAACCCCAGTGCCTTTGAAAAATGGTGAACGGGGAAGGCATCTAGGTAACTGCAGATGTCAAGGAGTGATCTGTTTCCCAAACAGAAAGAGATTCTTCCAGATAGATTATTTTTTTAGCATGTCAATCTTCATTTAGCAATAGGATCTGGAAATTTAAGATACAAATGTGAATCTTTAGGTGGAGAACTAGCCTGCAGCTTCTGCTGAGGGGAATACCGCTAGCTAGAAGGCAGGCTGGGGTAAGCCTCCTTAAAATTATGAGGTATAACCTGTGGTTTTAATTTAAAGCAGATCAACACAAGACTGCTCAAACAGGAAGAAACTGATGTGAAATTCTGAGGCAGAAATAATTTCTAAATACTGTCCAAACTGAGAATACGTACATACAGACAGAAGGATGGTTTTGTGCAGCAATACCTAGCACCCAAAGGGAAGCCTAGTGTGTAGGCCTGCTTGGCACTAGCAGAAGAAAAAGCATTAGAGAGAAGTGACATTCCTGTTTTGAATGAGAGACCATTTATTTTGTTTTGCTTTGTTGCTATTTTTTTTTCATTTGTTAGTTTATTTATTAATTAGTCAACACCTACCAAAAGTGATACTCCATTTGAAAACCTTAGGGATGGTAACTGAATATCGGAAGGTTGTTTGGGCTATGCATATATTGACAGAGTAACACAGTTGGAGTGGATCTGTAGAGTAGAACAATTGGTGCTGAGGACTGGCTATTCACAATATATTAATTTCAGTAGGTTTTACTCCAGAGTGGTTCTGGCCTGACCCATGAATAGAAAATTCATGAGTGGTTGGAGCACTCCACAGGCACATCTTCTGGGTTAATATTACCTGCAGGTAATCCAGATAATATGCTTCAAGACCTCTCTGCAGCGTAATATGCGGGAAAAATCGGGTTTGCTTCGAAGTTATACTCTTGATCTCACCTAAAATGCAATGCAGAAGTATGGTTTTTCACTGTGTCCTGGAGACAGGTCAACAGTTATACATCCTGCAATAAGTGCATAGTCTGGGTATGGTCTTTGGAGTTCTTCTCTTGTTAAAAGACTTCTTACTAGATCAAAGGTAAGCTTGCTTGCAAAAGGATTATTTCTGAGCTGAAGTAAAACATATCTGGTGTATAGCATATAACTATGGGATTATTTACACCCTTCTGAGGCTTGCCAGAGAACAGCTGTTTCTCATTTTTGAAGTGTAGTGAAAAGGAGACAGATCCGGCAGGAAAACTCAGACAGGAGGTGGTAATGGCTTAGAATTTGCACTCTCTTCTTCGGGCAAGGTGTTTGACTCAAAGAACTTGAAACTGGACCTGGGCAAGCTCCCCAAGGGAATAGAGACACAAATGCCAAAGTGATTTCAACAACTAATGATCTGACCAATAAATTTTTACCCGGAGAGGAAATTACTGAGTTATAAACCTCACTACTGAAGTTTTAAACCTCTTGAGTCATATACTTTCATTTTTGGTGCACCCACATGACCAACACCACTTTATTTTTCGGAAAGTAATAACTCTATAAATCAGAGGACAGACAATAAAAAGTCAATTTGGAGTCATTAAAGCAATTAATCAGTATGCCTATTTGACGATAATGATTCCTGAAATAAAGTCTGAAACCACTGTTAGCACCAATATTGCAGCTGGTAAGAGCACTTTACAGAGGGTAGCCAGAGGTGGCCCTGACAGCTGCTCTGAATTGTCATGTTGCACATTCCACGGTTTAAACAGTAATTTATTTTGCAATATCTGCATCATCAATTCTGGGGTGTTTGTCTGCAATGTTTAATGTTTAAAGAGGTCAATATTTAAAGAGATCTGTGATGGCAAACAAAAGCTCTAGGTTGCTTGAAAGTTAATATGTCACACACCAATGGTGATATAGAACAAGAACTGTCACTGACAAAGTGTCAGTGTCTCTATTAAGGCAAGAAATTAGAGTGCCAAGAGAACCACCAGTGAGAAAGACTATTTAAAACTTCTGACGCAGTTTCTAAGTATCTTAGTAATGTTCACCGGAGCTTAAATGAAAAACTCTGTTTGTTAATCCTATTCAAGACATGCAGGGGAACAAGCCAGTGTGAATAGTACAAAACAGGGTATATAGGATTTGCCAACGTGGAGAAATGAACGTCCCCATCGCTCTGCCTCCCGCTCCAAGCCAGCATGGGAAAAAGCAGGCATGTGTATTGGCAGACTGTGGGATACACTACTGCCTTCAGCAATACCTGTAGGAGTTACCACAATATCTTCCTGCAGGATCGCTGCTTTGAAGTGGCACAGTCATGCTTGGCATTGAGGTTCCCAAGGTGATGCAGAAATAACCAAAGCAGCAAATTTGTGGGTAGTGCTGCCCACAGGAGAAGATGGTGGCAATAGAAGCTGGTACTACGAGCACCAAAATCAGTACACCTGGCTGCACGGTAATACAAGAGAAGCAGAAAATGGCCAGTGGAATCATTTCACATGCCAGTGACCTGAGGTTAGCAGGCTTTGCCTCTGCTAACCCTGCTGCTTCTAGATCACCCTCTCTGCCTGACAGGGCTTTCTGCAGCAAAGGTCCTCGACAGCGATACTGAGAAGCACAACCAGCCCTCCTCAGTTCTGAGAGGGAGGAGGACTGCTGCTGCCTTAAACAGCAGAGGAGCAAAAGACCTTTGAGCAAAATCTGTAATTATCACAACCTCAAAGATCCCTTTGCTCCTGTTAACTTAAAATTTTAGAAACAGGGTTATTCGATTAGTGAGAGGACTCCATAACACACATTATATATATATAAAAATATAAATATTTTTATCTGATTTGAGTAGACTTCCACCTGCAAGCACAAGGAAAATGATTCCTCTGAATTGGAAAAGCAACCCTTGAATCTAAAATTACTTTGATTGAAGCATCAGGTTGAGCATCATGATGTAGTGTATTTGTTGTGCAAACACAAAATAAATAAGTAAAAATGTTGATATTTTTACCTTTTCTAATTTTTTAGCAGCTGTGACCATTTGTTTCCAGACCCTCTAAGCAGTTCTGTATTTCTGGGAGAGGGGAAGACGTTAAAAAAATCCTGTGCCTTAACAAGGAAGGTTGATGTTTCAAGCTGTAAAGATAGCTCACTTCCTTAAAATCACATCTGATAGATCTTTCCTTGACAAGAAATATTTTTTGTGCAAAGGGAGCACAAAATACAGTTTAATTCTTCTAAACACCACTTTTAAAGAAATGAGGGATTTTTTCCCTGAACCAATCCTTGCACGTTAGATCCTCCATAGTCCCAAAAGGCATGAATAGTTTCTTGTAAGTAGGAAAGAGAAACAGAAACAGGACTTATAAAATCTTCTGAGGTCTCTGCTCTCTCTCCTTCTCCTCTGTCTGTCTCCAGACCAAAAAATGCTGTGAAGTTGAGGCAAACTGCCAAGAGTTTCACACCCAGTGCTGAACTGGCATAAAGTCAAAGGTTGCTAGCTACATTTGGATGCCAAAACATTAGCACGGCTCTCACTACTGGCTCTTACACATCCTTTTTCAAAGCTAGATACTTTGCAATTTTTTGCCTCTTATATAAGCTTTCATTGCTTGCTTTTCCAAGTTTTTCGTGAGGGCTAATCTTGCTGCTGGTAGGAAAGCATCTCGCATACTAAAACTTCCTTCTTCAGTGGCAGCTGTTGATGGAGGTCTCTCTTCTGTGATGGGAAGCACATGCACCAAGTGTTGCATGCCCTGGGTATGTCACTATCAACTCAGTGCGGTTCAAGCCTTCTTTTTGGTCCATATTTGCCAGTCAGCCCCACTGCAAACCTGAAAGCCCCCCTGAGGGGCTGCATTACCCTGAGCTCCGCAGGTGTGTTCTGAGGAGGACAGCCCGTCCTTTCTTACAGCTCCCAAATATGTCCAAACTTCCACTCAGAAATGGAGCATGTTAATTTCAAGTGCAATACTGCCCTGTCAGTGATAACCCAAGCCTGACCCTCGTTAGCACTGTACAAATGCACTCAGTGACTAACCACCACAATTTGAAAAGTCATGGGCTGCAGCAGCTGGGATCTGCCCCGGAGCCCTGGTCTTCACCCCACAACTAATGTCTACCCTTTGAGGGTACCACTCTGGCACAGCACTAGGTCTGACGCATAACTTGCAAGCATATTTCTGGGACATTGTCTTTTATTTGCCCCATACTCAGATAGGCACCACTAATGCAACTAATAAATCACAAACTTCACTTTAAGGTCAGAAAAGTTCCCACTGAATTCGGTGGGAGTATTAACGTGTTAAATGTTCTGGGATCAGTCAGCTGAGGCTATGAGCTCCCAGATCTGCTTGAAGTCCCTCACTGCTATAAACATGTATGAGTATCAAAATATCTGACAAAATGGCAGACTGACACCCCTACAATATCTTAGCACCTTAAACCGAGGCTCTGCTCTCCAGGAAAAGCAAGAACTCCAATCACAGAAAACTCTATGTAACATTATTCCTTCGTGGATGTTCAAGCAGCTGGCAGAAGGAACCAATAAAACTGCACAGACACCTTCTTGCACCAGGGCAGAGTCAGCTCAGGCGCGGAGGGAAAACAACCACAGCCTATAGGGAAGTATTTAATCTCTATTCTCCTGTGCAATTCCCAGCCACACAGCAAAAGGAACACACACGACAATTAATGATTCACATATTTATAACCCAATCCTCTTGACCTTTGTTAGCCAAAACACCTGAGTAAACCAATCTTAAATTTCTTGTAACAGCTGGGAATGTGACAAATGTTGGGTTCTGTTGTTTGGTTGGTTTTTTTTTAAAGTGGGCAGGAAGGATAATTATTTTGTTTTTTTAAGCTAATACAAAGCAGGAATACACAAATGGTAAGATGGAGTTTAACAATAAGACAATAAGTGGTAACTGCTAAAAACAGAATGCAGTTGCACACTACAATTTTGCAATGATAAGAAGCTGGTTGTTTATCTCATCCAAGCAACTGTTTCCTTGTTCCACATCACAGCAAACAGCTGACTGGGTGAAAAAGGTTGATCAGTAATTTTTAGGATTATAGCTAAATCACTGCACTTATTTCAAGTTAATGGTCATAAAAATTTCATATTACCTTTGTAGCAGCTCTTTGGACAGCATTTTGAATATTTCCAATTCATAGGATGGCAAGCACATCCCAAAGGAATATTTTAAAAATGTGTGTACCCTTTTTGGTAACTACCTTTTTTGGCTTCATCCACCACTGAAATGAATGAAATCTGAAAGTAAATTTTACGCCCTTGAGCAAGGGCAGGACTCCTTTTCTGAGTATGTCTCACTGATGCTCCTGCAGCTTGCAGCTAGTGTTTTGTCTTGAGCTGACACAGCCAGGGATGCTTGCCAATTTTGTAGTAGCATGTGGCATAATGATAATTTATAAGCCTATTTGTGTCAGACTGGCAAGAAAAGGTCACATGAATAAGCAAAGTTATTAGGAGGAAGAATGTGTCTCTTGCTCTCAGGAACTCAGTGCTCTGCTAGTGCCAGAGAGGAAAGCCCTGCCTACCCTTAACATTTTGTTTGAGAAGCCAAAAGTAAATCAGGATTCATAAGTGCTATGGATTCCTTTAGCTCTACCTAATATGTGTAGTTGCCAGACCAAGGCTTTTAACTGAGTAAACCTATCTATGCTTCTGTATTTGAGTCAAATAAGCTTGATTGTGCACACTCTGCGGATAAAAAATGGTGCTTAATCAGCATAAATGCATGCTTTTTGTGCAATGGCAGAGTACCTTGTTGGAAACAGTCTGGAGTGTTTTAGCTGGGGAAAATTACTGTTGTCCAGATCACCAGCAATTTGGAAGGTAGTTTTGTGCAGATGCATTAGGTACACATAGAGCACTAGAAGGCAATGACTGTTGGATGATATTGCATCCATACGGCTGAGGAGAGGGTCAAAAAATTAATTGTCGGACAGGTTTTACATAAGAAGAGAAGGATGTTTGTTATTCCGTCCTGAAAAGTGTAAGATATAAACACTGGACATGGGATCTTGCTCAGCAATTACTCTGAAGAAAAAAGGATATCACCCCAAGTTCTTAAAGTACAGACACAATCTTGGTAAATCTCCTCTCCCCTCCTCCACCCCCAGATTTTCATTACCATAATTTGTTATTGAAGACAAATAACAATTAGTCAAACAAACAAACAAACCCCCAACATTTTAAATAACCTCACAAAGATTAGTGTTCTCTTTCTAAATCGATTTTTGCTCTTCATTGTGTAGTCACTGTTTCCTTTGTCCTTCGTGTTCAGGACTCACAAAGTAAAGAGGATCTTAATTTCTGAAGTGAAATAACGCAGATGTCAGGCTAATTTACAAACACACTTTGCAGCTTCTTTCAAGCCTGGTGTTTTAGGACACAAGGACCTAGTGTTCTTCTTCACTTACATGATAGAGAAGCAGAAACAAAAAGACAGGAAAAACTGTCTTTAATTTTACATACATGTTACCTGTGTATTTCCTTAAATGGGAGGTAAGTAATCTAATCTAAAGTATTACAAAACCCCTTTCTTTAACCTTAATTGGCTGGCAGAGGAGTACAGGAGATCCTTTGTTTGACAAGAAGATAAAATCAAAGTTTGAGTTAAGACTTTTAACTAACCTGGGTCTCAGTGCTGTGCTCCAGTCTGTCCCTGCAACGCCATAACTACTGCTTTGTTACTGTAGTGAATACCTAAAGGCATTATGTCTCAAGTTGCCTACCGGGTATTTAGGGAGAGAATCTGGCCTAAGGGTGTCAATGGGAATTTTGCCACTGACTCAATTTACAGCCTGGATTTCACCCACAACTTGTTGAGTCACTGGGGTTTTTTTACTGAATTTTCCAAACTATATGGTACTAGATAACCTTCATACTCTATTTTCAGCACTAGTGTTTTTTCTGAATCAGACTTCTCTGTTGATCTGCCTAAATGCGTCTAAAGAAAAAGAGGGAGAACAAGGTTTTTAAAATTTTGAAAGAAAGGTTTGTACATCTTTTCTAGGCATGGACCAACAACTGCAAAAAATTGTATCAGCAGAACAGAAAAGCATCATTTCAGGAAGATGAGTAACTAAACTTTTGGAGGCCTTACACTTGATATGTTGGAAGAGCACCTGAATGATATAGGTCAACTGTGGAGGAATTTCAGGAAGGTATATGTGAACCTTACATATTCAAATCTATCTTCCTTTGAAATGCTCTTCCTTTGAAATTCTTCTTCACAGAGGAAACTGATTTGCTTAAGTGAGTCTTGGAACAAGTGACCTTCTGTGTTTTTCCACTGAAGTAAATAATCATCCTGTTTTCTAGCTGTACTAGTGATTTCTGCTGTCCAAAAAGACAGTGGTTCTTTCTCTCTCTTTACGTCCTTAACACTAGAAGCAAATGTATCAGTACATTATAGCACAAATTAAGAAACAGACCTTCTTTAGGTACACCAGTCTATGAAATCACTGCTCCCAGTGACTTTGTTTTATTAGAAAAGAGCAATGCAGGATCTTCCTTTGCCCAGACTCACCAGTTTTTATTACATCTATTTCCCCATCTTTTATTAGTATTTCCATTTTCCAGAACAAGTGTACGCCTGCTCCATTTTGCGTTCCCTTTGCACAGTTGCAAATGATTTAGCAATTGTAACCACGCATGTTCCCATTACACAACCACGTATGCTTCCTGTTTTAATCAGTGTGGCAAATTGCTAATTGTACAAATGTGCAACTTGAAAACCTACTGATAGGAAAAAAAGGGTACAGAATGTCTTCATTTTTGAGATGCTGCTACCCTCCGGCAGAATAGGAGGGAAATTTTTGGTGCTATAGTTGACGTCTGTAATGACACTCTGCCCCGTGAGCTGGTTCACCTTTTTGCTCTCTAAGAAATGTGCTGAGTGGTGACGTTTGTGTCCTACTGTAGCAGTGACAAAGGACAGAATGTGATGCCCTCAGCTGGGTGAGCTGTGGGTGCGGGTGTGCAGGTGATCAGGCAGCTGCATTAGAGGTATTAGACAGTGATCCATGGTAAACTTTGGGTATCTCTGCACTCAAAGAGGTGACCCTTTTGGACTGGGAAGAACTGATCCCGCAGTGAAAGAATTAGCTATTTATAGAGAAAGAAAAAAGAGTATGTTTATTTTCCCTGCTTGTATTCCTTTATTTTCTTGGATAGATGAGTTCAGGACTAAAGAGTTTCCTCTACTCTCTATGTAACGCTGACAAAATAGGAAAGTCTTATTGAAGACAAACTTGCTGGATTCCTGTTCTCAAAAAGTTACAGCTAATATTCCAAATAGACAAACGCAAGGAAGAAATGCATATATGTCCTTTGACACACAGAGAACGTTAAGAATGATCAACAGCCAGTGATAGCCCGCAGAGACATAGCAATATGTTTAAAAAGGAAAAGGACATAAATACTGGGGGAAAAAATCCAGAAATTTAAAGAGGTTCCCTCTCCAATTTGTAAACTTACTGTTTTGGAAAGTATTACTCATAGTCTCAGTCATATTTTTATCACCTGTCCAAGGACAAAGTTGCTTCAAGAATGCAAACACACAACATGCTTACTATTTCAGGAAGGAAACAGTATTTTTATTTTCTTATGTTCTCCCACTTTTTGCAACCTCTAATGTATTAAAAGTGTACAAACTCAAAGTGTATCCGTGAATGAAAGAAATTACCTATTCTCTTTGTCACCAAAACCACATGTATTAGTGTCCAGACTTTCAGACCACAATACTAATGATTACTATAATTTTTGTAGATGCAGCCCTACAATTTAAAGTCCACACTAGTTAGTAATAAGGTCAACCTGGAGACATATATTTTAACTTAGACAAATGAGCAGAATGTATGCTCTGAGCATCTAAATTCCAGAAGAAAGCATGAACTCCTTGCAAACTCCATACAGCCTCATTCTACACAGTTCATTAATGTCAACATCAATATTTTGCAACATATTAACAGTCCTCTCGAATTAAAATGCAGGCTTGTGTGACTTTCAAAAAAGGAATCAGTATTCTGAATTAAGCCCCTGAATCCTTTGAAATACTTAATTTTCTCTGCAGTGTTTTCTCATGTCAGCTTTGCGTTTCATATAATGTAGACAAAGCCCTTGTCAAAATCCTGTCCATACCTTGATAAGTTATTAAGCAAATTAAAAACATAACATTAAGCCAGAATCTCTTTTTTTTTTTTTTTTACTTCTATATACAAATTTAATTATTACATTCTTTTACACTACAGTCAGCTTTCAGTCTATCCTATTTTGGGACTGAAAATGTGTATCAGTAACATAAGTTGTAAAAAGAAGTTGAAAAATGAACAACTGTAGTTCCTGGCGCCAAGAAGATCTACAAGCACTCAGGAATCTAGAATAAATACCTGTCCTAGAGGCTGCTACGACCTCTCATGCATCTTCAGTAGTCTTAGCCTTGCTTCTTCTACCCATAAGCAAACATAGTTGTTGAAGCAAACCTTTTATGTTCCTGGTCTTGCTCCCCCGTCCCAGACACTTTAAAATTCTCCCCTATTTGGTATAAAATGCCTGTATCACACTAGACCAGGTTTGTCAGATTCTCTGTTTGCCACTTTCCCTAGAAAACAGATTAACTCTTTGCACTGAAGGAACCTGTGACCTCCTGGAACACAAAATATGTCACAAAACTGCCAACAGAAGTAACTGGAAGGATCTTTGTAAGGCAGCCATGGTTATACATTTAATTTTGGAGCTTGGCATAAGCATATAATCTTTCCAAGTCTGTGATTAAGTACTAGTCACCATCAAAGCTTTCAATATGTAACTCAAAACATAAGCATGGAAATCTCTCTTGTTTCATAGTCAGTAATGGTATAAACCCTGGTTATCTATTAACCTGGTGATAGCTACTTGTTTTCTATCATCGTGATGGATCCCGTGGACTTTATAGTATCCCTTATAAAGACAAACAATAAACAATTCAAGTTTAGGTGTGTCATCTAAGCAAATATTTTGAAAATATCTTTTCAAGGGCCAGATGAAATAATTACCAGAGAAATTACGGGAGGTTGAAACAGAGGCAATGAGTCAGGAATAGAAAGGGAAGAAAGTGAGCAAGTTTTATTGTCCATTATTATTTCCCCGTGCTCAAGATACAGTAAAGAACTGCAACAACAACAACCACCAATCCACAGAAGACAAGGCATTAATCAATAAAAACAGGGCATCATCCTTGTTCTGTCTGTCCTTCAAAGAAAATTTTTCCCCAGCTGCCTGTTGGATGTCCTCATTCATTCCAATGCGTTAGATTTTATGGCCAGACTTGCATTACTGTTTTCATCTAGCAGAACAGCAGGCCTTGGCAAAGAGTGTGGCAGACGCTGGTGGCAATATCACCTCTGGTACCAGCTGTTTCTGCACATCCTCACAGGTGTTTGTCTTCCACACGACTGACAGCTGAATTCTGTTCAAAAAGGATGACTAAGGCTGCAATCGGTACAAAGCCAAGTTTCCTCTTGGATTCCCTTCCTCTTCCTGCTGTGCCTCATGTGGCTGGCACAGCTTTGCCATTGTGGAGCAGAGGTTGCTGGAAATAAATTCTTCTTAAGCAGACAGGCTTTTGTTCAGTTTTGACTCCAGGCTCTCAGCCCAAAGTCTTGAGCAATCTGCACTGAGAAAGCTCTGTGCGTCTGTGCTAAGGCTCTTTTTTAGAGGCTTCCAGTCTGAGCCAATCCGAAGTAAAGAGAACCATTTTCTGAAAGACTCTGTTCTGGGCAGAGGATCTTCATTATCAGTCTTGTCCTAGCATATTCTCTGAGATTTCCATCAAATTGGGCTTTAGATTTACATGCAGATAAGACCATACTTAGGTTTCTATATCTGTATTTCTTTATGCAGGCTAGTTGTGGAACAAATCAGGGAGGCATACGGTATTCTTGTACCTCTTGCCTATTAATTAATTAGTCCTTTGCTTTTTTTCTAAACAAATGGGTGAAAGAAATGGTGTGTGCACATACTTTTTCTTCTTTCTGAAAAAGGAACACATGATTCAACAGCTTATTTTCTAGCACAGCCACAACTTCATCACGTGAAATCCAAGGTTTTTCTGTGCTCTAAAATAATCAGCCCATTACTCATCTTTCTGTGGACATGCAAGAGGCTAAATAATTTTGTGGGTTTTCCTGTTCCTTTTCCACTTCTCTTGCTACCACTTCCAGAAGCTGTTGTCTGTAATGCCTTTGCACAAATCTACAAACTGAGGCTCTTTTCAAAACCAATATTTTTTGGACACACTCGTATCAGCATAATGTTTTTGAAGCATTTTGTGTAACTGTTCAAAGAGCGTTCCTTTCTCATTTTCTTAGTAACAATGGTAGACAACCCCTCCTGCCTATCAGTTAAAAGTTGTCATCACCTTTCTCATGAGGTCTGAACATTTCTAGCCAGTCTTCACCTGCTAGCTATTTTTGTTGAATGCTTTGGTGAATTATATAAAAATTGTATAAACATGATTTTCACTGCAATGTGCAATTTACAGACCTTTCACTTCTTTTGCAACCAAAACGAATGAGGACTACAAAGAATTCCCATCGTTCTTCACCTAACTGTAAGCACCAAAATGCACGCTCACCTGACTTTTTCCTGTTCTGCAGAATGGCAAGGCGATTTTACAACAGCTTTGAGCCCCTGGGTAGCAGCTTTGTTGTTCTTATATTCAGTCCAACTTCAGATGCTTGCTTTTCCCCTTAACCTTGTTTTCCCCATTCTTATTCCACCTCAAGCCACATGTATGATTCTCTCTTGTCTGTTATTTATACGTGACACTGCTACATGATTTTTCTCCCTGAATTTATTTAATGAATTATCTTTGCCTAGACTTCATTTGTTACAAATTTCCACATCAAGGCTTGGACTCCTATTTACTGCTTTTCCAAATGGTCCGATTTTCTGAAAGAACACCTGAATATGTCAAGTATCTTAAAGCAACAAAGTATACAGAACAAATGAGAAAAGCCACCAAACAAAATGCCAGCCGATTCACAGTGTACCTGATTATTTTGCTTTCCAAGATATTAACAACACTGTTGCTGTGTTGGCTATCTTAAAATGCGGAAACTCCCTCTGGCTTAGAATACTGATGATCCTGAAGAGACTAATGCTTACCTGGTATCTTTTAAATATTCAACCTCTTGTGTTCATTTACCCAGGATTAAGACAGATGGTTTTTGAATTAACAGACTACATTTGGGTAGCCAGAGATTGTACCAGATGGGTATCATTATTCATTTATATGAAATTCTGTATTGCTTCTCTTGGGAAATATTAAGAGTAGCATATTTATTAGAGATCCAGTCATGCTAAAGGCTTTATTTGTTCAAGTGACTGCTGCTTATAAGCAACAATTACAGCATGACAGAAGGTAACAAACCAACATATTCATTTTTCAGTGCGTAACTACAGCTTGAGCATGAATAGCTAGGATTACTATGAATGGGGAAGAACCATTTAGGTATATAGCAGAAAAGAAAAACACGCATAATCATTTTGCATAAGGGTGTTCTTATGAACCCATCAATTACTTACAAAGCCACAATATTTCTTAAAATACTTTAATTGAAATAGTCGCTGTAGAGAGAAATGTATCTTTTATTAGACTGACTACATGTAGTTGTAAAGAACAGACTATTTTTATTAAGTGTTTTATAGCATATTCTAAGTACCCTACAGTTGAGTGGATGGAAGTGCACGTATGCAAGAACAAATCTTTCTTTCACTAGGTAAGTGAAATAGCATCATCAAAATTCAGCCATGGCTGGGAGAAAAAAAAAACGCAAGAGAACAAAATGTGAGCCATTGGGGTGAGTGCTATGGGAAGGGTGTCTGGATTCTTCAGAGTCTTCACTTAAAATCTGGCTGGGGCATCGTTTGGGGTAACTGTCTACTTCAGTGCAGCCAACCTTTCATCGTCTGTCTCTTTCTGAGTGTTTTCAGCCCTTCCCCAGAACTCTGCCCTTCACACAGTCCACTGAAGTCCAGCTTCAGCCAGAGAGCAGATGGGAACTGCCCTTTCACACATTCTGAGCCCTCCAGCTCCTAAAGAAATCATATTAATGGGGATGGTCCCTACTGCCTCACCCCAGTGCTGCGTGCTGTGTGACAGGACTGGTGGAGGCACTCATCCCCAGAGAGGAGAGGGAGCTGGGAATGTCAATGGGAGATGAATTCCTGCCTGTTGCTGAGGGCAGGCCACGTTTGCCACCAGTGTCAGAACACACGGATGTTCCCATGGGGCAACATTTCTCCATTTCCCGTGGAGCAGCTTCTGCAGCTCCCTGCCCAGGATGTGGTTGCTGGTGACCCTCACAGCTGGAGACCTCTCTATGTTATATACAGGGAGTCCCAGCACCTGAACTGATGTGTGTTTTTTGCTGAGGGATCGATGTGTAGGCCTTGGGTGTTCCTTAGAGCTATGCCTACGTCATCTAACTTTTCTAACTTTTTTTTTTTTTTTTCTGTTATTATATTTCTATTTAGCTTTCCAAAATCCATTTATCACTGGATAGAAAGAGCCAATTTGAAAGTAGGAAACCCTCAGGCACGGAATATACCCTCAACAAAAAATTGAGGCGAGCTCAGGAAAGTTGTTGGGACCAAGAGCTCCCTCTTGTGCATTACAGCAAGAGCAGAAGGTCCATGCCTCCGCAGGTCCCACCTTGGGGCCGTGCAACATGGGCAGCACCAGTGAAGCAAGGGCACCCTGCAGTGGGTGTCCCCGAGAGCCGCAGGCATGTCCCCACCTTGGTCGAGGCAGGGTGGAAGCACGTTTCTGAACTGTAAAAACTCTTTGCAGCCTTTGCGATCGTGTTTATTTCACTAGATTTATTTAAAAAAAAAAAAAAAAAAGAAAGAAAAAAAAAAAAAAAGGAAAACCCCCACAGAACTGACATTTTGAAACCAATTCTTATCAGTTTGACCTCCTTACTTACAAATATATTTTTAAAAATAATGTTGAAAATCAAAGTATATTTTCACGAACACAGTTCACAAATTCTTTTGGTCATTAAGACTTGAGGCTCTGCAAGAGTCCTTGTGGGATATTTCAGAAGGCAACAAGGGTCACAACTTTCCCAATAATCTCCCTTCTGGTTCCATCATGGCCAGCTCCTTGTACTGCAGCAGCTCTCAACCTCTTCCTCTGTGTGGAAATAGAGTAAATGCCTAATTTTGGATGCAGTTACATCTATTTTTCATCTAGAATGCTTATTTAAATGTGTTATTTTCTTGGGGTGTCTTGTCTGGATGTGTTTTTGCTTTTATATAATCAACTACCACAAGCATAGGCCATAGTGCACTGACTTTTGAGACACAAACAAGCTCATTTCTTGCTCACTGCAGTTTTGAAAGCATGAGAACAGAGGTTAGAAAATGCACTGACCCTTAAAAGAAAGGATAAATTCAAGCAGTTTTAAGGTCTGGTGATTTTTTCCTCCACAGCATGACTTTGCACAAATCACACTGAAGCTGTGGGCTGAAGCTGTGTTAGTAGTTAGTATACTTGACTGCACTTCAAGTGTTTGCTGGTGCCGAAGTTGTTCAGGGCAGGTTCCTCAAATATGAAGAACAGTGAAAAGGAAGACTAACTTGTATTATAACCTATTATAATGGCTTATTTTAGTAATTTTAATCTATCAAAAATTGAGTACTGGATTGGTAATTAAGCAGGAATTAATATCTGGATATTGAGGTCTGTTATTTATGTAAAATCTGCCAAAGCAAGCCCAAAGCAAACATTTTTAAAGCGGAGGTACTCAAAATGGTGAAGCTTGACCATGCTAGGTGAGTTTGAGTAGCAAGATGAAGCATATTGTGGAATGTACTTTAAATAAGAATTAAATGAAAACAGTAAAGTGGATTTTTTTATACTGTTATACATAACTAGATTTCTGGAAAGGTATGACAGCCACACAGACTAAAGAATTTTATGAAAACACCTTTCAAGACCTCCAGTTTTGATTGCATATAAAGACTGTAAAGGTGAAGAACCGCTTTTTCTGTTTTACTATGCAAATAACAGGAAATGTTATTTCAGCTAAAAGACCTGGTTTTACCTGCCTGAAATCCACAGGCATATCTACAGCCTCTAATATGGGCAAAAGATCTCTTAACTACCTCAGGAGAAAAGATTTGGCACTTGTCTCAGCTACTAAGCAGAGAAGTACAGACACCTGAGTTTCCTCTGCTTTGCAGGTTTCTTCAGTCTTTCTGCAGCTGCTTCCATGTGTGTTTCTGAAGAAATTAACTACCTGTACTACTATAGTTCATTAGCGTTCTTCAGGAGAGCATGTTTTAATTAATGCCTGCTCAAGAAACACTTGCCATTTGAGTATTATTTTCCACAGACAGAAAGTGGCAACATACACTTACAAACTTGAAGTCAAACCAATCTAACAGTGAAATGAATCCTTGTTCTTTCTAGTCTTTGACTGAGAACTATGTTCTAACTTTACACACAAGGTAAAAAAGCAAATAAAATTACCTAGCTATGCACGTATGTTTGGGGAAGGTTGTAATTCAGAATTCTGCTTTCTGACAGAGAAAAAATGATAAAGATTTTTCTCAAGCAAGAACTATGCTGAAGAGTATCTGAAACGGAATCTCACCCTCATCAAATAGGTTGTCCAGTAAGAAAAGAGAACTCTTCATATGACTCCCTCTAAAATACATTTATTGGACTCATTTGTGGTTTAACATGCAATATTATTTGTGCAGTAAGATAATAAAGAAAACGTGAAATTTTATTATTTCACAAGCAGAATGGCTACACATGGAGATAGAACAATGAAAACTGGAAAGAATCTGGTACCAGCAGCACCAGCAAACTGGAAAACTAGGAACCTGATTAATATTTTAATTCCTTGTCAGGATTGCCAATTTTTAACTTGCTAACTCAAGGAAAATTATAATGAAATCAACAACTACAAAGGCATATGTAATGTTCTTCTAAAAGAGGAAAGCTCAAATCTTTAATGTTAAAAATTAATACATAGTTCCATATATCATTTAGGGAATTGGATATCACTGTGACCGGTTGTTTAGGAAATGGACCAATTAAGTCAGTTTCAAGCTTCAAAAGCAGTAAGGATTTTCATAAGCAGTCCATGTTGCTAGTAGTTCTTAATCACTATCAATCATTATAGCTACATATACAAGTCCTTAGCAAATCTATCCCAGAAGAGCTGCAAGCACAGAATACATTGGAGCTGATGCTGGGCTGTCAGTGCTGATGGCTGCACTCCATGGTGGTCCTTACTTACCAGGGACAAGGTGATCAGGCCTGAGAGCTCCTTGCAGGCCGTTTGCCATTTTTCTTCTTTAATCAGTTGGTTTTTTCTACTCTCTGCCCCCGATCCAAAAGAAAAGGAAGTGATCTCGTCTGCTCTTGATGACTTATTTTGGGGATTGAGACATGTCCTGGGTCTTATTCTGACGGAGCCACCAGACACCTTTCTCGTCTGCTCTGCAAGATTATCTTGGTTTTACCAGGCACCTTTCCCCTTCTGCTTTGTTGTTTGGTTATTTGGTGACAGATTTCTAATTGTGACTTCTTAAGTAAGCTTGATTTTGCCTGTTCAGTGAGGCTTTAAGAAAATAGCTGGAAAGACTGAACTAGGAAACGATAAGTTGTCCAGGATCACTTCAGTTGCTGTGAAAAAGCATAGTGTGGGTCTTCCTGAAGTGTATTTCTTGCCACATGAAGGAGAAGGTGATCAGGAACGCTCTGCACACGCATACAGGTCCTACAAAGCTGTCATCACTGATTTAAGTAAAATGGCAGAAGCTGCCTCCTATGGCACCGGTTTTTGAGCTATCTCAGCTGTCAGCCAACACTTAAAGCAGTCTGAAATAAAAACCACTGTGTTCACATGAAAACAGCAGAGGGTTAATTGTAGGTGGCTAAGGCCTGCCTCAGAGGTGGAATGGATGCTTGGTAAAGTATCTGCCATCTCACTTTAATCCACACCTGCAAATCTGTCAGAGCCTTCAAGGTGTGAACTTTGGGTGCTCCTGTCCTGTGAAATCCGCAGTCCCCAAACAGATGCCCAGGCTTCTCATACAGCCCTGAGAATGAAATTCATGGGCTCCACAAGGGGTCAGCTGGTTGAGGCCAGGGGATTTTGAAGCAGCATCCCAGCCTGGTGGCCCCTTTTGGCACTGGCTGCTCCACGGGATGTGGAATGGGAGGCCGGACTTACCCTGTCACAAGTTCGTTTGCCTGCCTGGGCGACCAGAGTGGAGTTTTCTTTTAACTACTTTTCATTGATTTAATTATTTATTTTATTTTATTGATTTAATTATTTATTTTATTTTTACTACTCTGCCCAATGGGGGTGCTGGTGGATGAGAAGCTGGACATGAGCAGGCAGGGTGCACTTGCAGCCCAGAAGGCCAATCGCATCCTGGGCTACATCAAAAGATGCGTTGCCAGCAGGTCCAGAGAGGTAATTCTGCCACTTTACTCTGCTCTGGTGAGACTTCACCTGGAGTATTGTGTGCAGGTCTGGAGCCCTCAATATAAGAAGGACATGGACCTGATGGAGAGGGTCCAGAGGAGGGCCACGAGGATGATCAGGGGGATGGAGCACCTCTGCTACGAGGACAGGCTGAGGGAGCTGGGGTTGTTCAGCCTGGAGAAGAGGAGGCTCCGGGGAGACCTAATAGCAGCCTTCCAGTACCTGAGGGGGGCCTACAGGAAGGCTGGGGAGAACCTGTTTAGAAAGGCCTGCAGTGACAGGACAAGGGGCAATGGCTTCAAGCTGGAGGGGAACAGATTTAGACTGGAGATTAGGAGAAAGTTCTTTACTGTGAGGGTGGTGGAGCACTGGAACAGGTTGCCCAGGGAGGTGGTTGAGGCCCCTTCCCTGGAGATATTCAAGGTGAGGCTCGAAGAGGCCCTGGGCAACCTGGTCTAGTTGGGGGTGTCCCTGCTGACTGCGGGGGGGGTCGGACTAGATGACCTTTGGAGGTCCCTTCCAGCCTGGACAATTCTATGATTCTATGATTCTATGATTTTCCACAGAACTGAAAATTAATATACGGATGATGGTTATCTTTGATTTCTTCTTCTGAATCTCTTTGATGTTGTGAAAGTAACTCAGTGTTTACCGGAGTGCAACTTACAGCCGACATTCCGGTGAGCACTTTTAATCAGTATTTTATCTCTCCAGAGGCCGGTGGAGCAAAACGCCAGGACGGGGAAGGCTGAGGGGGTGCCGGGAGGGGCCCGCCCGCCATTGCAGCTCCGGCTGCTGCCTCGTGGGTGGCGGGGGACCGTTCCACCGGCGGGTGAGAGCGTCCAACGAGAGGCGACCAGACCGGGGACGCGAACCCTCAACCCCGGGCTCCGGGACACCACCGAGACCACGCCCCTGCGTCGAGACCACGACTCTTTCCCCGCCCACTATCGCGGGACCACGCCCCCTTTCCTCCTTCCCGCCGCACACCACGTCCGCACACCCACCCGGAAGTACTCCCGGAGGGCGGCGGCGCCCAGCGCGGGTACTTCCGGGTGGCAGCGCGTTTTTTTTCCCCTTCGGCCTCTCCGCCACGCCGCCGCCTTCCCTCGCCGCTGGGACGCCCGCTCCCCACCCTCCCCTTCCCCGGCTCCCTCTGCTTTCCCCCCCGCTCGCCTCTTCCCGTCCCGGGCCATGCCGCTGCGGGGTTCCCGGCCCGCGGGGCCGTGGGGGCGGCTGTTGCTTGTGGTGGCGCTGGCGGCCTGCGCCGCCCGGGCCTCCGAGATCACCTTCGAGCTGCCCGACAACGCCAAGCAGTGCTTCTACGAGGAGATCGCCCAGGGCACCAAGTGCACCCTCGAGTTCCAGGTAGCCACCGCGTCCCACACACCCCACCCCGCTGGCGGAGCTGGGCTCCGGCCCGGCGAGCGGTGGCCGAGAGGCCTGTTCGCCCCGCTGGGCCTTCCTGGGATGCTGCGAACAGTCCCGGGAAGCGGCGGCTGGGCCGGGAGCGCCGGGGCCTTCCCGCGTCGGGGGGAAGGAGGCGGTGGGCGCTGCCGTGGGGCCTGCGGGAGCGGCCGGGGGGGGTTTGGTTCCGGCGGGGGGTGGCGTTGGGCCTGGCAGCCGGCGGTGTCCCTCGCTGCCCTGCAGGCTCTCTGCCGTCCGAGCAGCGCGGAGACCACCTGAAGCACCCCCAGCCCGGCAAGATGCCGCGAAAGGAATTCCCTTGCAGGCTGTGAAGCGTTTACGTGATGGGCACAACGTAACGTTGCGGAGCTCACCCTTTATTTCAGGGCGCGAGTCACGTAACAAACAGGAAGCAGAAAGTGGTGGAATGGGTTGTGCAGCCCTAGCAAAGTGTCCCGGGCATAGAGCGAGACAGTAGAATCGCAAAAGATAGAACATGCGCAAAGGTGACATCTTATTGAAGGCTGTAGTTAACAGGCACCTATTAAGCGAGGCTGTACTGTTTTTCTTACTTTTCCCCGTTTCTAACAGTTTGGAGGTGCAGCTGTCGTGATAGGGCATGCTGTGCAGCTTAGAGATGTATCAAGCAAACATCCCTGGCAGTTTTGGTGCCAGCAGAGTTCCGGTCTTTCAGTCTGTCCTTCAGCTGGAGAAGTCACTGGCAGTACAGTAGCAGCATGAGCGGGAAGTCATCCTCGATGATGGGAATCACAGTTACCTTTGGGGGTTTTTGAAGGAGCTGTGTACTTTTGTGGTCCGGCTTTTCATGTTGAAGTCCTATGATTTTTTTTTTTTTCTTCCCCAGCTGCTGTTACACCTTTGATATTTTGGGGAATGTTGCTGCTGCCGAATACCAGTTCTTGTTATTCTGTCCTACCTATTCTAGTTCTTTCTTAGCTACATCTTTTTCCCGACCCAAATGTTTCTTGTTCCTGCCTGTTACTTTCATAAAGTCATTTCTGTGCGGGACTCCCTCCCACCTGTTTTGAGGTGGATATCATTGCAGGTTGCTGGACAGATAAGTCTGCTGTTGTCACTTTTGTCAGTGGGCAGGAGTAACATTGTTAGAAGCAGCGTCTGAATTTCACCAGCTGCCAGTAGACTGAACTCCTGTGTGCGTGTCTTTTGGTGGTATGTCTCAAGGGCTGAGAGGAGGCTCGAGCAAGCTCTCTGGGAAGGAACTGTAGGGGAACTTTAAAGCTCTGGCAAATCTTTACCATGTCTATGTAAATTGTCCCTTTCAGGGTGTGTGATATAAGCGAATGTGAGTACTGATTACTTCCGTGTAATCAGTAAACAGCACACCCTTGTCAAATTTGAGATCATACTTCCAAAACAAGCCATCATTTCATTATAGAAAATCTTTTGGTTTTCCTTTAAACCAGGTAAGTGTTTCTGCATGAAAGTCCCAAGTAGATGCAGACATCCAAAAATTTTTTTGCTCTTTGTATCTCGTCATCACATTTTTGGAAAAACTGTGAAGACACTGCTTGCCAACTGGATATTGTAAAAAAATTCCTTTTTATGGAGCAGCTACTGCTCAGATGTTATTTCAGTTGTACCATTAAAGTTATTGTTTGAATGACTTTATACCTAAACAAACTGACGTGAGTTTAAATAATACTATGTGAAGTGCAAGTGCTGAGATACTAAAATATTTCAGTGATTTCTGCATGCATATAAAAGGGTCATGCCTTTAGATGCAAGTCTCTTCCTCCTTCTGCATGCTTTATCTTAAAAGCAAAAAGTTTGGAGCAAGGATTAAGCGTAAAATTACTCGCCTAAGAGTCATCAGAACACCCAAGCTATGAATACTGAAGCTACCAATTAGTCTTTCTGTAGAGGTGGGATAGCTAGTCTATAGAGCAATATGCTGTAGACCAACAATAACTGAAGCCTGAAAAAAACCTCGAGAAAGTCACATTTTTGAGTCTATTGTACGCATTATCTGGATGTGGTGGGTTTGGGAAGAAATCCTGTGGCTAACCATGCAGGAGGGAGGCAGACCCCCCAGACCCCTGCTCTGGGGGGGTCACAAGCACACCTGAAGACCAGCCAGCCAGGTTGAAATACCTGTTCTACTGGTTGAATGCCATTCCTTTGGCATAAAGCAGCTTGAGCTAATAGGATAGTTATGCTTTCTTGGCTGTACAGAAAGGAGACATCTTACTGCACTTTAGCAGTCTCCTCCATTGGAATGAATTCCATGGGGAATCTGCGGGTACAGCAAATGGTTGATTTGTTGCAGTAATGTATTTGCTGTTCCACCAAATCTCCTCTGCTGTAGCCTTTGCTGTTGTACAATTTTTTTATAACAAAGTAACTGAAATTGCTTTCCTAAATGTTTTGAAAATGCAGTTGACATTACATATCCTGAATCTAAAGTATGTCTTCTCTAAGAAAATAATTTTGTAGACTTGCTTTGAAAGATTTTCAAATTAATGCGTCAAAAGAAGCGTGGCCAACAGGTCAAGGGAGGTGATTCTGCCCCTCTACTCTGCTCTTGTGAGACCCCACCTGTGTCCAGCTTTGGAGTCCTCAACACAGGAAGGACATGGATCTGTTGGAATGGGTCCAGAGGAGGGCCATGAAGATGATCAGGGGGCTGGAGCACCTCTGCTGTGAGGACAGGTTGAGAGTTAGGGTTGTTCAGCCTGGGGAAGAAGAGGCTCCAGGGAGACGTAATAGCAGCCTTCCAGTACCTGAAGGGGGCTACAGGAGAGATGGGGAGGGACTCTTTATCAGGGAGCAACCTGGTCTGGTGGGAGATGTTCATGCCCATGGCAGGGGGGTTGATATTAGATGATCTTTAAGGTCCTTTCCAACCCAAACCATCTTATGATTCTACAATATTCTAAAACATTTGTTAGAGCAAAATATTTTGCAGTACCACTTGACAAGGTCATACTTCTTGGAAGAAATGTAAAAATGTCTGTTTTGTTAAAAAGACAATTTCTTTGTTTCTGTTCTCAGGTGATCACTGGAGGTCATTATGATGTTGACTGTCGGTTGGAAGATCCTGATGGCACTGTGTTGTACAAAGAGATGAAGAAACAATATGATAGCTTCACGTTTACTGCATCCAGAAATGGAACATACAAATTCTGCTTCAGCAATGAATTCTCTACTTTCACACACAAAACTGTGTACTTCGATTTCCAGGTTGGAGAAGATCCACCACTGTTTCCTAGTGAGAACAGAGTAACTGCACTTACCCAGGTAAAAAGCTGTTGTTTGACAGCAGCAGATAGGTGGAGGCAAAGCTTTTTTTAAGTTCAGCTACATTAGATATCTGTACCACTCTTGAAAATCAATGGATTGGAGCTTTTAAAATAATCTGAAATACTACAAATAAGCTTTCTTTCTGAAGATAGGATTTGTAGAACTCAGAGCAGAGCTGAGAAGGAATCACCAAGTGCTTAAGAGAAAATAAGAGTAGTAATTCCAACCTTAAACTCCAGGCCACTGTCTTCTTTTTTGTTGTTGTTTTGGGGTTTTTTTGTTAAGGAAGCTTCCTTTTAATGTCATGGTTCTCTGCCTCTTGAAGCGCAGATTTAACCGTAGATGTTGGCGGATCAGGGTTTTCAAAATTTCCAGACTTTGGAGAAACTTTGAGAGTTCTTTTTCTATTTAAAATTGTAGGGGTTTCGGGAGAGAACTTAAGTTGACCTCTCATGTAACTACCATTATTAAAATGGAGAAGAAACTTCTAGCAAAATGAACAAAATCAGCTGTATTTAGCTGGCTTCTGCATATTTGTCCTTTAGAAGATACTACAGAGTGTCAGAGCATTACTATTATTATTATATTCTAAGGGTTTTGCAGTTTTGCACCACCTCTACCCCATCTAAATCCATCAAAGCTTCCCTTCAAATGTTTGCTTTACGAGTTCCCACTCATGTTCTTACATTATAACCATCACCAAACCCCTCTTTAAGCAACCATTATAGAGTGCTGGGCATGGTTGCTGTTTTGCATGCCTGGGCTCAACAGAATAAATACCACTTGCCAGATGTCGATCTCACTTGAATTTACCTCACATGAGTCTGCAATAGCTGACATCTGTAATGAGTAGATGAGTTGCTATCAATTCAGCTACAGCTCTTCCTCTTTCTTCTTGTCACCCCTCTGCCTTACTTTGTACTCTGATTCCTCCTTCTGTATCTTGCCATCTTTTTTCCTTACTTTAGTCTTGATTCTGTTCAGTCTGTGTGTTCTATTACATCTGTTTTTTCTTTACCTATCTTGTCATCAGCAGAGGGATTTTGAGAACACAGAACATGTAATTCCTGGGTCTTGCATCTCTGCAGCCCCTTGCAATCTGTGAGAGAAGATAAACTATTTTTTTAATATATCACTGGGTTGTAGCATACACAATGCAAATAAGGCGTTAAGGAAATAAAAAAGTTAAGTTTCAGAGTACAACACATCTTTGGTAGGAAGGTTCTTGTTGCAGTTTGCTTCAGATTTCTGGCATGACTATATTTCGGCAGCCTTTCACAGGGACAGTAAAAGGTAAATCCCTAAAACCAGAGTGACTTTGTGTTTAATTCCCTCATGCAGACTGGGATAGCTCTATAACATCAATGAGACCAGTGGCAGAACTTAGTTTGGAAAGCCTCTTCCAGAATTTTGTTGAGTAGCATTATCTTGGAGTTGTTCAGACACCCGTCTTTAAAGTCATCAGCTTGAAAAGATGGCCCTGTCAGGATGTTAAACATGTCCTTTTATAATAGGTTGTGCAGTTAAATCTTCAGGAAATACTAGTTTTAAGGCATAAAACAGGAAAACAAACTGACTAGAAATAAGATATTTTGAAGATCTATTGATTAATCTCTTGGGTATCAAAACATAGTGAGGGGGTTTTACTTGATGAAGATAAACTGAAAGTGGAAGAAGTTTATGTGAAAAATGATCTAGGGCTTGGAAAACTGGTAATAACTTTTTAAGATGAAAAATGGCAATAAAGGTGGACAATTTAAGTCTTTATGTGATTATGTTATGGAACATTCAGAAACACTAAAAGGTAATAGAATTGTCCTTTCTTAAGCACTTTTTATGTACATGACTAAGAGAAGGGGCTCTAGCCAAAAGAACATGTTGAGTTCAGTAATGTAGATTTTTAGAATGTTGTACAACTTGAGTGGGAATTATGCAATGAAGAATGTCATACTAATGAAACACAGAAGTATTTAATTATATATTATGTGGATCTTAATGTTATAAGCAACTGTTTGTTTTCCTAGTATGTGTGGAATTAACAACAGGGAGATCACTGCCATTTCAGAAGTGTTTCTAATGTTCATTTTGAACCCAAGTAGACGTGACTTGAAGATTTGTTTAGTCATTCGTAGACCTCATTGCCTTTTATTAGATCTGCAGTTTTACACGCTTCTGTATTTAATAGTCTGTTGCATTCCTGTGTATGGAGTTTGATCAATGTAAGTTAAATTTAACTGCATTTACAGTATTTTGGTCTGAGAATGGGCTCGGGTAATCCTTAGCTGGCGAAGCTAAATGATTTTAAATACCAAACCACAAAACTTTGCAGAAAAAAAAGCCCTAGAAGGGTTCTTGATTCAGATGTGTGTGTGTGTTTGCTTCTCTAGATGGAGTCTGCGTGTGTTTCAATTCACGAAGCTTTGAAGTCCGTCATCGATTATCAGACTCACTTCCGCTTGAGGGAGGCGCAGGGCCGCAGCAGAGCGGAGGATTTAAACACCAGGGTGGCCTACTGGTCAATAGGGGAAGCCATCATTCTTCTTGTCGTTAGTATCGGGCAGGTGTTCCTCCTCAAAAGCTTCTTCTCGGATAAAAGAACCACAACAACCCGCGTTGGATCATAACTGGTAGCGGTAAAGCTTCAGGTCATTGTGTGATACTCATCTGTAAAAATTACTCTTTTTCCAATTAATTGCAGGTATAAAGGATCTGAGTATATGCAAAAGTCAAATGTGTCTACCCCGCATTCCTTAAAAATCACAAAACAGACCCAAAATGTTATGAAAGGGACACATGATCTGAACTATTTTTAAAATTCTTTGGAACTTTATGTTTGGGTTTTTTTCTGATTCCTGTATTAAATAACTGGCAGTGACCAGCCTCTCTTCACTTCTGCTGAATTTAATCCAAAGTGAGTTTGATTGTTACCAGTAAGATTACCCATCTGCAGTATAACACTTTAAAATAACCCAGCAGTCTAGTGTCTGATACAAGAGCCAATATATATGAAAATTTGATTTTAATTTTCAGGCTGAATGTATTGGATCGTAAAAAGGCAAATATGATGAACTGTAGTGCAATGTTTTGATTTGCTGTTAAAAAAGCAATCCGATGATATCCCTTGCTTATTTGTAACATTGTTGCTAGCTTGACACTACATCAGGGTGCAAATTCTCCATCAGCCTGGTAAGTCTCCACTTTCAAATATAACTAAATTTTGTACTTTAGTATATTTGCTTAAACATGCATTCTTCTATATTAATATAAATACATTTCCTCTTGTACTATGTTTGTTTCACTAAACAAATTGTAAGCTGAGACTACTCAGGAAATCCACTTTCTGTATTCAAAAATCCAAATCTCCGAGTTTATTTTAAAAACATGCAATAAAATAGGAAATCTTGTATCTTTGTCACTGAAACTGTACAGTTTCCATACTCATATGTGCTGCTGCTGCTGCCGCTTTTTGTATTTTAAGACCAGAAGTAGCTTGGTTTGTTAAGCAGCACAGCACCAGCACTGGATGAGGCTATATGGTGTGTTAGGCACATACAAAGCATTTTACTAAATTGTTTTCCTATTAAGAGGCCAATTTGATATTGATATTGCATTGCACGAGTGCTGTAAATTTTACTTTCCTGTGTGTGGTGCACTGATACTTGATGGCCTTGTGCATCTAATTGCCACTCTTTTTTGCTAGTGGTCGGGAAATGTTTAAAATATTTCAGGTTATCTTTTTTCCAGTAGAGTTATAGCCACGTTGTTCCCATTGCTCATGTCTTTAGTAGCTTATGTACTGTAAAAGTCTTGGTTTATTTGGATGGGGAAGGTAGTAAATGTATATACCTACAAGTAGCTTGAATTGAGCTGGTCCTAGTAAGGCTCATAATAAACTCTTTCAGATCACTCTGGAGGAATAAGCAGACTGACCAATTCTTCAGTGCACACAAACTAAACTAAGGTGAGAAGGTTTGTCATAAATTACTGGCTAGTTCAAAAGATGCTGCTTAAGCAAGTTCTCAGCAAGGAGAGAAAGAGCTAAACCCTTATTAATTGCCTGTATTATTTCTAGCAAAATTTTGAAATTACATGTACAGGTGACACTTGAGCAGTCTGAAGAATTGTTCTAAGATTAATCGATTTTAAAATCGTGGGATGGCTGAAAAAGATAAATAAAAGTGTGCCTACTCTCTCTTGTGAACTGAACGACTGCTTTTTTGGGCACTGAAGAAAAACCTCAAGAGAGCTCAAAAAATCATTGAAAGGGTCATGGGGGTACTCAAAAGCTTAATATCTGTAAAATGCAGGATTATATATAACATTTTTCTATCCTGTACTGAACTTTGAACACTGCAGTCCCATGTGGGGATGCAAGCTTCCCAGAAATAGTTAGACTTGCAAAGATCAGACAACAAAAACAACTAGGGCTTTTTTCTTATCGTGCAGATCTGTGCCCACACACAATATGCTTGATTGTACCTATATGCTTTATTCTTGTGTTTCAGCAGCTGATACTCAGTACTCTTTGTGCTGCATTGCACACAATAATGAAGCAAGTGGTACACTTTGGGTGCAAGTGTTGGATGAAAACATGATTTAATTTTGATAGCATCCACTATCATCTTCTGGAATTTGAAAATCACTTATGTAGCTTTAATGGCAACAAAAGCATTTGTTTTGAAGATCAAAACGTTGGAATTCTTCCCACTGAGTTGTTCTGTGTACTGTCAAAATTGTCAAACAGTGAATGGGATAAAATAGATAATGGTCAGCCATCACGTACATGCCTCTGTTTTTTCTTTCGTAATGTTTGAATGTGTGATGTGGGACTGCTCAGCTCAATATTACTCCCACTGCAGAGGTTTAGTGGACTTGACTTTTGCATTGAAAGTTAGGTATCCAACCCAGTCCTCTGGTATCCTGCTGCATAATATGCAGCAATAGCTTAAAAATGCCTTTATTTTTGTGTTATTAAATTCATGGCACAAATACACGTGTTTAAACATAGCTGTATATAGTTTTTAAAATAAGTGACTGAATAGGATATAATAAACATGCTAACACGCAGTGGGTGAAGAAATGCATTGTGACTTTTGGTTAAAGCTGCATTTTTTTAATATATGAAAACAATAGTTTGGTTAATGGTATGATACGCAAGTAAACACCACGCGTTAATGGGGATATAACTGTATTTTTAATTGCTAAAGGCCCTGGGTTTCAGCTACTCCTTGGATGTTTTATGTTTACAGAAGTTCTTTTCATGTCCTGAAATGTCAGTTCTTGTTTTAGTTTGGAGGGGGAGGGAAGTTTAGTTTGAACAAGACAAAAAGCAGACCCTGTGAATATTGTATGGGAAAATAAAAAATTAATATATGAATGTGGTCTGATTGTTTTGTTTGCATGTGGGAATGGGGAGCATTATTCTCCAAAAAAAGCTTTGAATAATGGTTTGAGTAATCAGCTTGTATTTTAACCCATTGCAATTAATCTACAGCTTGTTGCTGTACAACAAGCAGTATACCAGTTCACAGCTGGTCATAATTAGCTGTGCTTTCAGGTCACTGGAAAAACTCAAGTTTCAGCAAGATAGTGTGGTTACTGGCTCTTTGCTCAGCACATTAGCAGTGCGGGCAGTAATATTCATTAATCTGTTCCTGTTGCAGTGGAATTCAAAGTATTTGACTACAGATGCCAGGAATGATTTGGGACCTACTGCAACTTTTCACATTAATTCTGTGGATAACAAGGTTAATACGGGATGAGCTAGAGAGGTGCATCCAATTAGTGTTGTTTAATGATGGGATATAAACTTCAAATGTTGTGTAGTATCTAAATGTGATTTTATTTTGTGTAGCTTCTTGCTGAGTCTTAGCACACACCAGTTAAGTTTTAAAAACCAGATGGAGTAGGCATCTTGTGTGGGCTTCCTTCCAAATGGCTTTTTCTTCCTATTTGTGTTTTCTCCTACATCAGTTGCTGTACATTCAAAATTTTTCAAGAATATTTACAGTATTTGGATTAAAAAAAAAAAGCTTCTGTCTAGAAGCATGGGTAAGCTCTGATCTTTCAGTGATGCATTATTGTTACAGTAGTTGTCTGGGGCTATTTTGGGTACCTGGCAGCCAGGATTTAAAAGTAGCTTAGGACAAGTTATGGTCTGAAGCACTTTTCCACTGAAAGCTGATAATCTTACCAAAAAAAGATAAGGGAGGGAGGGCAGAGGGGAGAGAGGAAGGAGAGGAGCCCATGTGCTGGGTGTGGGAGGCTTGAGGAGTGCCCAGCTTGCTCCTCATGTACAAGAGGTGCTCCCTGTCCTTGGCTGCAGGTGGCCTTTGATGCCCCCAGCGTTGGTGCACAGAGCAATCTGCAGGTAGCAGCTGTAATTCACACCAGAATCCACTCACTCTTACACAGATTTACACACCCCTAATAAGGAATTCAATGAAAATTGCCCTAAGGGAAATTAGAAGGAACATTTGTCAAAGGGTGGATGGAGGTTGGAAGACCAGTAGGCTGTTACGGAAAGCGAAGGTGAAGAACAGAGTATGGTAGCAACCAGGAGTTGCTGTGAGCTGTGAAATAATCTGGCCTCACATGAAACCAGCCTTTAATCCTACCGATGCAAACACTGAATGACTCTGCAGGCCCAGTGTCATTGCTTGTCTTAAACTGACCTCAGATGGTCAGCTGCCTGATAATTCTGCATGTCCCTTTCCCTCACGGTCAAAGATGCGTAAGACATTAAAGGCCTCACTTAGTACCATACCATGCTTGCTCTTCCCTAAAACAAAAGCCCCCGAACTCTGAAAATCCATAGGGTGGAAAATGAGGCTGTGTTCCATCGCTTGTACAGATCCCTGGGCTTGGCCCTCAGTGGGTTACGCCTCATTCAGGGGAGCTGTGCAGCAAGGGGAACTTCCACCCCACCTTACAAAGAAATGCGCTTGCATTCCAAAATACAGCCATGTAGTTTGAAAAGCACTGGAAAAATAAGGTTTTTTTAGTGAAAGTATGTGACATGTCAGTCTAAATAGTGCAATTTAGTTTCCATTATAAACTGTTATTCTTTACAATATACTGGGGCAGAGCACATGACAACACATCTGAAGCAGTATATTGAAATGAAGTTCTATCTTGCCAGAATTCCCTTTTCGGAAACACCTTCCTAGAGATTACTGTACTGATTACTAGAATCAAAAACTGAAACCTCCCCTTAGTGATACCGTAAAAGCCCAAGAGCCGAAAGTTGAGTCTGTAGGCAGACAGAAGTCCTACACCCATCCCAGCCAAGAGAAGAGGGAGACACCTGTGGGTGTCCTGGAGGTCTGTAGCCCCCTGCAGGGCTGGGATGTCTGTTTCATTCCCATAATGTTTTCTCATGACCTTGTGTGCGTGCAGGACAGCTACAGAACAGGATTGCTTCTGAGCACTTGGGTGTAAGCAGTGATTTTTACCGATGCCCTCACCTGGACACTAGTGTGAAGGAGGAAGTTCACTGAACACACAGCGATGAAGAGACAGGATGAATGGCACGTGTCTGCAAGTGTAGATCAACACACTTCATGAATGCGGAGGCAGGGACGCTGCTCCCTACCTCCAGTTCATCTGAAGTGAGCATTTATTCCAGCAGGGCTCAAAGAACATCCTCCAGCCACTACAGAGGGTGCCTTCAGCACTCCAAGAGCCAATGAGTGGCCTATTATAAAACGCAAGCTCCCGAGTCTCAATGAGTGTTCCCTGGGCAGCAGGAAACAGGGAAGAGCCTTAGCAGATCTGAAATGAAGGTCCGTGATAGAAGATAAAAGGGGAAACAAGGGAATTTTGAAAGGGTCAGAGCCATCACACCCCCAAAACTTGTGCACTTGGGTAACTGTTTGGCACTGCGCTGGAAATACCAGCCCCTACACAGCTCTGCACACAGATCTGCTTCTCTATCCTGGCTTTGAGAGGAGTTTCGAGGCTGTCCTCACAGTGGACCTGCCGCTGGCCAAGGCCAAGCTGATCACCGATAGTGGTAGCACTTCTGTGAGAACATATTTAGGAAGGGGAAAAAACGTTGCTGGGCAAGAGCAATTGCAGCCAGAGAAAGGAGTGAGACTGTGTGACAGAAACAGCCCTGCAGACACCAAGGTCAGTGAAGAAGGAGGGGGAGGAGGTGCTGCAGGCACTGGAGTGGAGATTCCCCAGCAGCCTGTGGTGAAGACCTTGATGAGGCAGGCTGTCCCCCTGCAGCCCATGGAGGGCCATGGTGGAGCAGATGCCACCTTCAGCCCATGGAGGACCCCATGCTGGAGCAGGTGGATGCCCTGCCCATGGAGGACCCCATGCTGGAGCAGGTGGATGCCCTGCCCATGGAGGACCCCATGCTGGAGCAGGTGGATGCCCTGAAGGAGCCTGTGACCCCATGGAGAATGCATGCTGGAGCAGGCTCATGGAAGCACCCATGGACCAGTAGTGAGAGAAGCCCATGCTGGAACAGGTTTGCTGGCAGGAGCTGTGACCCCATGGGGGGACCCACACTGGAGCAGTTCATGAAGAGCTACAGCCTGCAGGAAGGATTCATGTTGGAGAATTTCATGGAGGACTGTCTCTTGTGTGAGGGAACCCACACTGGAGCAAGGAAAGAGAACAAGGAGGAAGGAGCATCAGAGACAACATGATGAACTCACTGCAACCTCCATTCCCTGTCCCCTTCCTCCATTTGGAGGCAGGAGACAGAGAAAACTGGCAGTGAAGTTAAGCCTGGGAAGAAGGGAGGGGTGGGAGAAAGTGCTTTTTAAGGTTTGGTTTTATTTCTCATTATCCTACTCTGATTGGTAATAAATTAAATTAATTTCCCCAAGCTGAGTCTGTTTTGCCTGTGACACCAATTGCTGAGGATCTCCCTGTCCTCATATTGACCAACAAGCCTTTTGTCATATTTTCTCTCCCTTGTCCAGCTGAGGAGGGGAGTGATAGAGCAGCTTTGGTGGGCACCTGGTGTCACCAGGTGCATGAAAAAAAGGACCCAAAAAGATGTGAAAATAGCTCATCTGACAATCAGGGAGGGGAAGCTGCAAAGAAAGGAAGAATAGAAATATCAAAGGAAGGAAAAGACTATGTACAGAACTTGACAGTAGCATTAAAAAAGAGTAAATTGATAAAATAATGAAAAAATAAATTTAGGCTGCTATTTAAAATAAATGATCTACTGAGCTTGAGTTCTGTTAATGTCAATCAAAGGAGCTGGGATGGTCTCTGACCTTGCCACCTCCAGCATTTGTCTCTGCACCCCACAGAGTGTGAGAAAGTGGGAACCTCTCCGAGATGGGCAGATGTTTGTCCTGCTGGAGGTGTCTGTACCTGTGCTGGGGGCTTCATGTGCGTGCGTGCAGAGCTCAGCTTCAGTCATCTTTGGGAGCAGTGAAGAAGGCAGGTGTGGAAGGGAGCGACCTGCCAAGGCACGGGTTTGATGATCCCTTGAGTTCCCCTGTTTCTAAGCCTTCTTGTGTTGAACAAGAAGGTGTTGGCAGCACCAGCTCCTCAGCACTGGCATCTGGCATGCTACCACATTGGAGGAGCAAGTCGTCCCAGCCATTCTCCCTGCTGCCGACGGCCTGTGGGCTTGTGGCGGTGTCATTGTGGAGAACTTTCACAAGAGGGTGCAGAGAGCTGATCTTTCTTCTGCTGTTTTCGGCGGCTGGCATGTTAACGTGGCAGTAGGAATCACGGCGGCGTGCTCCTGTGTAGATGTCTGGTTGTTGGTCTCCCAGGAAGCAGCATTTTGAAGGCTGCTGCGTAACACATACTCCTTCCTCCTTTGGCTGTGCCTCGGCATTCAGAGGAGCCCGGATACTTCCACAGGAGGTGTGAGGACAGAGACAGACACAGGCACAGAATGTGCCTGTCAATAGATCTCATCCCAGCACGATGCAGAGAAGCTGTTCCCGAGGTGAAGCGGTGTTTAGCCCCCAGGAAATGCTTTGTCAGCTTTCTGCTTGTGTCTCGGAGACACTTCGGTTTCAGAGAAGGGTGACCTGAAACCAAGAGGACGGGATCAGTTCTGACACAGGAAGGACTTTGTTAATGACAGCCTCTGTTTACATACAAACCCATCCTCACCCTCCCTCTGTGCCCTGAACTCCGTGGGAAGCAACTTCGTGCCGTGTGTTCGGGACCGCAGGAATGATTGGTTTCAGCATAAGCAGGACC
Source organism: Calidris pugnax (assembly GCF_001431845.1). Taxonomy (NCBI): domain Eukaryota; kingdom Metazoa; phylum Chordata; class Aves; order Charadriiformes; family Scolopacidae; genus Calidris; species Calidris pugnax. Next base: position 5,865 of record NW_015091091.1, on the reverse strand, counting down.
CGAGGGTCAGAGCTTCTTCCACAGCTCTCTCCATTCTGCTTTGCCGGCTGCTGAGGATGCTCCAACTTCAACCTCTCTGTCCCAAGGAGCAGTTCAGCAGTCTACGTCAACGCACACACGCCTCACCAACAGTTACCAGGCTGAAGGGTGCTGGGTGTGCCAACCAGGAACGTTGGAAAAAAGACATTTGTGTGCAGTTCAACACAACGCTCCCACTTTGGGAATGTCTCCAGGCACCATTCCAAATGCAGATCGGGGTTTTGGGAAGCCTCCTGGCATGAAGTGCCTCGAGTGCCCTCCCCTGCCCCTGCAAGCGGCTGTTGCTGAAGCCAAGTAAGGAAAACCTGTGTCCATGGCAGGGAAGGAAGAGGTGACGGCTGGATTACTGCCTGCCTCCCCAAAACACAAATTAGGGATATATTTTCACAACAAGCTCCTGCCCTTTCCCCACTGCGTGCCACACACAGGGCTGTCGCTTGCACCACTACCCTCTCATCAGAGTGGGACAGGACAGCCTCCTGACCTTATCTTCTACTCACTGTTTTCTGAGCGCAGGCATTGACCTCCACTGAATGTGCACAAGCATTTGAACGTTAATTGGGTGGGGGCTGATTCCAAGGAAAGGGCTTTGGTCTGGCTGCGCAGAGTGTGAGTAACAGCCATCAGCTCTGATAATGAGTGCTAATTGTCCTCACGCCCAGCAAGAGGCCATGCCTTCCTGCAGCTGGGACAAGTGGGTGATGCAGGCAAAGAAGAGAAGGTGTTGCTAAAGAAGAAAAGACCTTGGGCAATCAAAGAAAACAGATGTGTTTTATCAGCCTGTAGATGACAAAAAGATACAAGGAACCTGAAAACTGGAGCATTCAGCTCAAACTGCAAGGTTGCTGGTTGTCACAAAGTGTTGAAAACAAAAAGTATGTGTCCTTTAGGTGAACTTAGTTCATTATAATGTGAAAACTACACCTCCAAGTCTTAAGCTATACACCTCCTTGATGAGAGCCCTGCTCACTGAGCATGTATAATAATTTAGGGATTTACAATTCCTTTAATTCGAAGCGAGAACACAAGGAGACAACAGGACCTTATTGTGAAATCATGAGCTGCCAGTGATAATTTTTGTAAATTTTTGTAAATTTTTGTAAATTTTTGTAAATTTTTGTAAACTATGACAGCTTGCGATTTATGACCCAAGCTGCTCCAGCTTTGTGGGATTTCCACCTAGCACCTGTAATGAATAACTGAAGAAGATTTGTTGCTGATCAAATCTTAGGATTATCCATTTCTGTTGTACATCGGGTAAGAAAGTCCTGACTTTGACTATAATGCTATCCAAATGTGTCTATGTAAGCGAATGTTTAGCTTTGTACTAACCAAATGCATGGAAGAGGTGGCACAAGCTGAATGTGCCACCACCACTTGGAAAACTCACCTGAAGCCGGATTGTAATTTACTGATCAAACAATTTAAGCAAGAGAAACGAGCCCATTGTGGCTCCTAACAAGAAGAGACGTCCACAATATTATAGTGCCAAACCACATGGGAATCTCCTATTTTGACAATCTAAGCTTAACCCCAATGTTATCTCTCTTTCAACTCTGTACTAATCAATCATGCAGAAGGGGAAGGGTATGAACTCATTGACAACCGCCTGGAAGCAAGACAGACCAGATGGAGTAAAGGTAACGGAGAAGCAGAGGGGCGTACTGAAGGTGTCGAACCCGACCTCCGTGAGGATAACAAGAGCTATTCAGCTGGCCTGAATTTGCCAGCCCTTGGTGGAGCTGCGACTCCCCGGCCGCCCAGCGCTGCTTTTGCTTTCCACCTTAATAAACATTTAGTGAATCTATTTTGGACTTAGTCTTTTTTTATAACAACCCCATCTAACGTAGCTTCTTTTATAACTCCTTTCCAACGCCGGGCAACTATATCAGCGGAGCCTGGAGGAGGTGTGAAGCAGCGGCCGGGGGAGCGGCGGGGGCAAGAGGGGGGTCATCAAACATGCGGACCTTATGACGCATGGCTCTTTGTAGATTCCTTGCCCCATCCTGATCTTTCCCGGTATCCGAAAAAGTTGCACACGCTTGTAATGTCACATTTTTCTCTGCTCGCATACTTGCTACTGTATCTGTAAGCAGGTTCCATAACGTCGCTAGAGGTACCAAATCCTTTTTCCCAGAGGAGATATCCTTCCATAATTCTTGTCCAAGACTATCCCATGTTGCTGTCTCGAAAATATCCTGGGCATCCCTTACTCTGCCCGTTTCTTTCGCCCATAAAAGCAATTTCTTTAAAATATCAGGGTCATATTTAAGTCCTCTCGTAGAGAGGAAATGTTGCAAAAGCTTCAAAATACCTTGCTCTTCATAGCTTAAATTATTACCCATGATGACTTATGACCCAAAACGCATTTGGCTGCTCACCTTCTTTTCCGTGGCCACGATTCTCATCTCTCGGCTGCCGGCTTCTTCTTTTTCCTCTTTTTTTTCTTCTTTTTCTTTTTCTCTTTTTCTCTTCTTCTTCTTTTTAAATCACGAACCATCAGACGCTCAACGTCTTTTCTCTCGGCCGGTTTCTTCTTAAATCACAAACTGTCAATTTCAATAAGAAATTGTGTGCTGCCCGTGGGGACCCACAGTGGGTGCCATTTGCGGCGAGACTCAGACACAGACCAATTTGATCATGCTGAAGACCACTTTATTGTTTTAACAAACTCTTTTATATCTTTCTTACAAACATGTGTCCATGTATAATTGATTCACTTAAAGTGCAACAGTTCATGATTGGATAACTTCCTCCTTCTTTGTTCTCTGCGGTAACTTCAGTCACTTTCCTCTGCTGGCTATCTGACAGGTTGTCGTGGTTTGGCCTCAGGCGGCAACAAAGGACCACGTGCAGCCGCTCACACACAACAGAGCCCTCACGGCCACGCGGCCGGGAGGGGAAGATGGGAATAAAAAGGCAAAACTCGTGGGTTGAGACAAAGGCAATTTTAACAGAACAGAACAAAGAGCAATAACAACAACAATAACAGAGGGGTATACAACCGCGATCACGATACCGCCGCTCGATACCGCCACTCACCGACCGCTCCCGGGACGCCCCCGACCACTCTACTCCTCCGGGGGTCACCGCCTCCTCCCCCCAACTTCCTGTCCCCTCCCCTTCCCGGCTAGCTCCGGCTACCCCTTGGGCATGGCTCACATGGGATGGAATACTTGTGTCCCTCCTAGGTCCTGGGGAGAATTAACGTCATCACCGCCAGACCCAGGACATCACCCCCAGGACATCCACCCCTTATTCCATACCATTTCATGCCATGCCCAGATCCTACAGTTTCCAGTTGTATACTGTCAGTTTCTCCTGACACATATATATATATACACATATAGGTATAATGTCCTTAGTCTATGGGCCATCACTCTAAAATGTCTGTTGAGTTCATTTAACCCATGACTTCAACCTCCATCTGTTAGAACAGTCTCTCAGGGCATGCAAGATGGTGTATATTGGGGCTGGACTGTTGCATGTTGTATCTTTTCTCTGGGCCTTGTGGCTGATGTATCCAGTGTAGCTCATGTCCATGGGTTGAAGATGTTGGTCTCATTGAAATTGCTGGGCGCCAGCTGCTGAGGTCAGTTCTGGTCTCTTCAAGGCTGCACCGTACTTGATTTCTCATCAGAGTCCATCAGTCATTAGTTGGGTGATTCCTACTATAGTACAACCAATAGCAGTCACCAAAGTGAGATGGCAGGGTCATTTAGCAATTAACATCATACAGTTTCATTCATTGGCTATTCTCGCCCAAAATCAGGTTCCCGTGTGGTACACACTGCACTTCCCCATCCTTCCTCATCACCCACCGAGTGCATCCGGGTCCTTGAGCAAAGGCAATTCCACGGACAGGTTTGCCTTTGCCTGAGGCAGGGCTGACCCAGACTGTCTTCCCTAACACATTCTTCATGTGCACCACAGGGACTCTATCTCCCTCCACGGTACGTGGTGGTTTAGACTGGGCAGGGCCAGCTTGGTTGCTAGATCCCCTGGTGTTAACTGGCCAGGTAGCCTTTGCTAAATGTGTATCCCAATTTTTTAAAGTCCCACCACCCATTGCTCTCAATGCAGTTTTTAACAGTCCATTGTACCGTTCTATCTTCCCAGAGGCTGGTGCATGATAGGGAATGTGGTAAACCCACTCAATACCATGCTCTTTGGCCCAGGTGTCAATGAGACTGTTTCGGAAATGAGTCCTGTTGTCCGACTCAATTCTCTCTGGGGTGCCATGTCGCCACAGAACTTGCTTTTCGAGGCCCAGGATGGTGTTCCGGGTGGTGGCATGGGGCACAGGGTATGTTTCCAGCCATCCAGTGGTTGCTTCCACCATTGTGAGCACATGGCACTTGCCTTGACGGGTCTGTGGAAGTGTAATATAATCAATCTGCCAGGCCTCCCCATATTTGTATTTCAGCCATCATCCTCCATACCAAAGGGGCTTTAATCGCTTGGCTTGCTTGATTGCAGCACATGTCTCACATTCATGGATGACCTGTGCAATAGTGTCCATGGTCAAATCCACCCCTTGGTCCCGAGCCCATCTATACGTAGCGTCTCTCCCTTGATGGCCTGAAGAGTCATGGGCCCATCGAGCTAAGAATAATTCGCCCTTATGTTGCCAGTCCAGATCCACCTGAGCCACTTCAATCTTGGCAGCCCGATCCACTTGCTGGTTATTCTGATGTTCCTCAGTGGCCCGGCTCTTGGGTACATGGGCATCTACATGACGTACTTTCACAACCAGATTCTCTACCCGGGCAGCGATATCTTGCCACAATTCCGCAGCCCAGACAGGTTTGCCTCTGCGCTGCCAATTCTGCTGCTTCCACTGCTGTAACCACCCCCACAAAGCATTTGCCACGGGCCCATCGAGCTAAGAATAATTCGCCCTTATGTTGCCAGTCCAGATCCACCTGAGCCACTTCAATCTTGGCAGCCCGATCCACTTGCTGGTTATTCTGATGTTCCTCAGTGGCCCGGCTCTTGGGTACATGGGCATCTACATGACGTACTTTCACAACCAGATTCTCTACCCGGGCAGCGATATCTTGCCACAATTCCGCAGCCCAGACAGGTTTGCCTCTGCGCTGCCAATTCTGCTGCTTCCACTGCTGTAACCACCCCCACAAAGCATTTGCCACCATCCATGAATCGGTGTAGAGATAAAGTACCGGCCATTTTTCCCGCTCGGCAATGTCCAAAGCCAGCTGAATTGCTTTCACCTCTGCAAATTGGCTTGATTCACCTTGTCCTTCAGTGGCTTCTGCAACTTGTCTTGTAGGACTCCACACAGCAGCCTTCCACTTCCTATGCTTTCCCACAATCCGGCAGGACCCATCAGTGAACAGGGCATATCTCCTCTCATCATCTGGTAGTTCATTATATGGTGGAGCCTCTTCTGCACGCATCACCTCCTCCTCCGGTGACATTCCAAAATCCTTGCCTTCTGGCCAGTCCATAATCACCTCTAGAATTCCTGGGCAACTGGGGTTTCCCATTCGAGTTCGCTGAGTGATCAGTGCAATCCACTTACTCCATATAGCATCCGTTGCATGATGTGTGGTAGGGACCCTTTCTTTGAACATCCAACCCAGCACTGGCAGCCGAGGTGCTAAGAGGAGCTGTGCTTCTGTACCAACCACTTCTGAAGCAGCTCGAACCCCTTCATATGCTGCCAGTATCTCCTTTTCTGTTGGAGTATAGCGGGCTTCGGATCCTCTGTGTCCCCAACTCCAAAACCCTAGGGGTTGACCATGTGTCTCCCCTGGGGCTTTCTGCCACAGGGTCCAGGTAGGGCCGTTCTCCCCAGCTGTG
>NW_015091090.1:22943-23165 GCF_001431845.1 Calidris pugnax | reverse complement strand
CCCCATAAGTGAATCTATGGGTCTTTGAGCCACTCCCAGTGCTATGGGACGCCCCATAAGTAAATCTATGGGTCCCTGGCTGCCCCATAAGTGGATCTGTGGGGCTATGGGGTGCCCCACAAGTGAATCTATGGGTCCCTGGGGCGCCCCCCAAGTGAGCCCCCCCCTCCCCGCTGTCGCCGTGGGGCAGAAGAAGGTGGTGTTGGGGGGGTGTGGGGTGTG
>NW_015091090.1:17990-19964 GCF_001431845.1 Calidris pugnax | reverse complement strand
GGGGACCGCAGCCACCGGCACCTATAGACCCCTATAGGGAGCCCCAGCCCCATAGCGACCCCTAGAGAGCCCCATAGACACCTATGGAGACCTATAGAGCCCCATAGACCCCTATAGGGACCCATAGAGACCCACAGACCCCTATAGACCCCTATAGACACCCACAGAGACCCCTATAGAGCCCCATAGAGACCTCTATAGACCCCTATAGAGCCCCATAGATCCCTATAGGAACCTATAGAGCCCCATAGATCCCTATAGACCCCTATAGAGCCCCATAGATCCCTATAGGAACCTATAGAGCCCCATAGATCCCTATAGACCCCTATAGAGCCCCATAGATCCCTATAGGAACCTATAGAGCCCCATAGATCCCTATAGACCCCTATAGAGCCCCATAGATCCCTATAGGAACCTATAGAGCCCCATAGATCCCTATAGACCCCTATAGAGCCCCATAGATCCCTATAAGAACCTATAGTGCCCTATAGATCCCTATAGAGACCCCCAGCCCCATAGCGACCCCTAGAGAGCCCCATAGAAACCTACAGACCCCTATAGAAACCTATAGATCCCTATAGACACCTACAGACCCCTATAGAGCCCCATAGAAACCTATAGACCCTCATAGATGCCTATAGACCCCTATAGACACCCATAGAGCCCTATAGACCCCCATAGACCCCTACAGAGACCCCCAGCCCCATAGCAACCCCTATAGAGCCCCACAGATCCCTATAGACCCCTATAGAGACCCATAGATCCCTATAGAACCCCATAGACCCCTATAGAGACCCATAGAGACCCCTATAGAGCTCCACAGATCCCTACAGACCCCTATAGATCCCTATAGACCCCCATAGAAACCCCTATAGAAACCTATAGAGTCCCCACAGGATCCTATAGACCCCTACAGACCCCTATAGAGACCCCCAACCCCATAGTGACCTCTATAGAGCCCCATAGATCCCTACAGACCCTTATAGAAAACCATAGAGACCTATAGACCCCTACAGAGTCCTATAAAGCCCCATAGAAACCTATAGACCCCTATAGACACCCATAGAGCCCCATAGATGCCTATAGACCCCCATAGAGACCCCCTTAGGGTCCTATAGCCCCCTATAGAGCCCCATAGAGACCCCTATAGAAACCTACAGAGCCCCCCACAGGGTCCTAGAGACCCCTATAGAGCCCCATAGAACCCTACGGATCCCTATAGACCCCCATAGGGTCCTACAGATCCCTATAGAAACCTATAGAGTCTCATGGACCCCTATAGAGCCCCACAGATCCCTACAGACCCCTATAGAAACCTACAGAGCCCCATAGAGACCCCCATGGAATCCTATAGACCCCTATAGAGCCCCATGGATCCCTATAGATACCTATAGAGCCCCATGGGCCCCTATAGAGCCACATAGAGCCCTACAGCCCCCTATAGAAACCTACAGCCCCCTATAGAGGCTCATAGAAACCCCACAGATCCCTATAGACACCTATAAAAACCTATAGAGCCCCATGGATCCCTATAGAGCCCCACAGAGATCCCTACAAATGCCTATAGACCCCTATAGGACGCTGTAGAGCCCTATAGAGGCTCCTATAAAACCCTACAGAAAGCTATAGAGCCCTATAGAGACCCCCCTAGACCCCTATAGAGCCCCATAGATCCCTATAGAGCCCTATAGACACCCCCATATGATCCTATAGACTCCTATAGACATTCTATAGAGCCCCATAGATCCCTATAGGCTCCTGTAGAAACCTATAGAGCCCTATGGACCCCTATAGAAGCTCATACAGACCCCTATAACCTTCTATAGAGCCCCATAGATTCTTATAGAAATCTATAGACCCCCATAGAGACCTCCATAGAGCCCCACAGACCCCTATAGAGCCCTATAAAGACCCCTATAGACCCCCCCAGCCCCACACAGACCCCTATAGAGCCCCACGGACCCCCCCAGCCCC
>NW_015091090.1:4727-14127 GCF_001431845.1 Calidris pugnax | reverse complement strand
CTGAAATAACAAGAAATTGGCCCAAAATGGGGGGTTCCCTTTAAAACACCCCCATAAAATCCTAATATATTAAAAAAAATGCAAAAAATCCATCAAAAAGTTTAAAATCGGCTCAAAATGTGGAAAAACGGCCCCAAAATGTAAAGGGTCGCCCCTGAAATAACAAGAAATTGGCCCAAAATGGGGGGTTCCCTTTAAAACACCCCCATAAAATCCTAATATATTAAAAAAAATGCAAAAAAATCTATCAAAAAGTCACCAAAAATTTTAAAATCGACTCAAAATGTGGAAAAATGACCCGAAAATATGAAGGATCGCCCCCGAAATAACAAGGAATGGACCCAAAATGGGGGGTTCCCTCTAAAACACCCCCCCTAAAATCCAAATATATTAAAAAAAATGCAAAAAATCCATCAAAAAGTCACCAAAAAGTTGAAAATCGGCTCAAAATGTGAAAAAACGGCTCAAAAATGTAAAGGGTCGCCCCCAAAATAACAAGGAATGGACCCAAAATGGGGGGTTCCCTCTAAAACACCCCCCAGAAAATCCTAATATATTAAAAAAAATGCAAAAAACCCATCAAAAAGTTTAAAATCGGCTCAAAATGTGGAAAAACGGCCCCAAAATGTAAAGGGTCGCCCCTGAAATAACAAGAAATTGGCCCAAAATGGGGGGTTCCCTTTAAAACACCCCCATAAAATCCTAATATATTAAAAAAAATGCAAAAAATCCATCAAAAAGTTTAAAATCGGCTCAAAATGTGGAAAAATGGCCCCAAAATGTAAAGGGTCGCCCCTGAAATAACAAGAAATTGGCCCAAAATGGGGGGTTCCCTTTAAAACACCCCCATAAAATCCTAATATATTAAAAAAAATGCAAAAAATCCATCAAAAAGTTTAAAATCGGCTCAAAATGTGGAAAAACGGCCCCAAAATGTAAAGGGTCGCCCCTGAAATAACAAGAAATTGGCCCAAAATGGGGGGTTCCCTTTAAAACACCCCCATAAAATCCTAATATATTAAAAAAAATGCAAAAAATCCATCAAAAAGTTTAAAATCGGCTCAAAATGTGGAAAAACGGCCCCAAAATGTAAAGGGTCGCCCCTGAAATAACAAGAAATTGGCCCAAAATGGGGGGTTCCCTTTAAAACACCCCCATAAAATCCTAATATATTAAAAAAAATGCAAAAAAATCTATCAAAAAGTCACCAAAAATTTTAAAATCGACTCAAAATGTGGAAAAACGGCCCCAAAATGTAAAGGGTCGCCCCTGAAATAACAAGAAATTGGCCCAAAATGGGGGGTTCCCTTTAAAACACCCCCATAAAATCCTAATATATTAAAAAAAATGCAAAAAAATCTATCAAAAAGTCACCAAAAATTTTAAAATCGACTCAAAATGTGGAAAAATGACCCGAAAATATGAAGGATCGCCCCCGAAATAACAAGGAATGGACCCAAAATGGGGGGGACGCCCCAAAAATAGAATGAAAGTGACCCAAAAACTGCGAAATTCTGCCTGAAAGGGGGAGAAAAATGACAGGAGTGAAGGAAAAGTGCCCCCAAAATGCTAAAAAACTGCCCCAAATGGGGAAAAAACGCCTCAAAATGTGAAAAAACTGCTCCAAAATGGAAAGAAAACGCCTTAAAATGAAAAAATGCCCTCAAAATGCATAAAAAATACCTTAAAATGATAAAAATGCCCCAAAACCGTATAAAAAACCACCTTGAAATGATAAAAATGCCCCAAAATGCAAGAAAAAAACACCTTAAACTGGTAAAAAACTCTCCAAAAATGTAAAAGAAGTACCTTGAAATTATAAAATCCCCCCAAAATGCATAAAAAATACCTTAGAATGATAAAAATGCCCCAAAAATGAAAAAAAAAATCTTAAAATGGTAAAAATGCCCCAAAACTGTACAGAAAATATCTTAAAATTATAAAAATCCCCTCAAAATACAAAGGGCGACCCCAAAATAGCGAGAAACTGCCCCAAAATGGAAAGGGGGCGGCCATAAAATGAGCCTAAAAAAGGCTAAAACGTGGAAAAGAGCCTTAAAAATGCACCTAAAATCAGTAAAAGCAGCAAAATGTTGTTAAAACTCATCAAAAATGTGTTAAAACACCCCAAAAAAGAGGGGAAACCACCCCAAAATGGGGGGAAATGACCCCAAAATGGGGGGAAAAGGCTGCAAAATGGGAAAAACACCCCAAAACGGGGGGAAATGACCCCAAAATCTACTCCCCACCCTCAAAAATAGCGAAATGTCCCAAAACGCCCCTAATTCCCCCCAAACCCCCTGTGGTTTTTACCTGCCGGGGGCGGGCTCCGCGCGGCTCCGTCCTTCGTCCCCCCTCCTCCTCCTCCTCCTCCTCCTCGCCCTTCCCTGCCGTGGCTTTTTGGGGCGAAAAAGGGCAAGGTTTGGGTCTGGAATTTCCCGGCTTTTTGCCCAAAATCGCGCTTTTTTACCCCAAAAAATGAGGGCTCACCTTGGGGCTCGCGCGCCTCCCTCTCCAGCCGCTGCTGCAGCAGCTCCTGCTGCTTCTCCAGGTACTGCTTGATGAAGCTGTTCTGGCTCATCTCCTCCCCGATCTGGGGTGAAAAACCCCCGTTTTGGGTCAGTGGGGGCAGCGGAGAGGGGTTTTGGGGTGAAACCGGCGGGTTTTGGGGGCTTTTCCCACCTGGGAGTTGGGCTGGAAGGTGCCGTGGGGGCTCGAGTGTTTCTGCAGGTTCTCCAGCATCAGCGCCTGGGTTTTGGGGGAAAAAAGAGGAAAATCAGTGCTTTTTCCCTATTTAGAAGCCCCCCCAAATCCTTCGGTTTCTCCCCAAAATCATCTTTTAAGAAATAGCTCAAATATATCTCAAATCCCCCCTCAAACTACCCCAAAATGGGATTTTTTACCTCAAATCCCCTCCCAAACTCCCCCAAAAAGCAACTTTTTACCTCAAATTCTCTCAACAAACTCCCCCAAAATGTGATTTTTACCTCAAATACCCCCAGACTCCTAAAAAAGTCCATTTTTACCTCAAATCCCCCCTCAAACTACCCCAAAACAGGATTTTTTACCTCAAATCCCCTCCTAAACTCTCCCAAAAGGCAACTTTTAACCCCCAATTCCCCCTCAAACCGCCCCAAAACACAGGTTTTTTTACCTCAAATCCCCTCCCAACCTCCCAAAAATGTGTAATCCCCCCTCAAACTACCCCAAAACAGGATTTTTTACCTCAAATCCCCTCCTAAACTCTCCCAAAAGGCAACTTTTTACCTCAAATTCCCCTCACACTCCCCAAAAATGTGCTTTTTGCCTCAAATTCCCCTCTCAACTTCCCAAAAATGTGGTTTTTCCCTCAAATTCCTCTGACACTCCCCAAAAATGTGATTTTTGCCTCAAATTCCCCTCGCAGACCCCCCCAAAGTCAAGTTTTACCTCAAACCCCCCAAAAACGTGTTTTTTCCCCTCAAAATCACTATTATTTTATCAAGTCCCCCTCAGATTCCCCCAAAACACAGTTTTTACCCCAAATCCCCTCACAAACCCCCCCAAAACACGGTTTTTACCCCAAAACCCCCTCACAGACTCCTCCAAAACTCAATTTTCCCCCCAAATCCCCTCACAAACTCCCTCAAAACTCGACTTTTCTCTCAAAATGTTCTCACAAACTCCCCCAAAACTGCGATTTTTACCCCCAAATCCCCTCAAAACACCCTTTTCACCCCAAATCCCCCTCACAACTACCTCGAAAACACAATATTCCCTCAAAATCCTTTCACAGACTCCCCCAAAATACCACTTTCCCCCCCCAAATCCCCTCAAGCTCCCCCTCAAAACCCCATTTTCCCCCCAAATCCCCTCACAAACTCATTCAAAACGTGACTTTTACCCCAAATCCCCTCAAAATGCAACTTTTACCTCAAACCCCCCTCACAACTCTCCTCAAAACCCTGTTTTCCCCTCAGATCCCCTCACAAACTCCCTGAAAGTGCGATTTTTACCCCAAACCCCCTCAAAACGCGACTTTTACCTCAAATCTCTCTCGCGACCCTCTTTCAAAACCCCCTTTTCCCCACAAATCGCCTCACAAACTCCCCCAAAACTGCAATTTTTACCCCAAACCCTCCACAAATCGCGACTTTTACCTCAAATCTCCCTCACGATCCCCCTCAAAACCCCCTTTTCCCCACAAATCCCCTCACAAACTCCCCCAAAACCGCCAGTTTTACCCCAAATCCCCTCGCGACCCCCCTCAAACCCCTCAAAACACGACTTTTACCTCAAATCCCCTCACAAACTCCCCCAAAACCACGATTTTTACCCCAAATCCCCTCACAACCCCCTACAAATCCCTCAAAACGCGACTTTTACCTCAAATCGCCATTACGACCCTCCTTAAAACTCCGTTTCTCCCCCAAATCCCCTCACAAACTCCCCCAAAATCACGTTTTTTACCTCAAATTCCCTCACGACCCTCCTCAAACCCCTCAAAACCCCATTTTCCCCACAAATCCCCTCACAAACTCCCCCAAAACCGCCAGTTTTACCCCAAATCCCCTCGCGACCCCCCTCAAACCCCTCAAAACACGACTTTTACCTCAAATCCCCTCACAAACTCCCCCAAAACCACGATTTTTACCCCAAATCCCCTCACAACCCCCTACAAATCCCTCAAAACGCGACTTTTACCTCAAATCACCCTTACGACCCTCCTTAAAACTCCGTTTCTCCCCCAAATCCCCTCACAAACTCCCCCAAAATCACGTTTTTTACCTCAAATTCCCTCACGACCCTCCTCAAACCCCTCAAAACCCCATTTTCCCCACAAATCCCCTCACAAACTCCCCCAAAACCGTGAGTTTTACCCCAAATCCCCCTCAAAACGCGACTTTTACCTCAAATCCCCTCACAAACTCCCCCAAAACCACGATTTTTACCCCAAATCCCCTCACAACCCCCTACAAATCCCTCAAAACGCGACTTTTACCTCAAATCACCATTACGACCCTCCTTAAAACTCCGTTTCTCCCCCAAATCCCCTCACAAACTCCCCCAAAATCACGTTTTTTACCTCAAATTCCCTCACGACCCTCCTCAAACCCCTCAAAACCCCATTTTCCCCACAAATCCCCTCACAAACTCCCCCAAAACCGTGAGTTTTACCCCAAATCCCCCTCAAAACGCGACTTTTACCTCAAATCCCCTCACAAACTCTCCCAAAACCGCGATTTTTACCTCAAATCCCCTTGCGACCCCCCCTCAAGTCCCTCAAAACACGACTTTTACCTCAAATCCCCCTCACAACCCTCCTCAAAACCCCCTTTTCCCCCCAAACCGCGATATTTTCCCCAAACCCCCCTCAAAACGCGACTTTTAACTCAAATCCCCTCACGACCCTCTTTCAAAACCCCCTTTTCCCCCAAAATCGCCTCACAAACTCCCCAAAACCACGATTTTTACCCCAAAACCCCTCGCGACCCCCCTCAAATCCCTCAAAACGCAACTTTTACCTCAAACCGCCCTCACGACCTTCCTCAAAACCCCGTTTCTCTCCAAAATTCCCTCACAAAGTCCCACAAACTGCAATTTTTACCCCAACCCCCCTCAAAACGCGACTTTTACCTCAAATCCCCCTCACAACCCTCCTCAAAACCCCCTTTTCCCCCCAAACCGCGATATTTTCCCCAAACCCCCCTCAAAACGCGACTTTTACCTCAAATCCCCTCACAAACTCCCCCAAAACCACAATTTTTACCTCAAATCCCCCTCACAACCCTCCTCAAAACCCCCTTTTCCCCCCAAACCGCGATATTTTCCCCAAACCCCCCTCAAAACGCGACTTTTACCTCAAATCCCCTCACAAACTCCCCCAAAACCACAATTTTTACCTCAAATCCCCCTCACAACCCTCCTCAAAACCCCCTTTTCCCCCCAAACCGCGATATTTTCCCCAAACCCCCCTCAAAACGCGACTTTTACCTCAAATCCCCTCACAAACTCCCCCAAAACCACAATTTTTACCTCAAATCCCCCTCACAACCCTCCTCAAAACCCCCTTTTCCCCCCAAACCGCGATATTTTCCCCAAACCCCCCTCAAAACGCGACTTTTACCTCAAATCCCCTCACAAACTCCCCCAAAACCACAATTTTTACCTCAAATCCCCCTCACAACCCTCCTCAAAACCCCCTTTTCCCCCCAAACCGCGATATTTTCCCCAAACCCCCCTCAAAACGCGACTTTTACCTCAAATCCCCTCACAAACTCCCCCAAAACCACAATTTTTACCTCAAATCCCCCTCACAACCCTCCTCAAAACCCCCTTTTCCCCCCAAACCGCGATATTTTCCCCAAACCCCCCTCAAAACGCGACTTTTACCTCAAATCCCCTCACAAACTCCCCCAAAACCACAATTTTTACCTCAAATCCCCCTCACAACCCTCCTCAAAACCCCCTTTTCCCCCCAAACCGCGATATTTTCCCCAAACCCCCCTCAAAACGCGACTTTTACCTCAAATCCCCTCACAAACTCCCCCAAAACCACAATTTTTACCTCAAATCCCCCTCACAACCCTCCTCAAAACCCCCTTTTCCCCCCAAACCGCGATATTTTCCCCAAACCCCCCTCAAAACGCGACTTTTACCTCAAATCCCCTCACAAACTCCCCCAAAACCACAATTTTTACCTCAAATCCCCCTCACAACCCTCCTCAAAACCCCCTTTTCCCCCCAAACCGCGATATTTTCCCCAAACCCCCCTCAAAACGCGACTTTTACCTCAAATCCCCTCACAAACTCCCCCAAAACCACAATTTTTACCTCAAATCCCCCTCACAACCCTCCTCAAAACCCCCTTTTCCCCCCAAACCGCGATATTTTCCCCAAACCCCCCTCAAAACGCGACTTTTACCTCAAATCCCCTCACAAACTCCCCCAAAACCACAATTTTTACCTCAAATCCCCCTCACAACCCTCCTCAAAACCCCCTTTTCCCCCCAAACCGCGATATTTTCCCCAAACCCCCCTCAAAACGCGACTTTTACCTCAAATCCCCTCACAAACTCCCCCAAAACCACAATTTTTACCTCAAATCCCCCTCACAACCCTCCTCAAAACCCCCTTTTCCCCCCAAACCGCGATATTTTCCCCAAACCCCCCTCAAAACGCGACTTTTACCTCAAATCCCCTCACAAACTCCCCCAAAACCACAATTTTTACCTCAAATCCCCCTCACAACCCTCCTCAAAACCCCCTTTTCCCCCCAAACCGCGATATTTTCCCCAAACCCCCCTCAAAACGCGACTTTTACCTCAAATCCCCTCACAAACTCCCCCAAAACCACAATTTTTACCTCAAATCCCCCTCACAACCCTCCTCAAAACCCCCTTTTCCCCCCAAACCGCGATATTTTCCCCAAACCCCCCTCAAAACGCGACTTTTACCTCAAATCCCCCTCACAACCCTCCTCAAAACCCCCTTTTCCCCCCAAACCGCGATATTTTCCCCAAACCCCCCTCAAAACGCGACTTTTAACTCAAATCCCCTCACGACCCTCTTTCAAAACCCCCTTTTCCCCCAAAATCGCCTCACAAACTCCCCAAAACCACGATTTTTACCCCAAAACCCCTCGCGACCCCCCTCAAATCCCTCAAAACGCAACTTTTACCTCAAACCGCCCTCACGACCTTCCTCAAAACCCCGTTTCTCTCCAAAATTCCCTCACAAAGTCCCACAAACTGCAATTTTTACCCCAACCCCCCTCAAAACGCGACTTTTAACTCAAAGCCCTTCACGATCCCCCCCAAATCCCCTCACAAACTCCCCCAAAACCGCATTTTTTACCTCAAATTCCCTCACGACCCCCCTCAAACTCCCTCAAAACCCCCTTTCCCCCCAAATCATCTCACAAACTCCCCCAAAACAGCGAGTTTTACCCCAAATCCCCCTCAAATCACGACTTTGACCTCAAATCCCCCTCACGCTCCTCCTCAAAACCCCGTTTCTCCCCAAATCCCCTCACAAACTCCCCCAAAACCACAATTTTTACCTCAAATCCCCCTCACGGCCCCCCTCAAACTACCTCAAAACCCCCTTTTCCCCCCAAACCCCTCACAAACTCTCCCAAAACTGTGTTTTTTACCTCAAATTCCCTCGCGACCCCCCTTATACTCCCCTTTTCGGCTCTTTCCGCCCCCAATTTGGGGTTTTTCGCCACTTTTCGGTTGCTTTCGCCTCTTTCTGCCCCTAATTCTGCTCTTTCTGCCCCTTTTCGCCTCTTTCCGCCCCCAATTTGGGGTTTTTCGCCACTTTTTCGTTGCTTTCGGCTCTTTCCGCCCCTAATTCGGCTTTTTGCGCCCCTTTTCGGCTCTTTCTGCCCCCAATTTGGGCTTTTTCTGCCACTTTTCGGCTCTTTCTGCCCCCAACTCGGCTCTTTCCGCCCCCAATTTGGGCTTTTTCCGCCTCTTTCTGCCCCCAGTTTTGGGGTTTTCTTCCACTTTTCGCTTGTTTTCACCTCTTTTCGCCCCAAACTCAAGTCTTTCCTCCCCAAACTCGGCTTTTTCTGCCACTTCTCGCTTATTTTCGCCTCTTTTTGCCCCTTTTTGGCTCTTTACGCCCCCAATTGGGGCTTTTTCTGCCCCTTTTCGCCTCTTTCTGCCCCCAATTTGGGCTTTTTCCTCCACTTTTCGCTTGTTTTTGCCTCTTTCTGCCCCAAACTCGGCTCTTTTCGGCTCTTTCCGCCCCCAATTTTGGGTTTTTCTGCCACTTTTCGGTTGCTTTTGCCTCTTTCCGCCCCTAATTCGCCTCTTTCTGCCCCCAATTTGGGCTTTTTCTGCCCCTTTTCACCTCTTTCCGCCCCCAACTCGCCTCTTTTCACCCCTTTTCGGCTCTTTCCACCCCCAATTTTGGGTTTTCCTCCACTTTTTGCTTGTTTTCGCCTCTTTCCGCCCCTTTTCGGCTCTTTCCGCTCCCAATTTGGGCTTTTTCCGCCACTTTTCGCCTCTTTCCGCCCCAAACTCGGCTCTTCCCGTCACTTTTCAGCTCTTTCTGCCCCCAATTTTGGCTTTTTCCGCCCCAAACTCGGCTCTTTCCGTCCCTTTTCGGCTCTTTCTGCCCCCAATTTGGGCTTTTTCTGCCACTTTTTGTCTCTTTCTGCCCCCAATTTGGGCTTTTTCCTCCACTTTTCGCTTGTTTTTGCCTCTTTCTGCCCCAATCTCGGCTCTTTTCGGCTCTTTCCGCCCCCAATTTTGGGTTTTTCTGCCACTTTTCGGTTGCTTTTGCCTCTTTCCGCCCCTAATTCGCCTCTTTCTGCCCCCAATTTGGGCTTTTTCTGCCACTTTTCGCTTGTTTTTGCCTCTTTCTGCCCCAAACTCGGCTCTTTTCGGCTCTTTCCGCCCCCAATTTTGGC
>NW_015091090.1:2301-4066 GCF_001431845.1 Calidris pugnax | reverse complement strand
CCCCCGCCCGTCGCCTCTCCCCGCCTCCCGTCGGCTCTTTCCGCCCACAACTCGGCTCTTTCCGCCGCTCTTCGGCTTTTACGCCCCGAACTCGGCTTTTACGGCCCCAATTCGGATCTTTCCGCCTCCTGTCGCCTCTTTCCGCCCGTAACTCGGCCCTTTCCTCCCCAAACTCGGCTCTTTCCGCCCCTTTTCGGCTCTTTCCGCCCCCAATTTGGGGTTTTTCGCCACTTTTCGGTTGCTTTCGCCTCTTTCTGCCCCTAATTCTGCTCTTTCTGCCCCTTTTCGCCTCTTTCCGCCCCCAATTTGGGGTTTTTCGCCACTTTTTCGTTGCTTTCGGCTCTTTCCGCCCCTAATTCGGCTTTTTGCGCCCCTTTTCGGCTCTTTCTGCCCCCAATTTGGGCTTTTTCTGCCACTTTTCGGCTCTTTCTGCCCCCAACTCGGCTCTTTCCGCCCCCAATTTGGGCTTTTTCCGCCTCTTTCTGCCCCCAGTTTTGGGGTTTTCTTCCACTTTTCGCTTGTTTTCACCTCTTTTCGCCCCAAACTCAAGTCTTTCCTCCCCAAACTCGGCTTTTTCTGCCACTTCTCGCTTATTTTCGCCTCTTTTTGCCCCTTTTTGGCTCTTTACGCCCCCAATTGGGGCTTTTTCTGCCCCTTTTCGCCTCTTTCTGCCCCCAATTTGGGCTTTTTCCTCCACTTTTCGCTTGTTTTTGCCTCTTTCTGCCCCAAACTCGGCTCTTTTCGGCTCTTTCCGCCCCCAATTTTGGGTTTTTCTGCCACTTTTCGGTTGCTTTTGCCTCTTTCCGCCCCTAATTCGCCTCTTTCTGCCCCCAATTTGGGCTTTTTCTGCCCCTTTTCACCTCTTTCCGCCCCCAACTCGCCTCTTTTCACCCCTTTTCGGCTCTTTCCACCCCCAATTTTGGGTTTTCCTCCACTTTTTGCTTGTTTTCGCCTCTTTCCGCCCCTTTTCGGCTCTTTCCGCTCCCAATTTGGGCTTTTTCCGCCACTTTTCGCCTCTTTCCGCCCCAAACTCGGCTCTTCCCGTCACTTTTCAGCTCTTTCTGCCCCCAATTTTGGCTTTTTCCGCCCCAAACTCGGCTCTTTCCGTCCCTTTTCGGCTCTTTCTGCCCCCAATTTGGGCTTTTTCTGCCACTTTTTGTCTCTTTCTGCCCCCAATTTGGGCTTTTTCCTCCACTTTTCGCTTGTTTTTGCCTCTTTCTGCCCCAAACTCGGCTCTTTTCGGCTCTTTCCGCCCCCAATTTTGGGTTTTTCTGCCACTTTTCGGTTGCTTTTGCCTCTTTCCGCCCCTAATTCGCCTCTTTCTGCCCCCAATTTGGGCTTTTTCTGCCCCTTTTCACCTCTTTCCGCCCCCAACTCGCCTCTTTTCACCCCTTTTCGGCTCTTTCCGCCCCCAATTTTGGGTTTTCCTCCACTTTTTGCTTGTTTTCGCCTCTTTCCGCCCCTTTTCGGCTCTTTCCGCTCCCAATTTGGGCTTTTTCCGCCACTTTTCGCCTCTTTCCGCCCCAAACTCGGCTCTTCCCGTCACTTTTCAGCTCTTTCCGCCCCCAATTTTGGCTTTTTCTGCCCCAAACTCGGCTCTTTCCATCCCTTTTCGGCTCTTTCTGCCCCCAATTTGGGCTTTTTCTGCCACTTTTCCCTTGCTTTCGCCTCTTTCCGCCCCTTTTCGGCTTTTTCCGCCCCAATTTGGGCTTTTTCCGCCACTTTTTCCTTGTTTTCGCCTCTTTCCGCCCCAAACTCGGCTCTT
>NW_015091090.1:0-354 GCF_001431845.1 Calidris pugnax | reverse complement strand
CCCCCAAACTCGAGTCTTTCCTCCCCAAACTCGACTTTTTCTGCCACTTTTCGCTTGTTTTCGCCTCTTTCTGCCCCCAACTCGGCTCTTTCCGCCCCCAATTTGGGCTTTTTCCGCCACTTCTCGTTGGTTTTGCCTCTTTCCGCCCCTAATTCTGCTCCTTCCGCCCCAAACTCTGCCCATTTTCGTCTCTTTCCGCCCCCAATTTTGAGTTTTTCTGCCACTTTTCGGCTCTTTCCGCCCCAAACTCGGCTCTTCCCGTCACTTTTCAGCTCTTTCCGCCCCCAATTTTGGCTTTTTCTGCCCCAAACTCGGCTCTTTCCATCCCTTTTCGGCTCTTTCTGCCCCCAATTT
>NW_015091089.1:62899-63674 GCF_001431845.1 Calidris pugnax | reverse complement strand
ATGGGCTCAAATTGGCTCCAAAATGGCCCCGTCCCCTCCTCAGGCAGCTTTCCCCCTGATCTATGTCACCAAATGGCCCCAAAATGGCCCAAAATAGCCCCAAAATGTGCCCAACTGGCCCCAAAGTGTCACCAACCAGCCCCAAATGTCACCTGAGTGGCCCCAAGTGCCACCAAAATGGACCAAAATGGGCTCAAATTGGCTCCAAAATGGCCCTGTCCCCTCTTCAGGCAGCTCTTCCCTTCTCTTTGTCACCAACCAACCCCAAAATGGCCTCAAATGGCCCCAAAATGGCCCAAAATAGCCCCAAAATGTGCCCAAATGTCCCCAAAGTGCCACCCACCGGCGCCAAAATGGACCAAATTGGGCTCAAAAAGGGCTCAAATTGGCTTAAAAACGGCCCCATCCCCTCCTCAGGCAGCTCTTCCCCTGCTCTATGTCACCAAACAGCCCCAAAATGGCCCCAACTGGCCCCAAATGTCCCCAAAATGGGCCAAACTGGCCCCGTCCCCTCCTCAGGCAGCTCTTCCCTTCTCTTTGTCACCAACCGACCCCAAAATGGTCCAAAATGACCCTAAAATGGCCCCAACTGTCACCGGAGTGGCCCCAAGTGCCCCCAAAATGGGCTCAAATTGGCCCCAAAACGGCCCCGTCCCCTCCTCTCTGGCCCCAAAATGGCCCCAAGTCTCCCCCCGATCCCAACCAGCCCCAAAATGACCTCGACTGGCCCCAAAATGGCCGTGAAAGGTCTGTCCCCACCCCCCATGTCCCCCCC
>NW_015091089.1:52523-53772 GCF_001431845.1 Calidris pugnax | reverse complement strand
GGGAGGGGGAGGACGTTTTGGGGGAGCTGGAGTACGAGAAGGTTCCCTTCTCCTCCCTGCGCCGAACCCTGGACCAGCGCCGGGCGCTCGTCATGCAGCTCTTCCAGGAGCACGGCTTCTTCCCCTCGGGTCTGTGCCCCAAAACACCCCAAAATCACCCCAAAATGGCCATAAATGTTCCTAAATGGCCCCAAAGTGCCACCAACCGCCACCCACTGGCGCCAAAATGGACCAAACTGGGCTCAAAATGGGCTCAAATTGGCTCCAAAATGGCCCTGTCCCCTCTTCAGGCAGCTCTTCCCTTCTCTTTGTCACCAACCAACCCCAAAATGGCCTCAAATGGCCCCAAAATGGCCCAAAATAGCCCCAAAATGTGCCCAACTGGCCCCAAAGTGTCACCAACCAGCCCCAAATGTCACCTGAGTGGCCCCAAGTGCCACCAAAATGGACCAAAATGGGCTCAAATTGGCTCCAAAATGGCCCTGTCCCCTCTTCAGGCAGCTCTTCCCTTCTCTTTGTCACCAACCAACCCCAAAATGGCCTCAAATGGCCCCAAAATGGCCCAAAATAGCCCCAAAATGTGCCCAACTGGCCCCAAAGTGTCACCAACCAGCCCCAAATGTCACCTGAGTGGCCCCAAGTGCCACCAAAATGGACCAAAATGGGCTCAAATTGGCTCCAAAATGGCCCTGTCCCCTCTTCAGGCAGCTCTTCCCTTCTCTTTGTCACCAACCAACCCCAAAATGGCCTCAAATGGCCCCAAAATGGCCCAAAATAGCCCCAAAATGTGCCCAAATGTCCCCAAAGTGCCACCCACCGGCGCCAAAATGGACCAAATTGGGCTCAAAAAGGGCTCAAATTGGCTTAAAAACGGCCCCATCCCCTCCTCAGGCAGCTCTTCCCCTGCTCTATGTCACCAAACAGCCCCAAAATGGCCCCAACTGGCCCCAAATGTCCCCAAAATGGGCCAAACTGGCCCCGTCCCCTCCTCAGGCAGCTCTTCCCTTCTCTTTGTCACCAACCGACCCCAAAATGGTCCAAAATGACCCTAAAATGGCCCCAACTGTCACCGGAGTGGCCCCAAGTGCCCCCAAAATGGGCTCAAATTGGCCCCAAAACGGCCCCGTCCCCTCCTCTCTGGCCCCAAAATGGCCCCAAGTCTCCCCCCGATCCCAACCAGCCCCAAAATGACCTCGACTGGCCCCAAAATGGCCGTGAAAGGTCTGTCCCCACCCCCCATGTCCCCCCC
>NW_015091089.1:51601-51958 GCF_001431845.1 Calidris pugnax | reverse complement strand
CCGCGGGGGCGGGGCTAAGGGCGGCTCGGCCAATGGGAGCGCGGAGCCCTCAGCAGCTCGGCCAATCCCGGCGGGGCTTTGCGCACGGACTTCTGTTTGCGCACGGCCCTCTGTTTGCACACGGGTTTGGGGGGGGGAGATGCGCTTTGCGCACGGCCCTCGGTGGCCCCGGGAAGGTCGCCCTGGACCCCAAAAAGCACCGAATTAGCCCCAAAACGTCAAGCCCCACGCGAGGGAGCCGCCTGCCCGGCACGCCGCCTCGCTCCGGCCAATCAGGGCCCGGGAGAGGAGGAGAGCCAATCAGCGCCCGGCTTACATCCAGCGCGTGAAAGGGAGGCGGGCAGCCAATGGGAGAAG
>NW_015091089.1:47035-50501 GCF_001431845.1 Calidris pugnax | reverse complement strand
CCCCCTCTTTCCCGCTTCCCGCCCCTTTCCCCGTTCCCTCCCTATTCTCCCGTTCTCCCCCCGGTTCCCCGCTCCCTTTATCGCCCGGTCCCCCCGTCCCCCCCGTTCCCGTCGCTCACTCTGCGGCAGGTCGGGGAAGCTGAAGGTCCCGGAGTGGGCGGACACGGTCAAACTGGCCAAGCACAAGGAGCTGGCTCCCTACGACGAGAACTGGTTCTACACGCGGGCGGGTGAGACAAAACCCCCTTTTTCTTTAACCCCCCCCTTTTTCCACTCTGTATTTATCTATTTTTATCTCTCCCCCCCAGCCTCCACGGCGCGGCACCTGTACCTGCGGGGCGGCGCGGGGGTGGGCTCCATGGCCACGGTGTACGGGGGCCGGCAGCGCCGCGGGGTCCGCCCCAGTCACTTCAGCCGCGGCTCGGGCAGCGTGGCGCGCCGCGTGCTGCAGGCGCTGGAGGGGCTCAAGATGGTGGAGAAGGACCAGGACGGGCGAGTTATTCGCTATTAATTCCTTAACTATCCCTTTCCCACTCCTTTTAGACCCTTTTCAGTCTTTTGGGATCTTTCTCCTTTTGTTTTGCCTCGGGTTTCCCCTCAGTTTTACTGCCCTTCTCCCCTCGGGTGCTTCCCCTCAGGTTTTGCCGTCTTTTTTCCTCGGTTTTACCCACCCTTTTTTTTCTCAGGTTTTATGTTTTTTCACCTCAGGTTTTGTCTCTCTTTTCCCCTCAGCTTTTCCTCCCACTCTGGGTCTTACTCTCGTTTTTTTCCCTTCGGTTTTACTCTCGTTTTACCCTCTTCTCCCCTCAGCCTTTTCCCCTCTTTTTGTGGGTTTTCACCCCCTCAGGATTTTTCCCCTCAGTTTTAGTCCCGTTTTACCACTTGTTTTTTGCCCCCTCAGCTTTTATCCCACTTTTCCCATCAGGTTTTGCCCCCTTATTCCTCTCAGGTCTTATCCCGATTTTCTCTTTCTCGAGTTTTATGTTTTTCCCCCTCAGGTTTTGTCTCTCTTTTCCCCTCGGTTTTAGTCCCGTTTCCCCCCTTCTTTTTTTCTCCTCAGGATTTTCCCCCCTTTTTTTTTCCTCTTAGGTTTTTCCCATCAGTTTTACTCTCGTTTTACCCTCTTTTCCCCTCACCTTTTACCCCTCTTTTTGTGGGTTTTGCCCCCTTTTTCCCCTCGGTTTTAGTCCCATTTTTTCCCCCTCAGGATTTTTCCCCTTAGTTTTAGTCCCGTTTTATCCCCTTTTTCCTCTTAGGTTTTTCCCCTCAGTTTTACTCTCGTTTTACTCTCTTTTCCTCTCAGCTTTACCCCTCTTTTTGTGGCTTTTGCCTCTTTTTTCTTCTCAGGATTTTCCCCCCCCCTTTTTTTTCTTCTCAGGATTTTTCCCCCCCTTTTTTCTCCTCAGGATTTTTCCCCTCAGTTTTAGTCCCGTTTTATCCCCTTTTTCCTCTCAGGTCTTTCCCTCCGGTTTTACTCTAATTTTACACTCTCTTCCCCTCACCTTTTACCCCTCTTTTTGTGGGTTTTGCCCCCTTTTCCCCCTCGGTTTTAGTCCCCTTTTTTCCGATTTTTCCCCCCTCAGTTTTAGTCCCGTTTTACCACTTGGTTTTTTCCCCCCTCAGGTTTTGCCCACCCTTTTTTTTCCTCAAGTTTTATGTTTTTTGACCTCAGGTTTTGTCTCTCTTTTCCCCTTAGTTTTTTCTCCTACTCTGGGTTTTATTCTCGTTTTTTTTCTCATCGGTTTTACTGTAATTTTATCCCCTCAGGTTTTATTCCTTTCAGGTTTTATTCCCTTTTTCCTCTCAGGTTTTTTTCCCTGCGGTTATATTCTCCTTTTAGCCCCCTTTTTTCCCTCAGCTTTTAGCCCCTTTTCCCTCTCAGGTTTTCCCCCCCCTGGTTTTACTCTCATTTTGCCCCCTTTTTCCCCTCAGGTTGTTTTGCCCACCCTTTTTTTTCCTCAAGTTTTATGTTTTTTGACCTCAGGTTTTGTCTCTCTTTTCCCCTTAGTTTTTTCTCCTACTCTGGGTTTTATTCTCGTTTTTTTTCTCATCGGTTTTACTGTAATTTTATCCCCTCAGGTTTTATTCCTTTCAGGTTTTATTCCCTTTTTCCTCTCAGGTTTTTTTCCCTGCGGTTATATTCTCCTTTTAGCCCCCTTTTTTCCCTCAGCTTTTAGCCCCTTTTCCCTCTCAGGTTTTCCCCCCCCTGGTTTTACTCTCATTTTGCCCCCTTTTTCCCCTCAGGTTTTACCTGCTTTTTTTTTTTTTTCCCTCAAGTTTTATGTTTTTCCTGTTAAGGTTTTGTCTCTCTTTTTCCCTCAGCTTTCCCCCCACTCTGGGTTTTATTCTCGTTTTTTTCCCCTCGGTTTTAATGTAATTTTATCCCCTTTTTCCTCTTGGGTTTTATCCCCCTTTTCCTCTCAGGCCTTTCCTTCCGGTTTTACTCTAATTTTACCCTCTTTTCCCCTCAGGATTTTTCCCCCCTCAGGATTTTCCCCCCTCAGTTTTAGTCCCGTTTTACCACTCGTTTTTTCTCCCCTCAGCTTTTATCCCATTTTTCCCCTCAGGTTTTGCCCCCTTTTTCCCCTCAGTTTTACCCACCCTTTTTTTTAATCAGGTTTTATATTTTTCCCCCTCAGGTTTTGGCTCTCTTTTCCCCTCAGCTTTTCCCCCCACTCCAGGTTTTATTCTCGTTTTTTTTTCTCATCAGTTTTATTCTAATTTTATCCCCTTTTTCCCCTCAGGATTTGCCCCCTTTTTCCCCTCAGGATTTGCCCCTGCTTTATCCCCTTTTTCCCCCTCTTCTTCCCTTGGTTTTGCCCGTTTTATCCCCTTTTACCTCAGGTTTTACCCTTTTTCCCCATTTTTACCCCCTTTCCCCCTCCTTTGGACCCCATTTTTCCTCAGTGTTGCCCATTTTCTGCCCCTTTTTCCTCAGTTTTGCCTGATTTCTGTAATTTCTGCCCCCTCCCCCGGATTTTCCCTCACATTTTATTTGTTTTTCCCAGTTTCCCCACTTTCTCCTCATTTCTGACCCCGTTTTTTCTCACCGTTGTGCATCGTCCACCATTTTTGCCCCCTTTTTCCTCAGCGTGGCCCATTTTCTCATTTCTGCCCCCTTTTCACCCAAATTCTCATCCCATTTGCCCGGTGTTGCCTCAGTTCTGACAGTTTCCCCTCGGTTCTACCCCCTTTTCTTCATTTTTGCTCCCCTTTTCCCTGATTTCTGACTCCATTTTTCCTCGGTGTTGCCCTTTTTTCCTTCATTTCTCAATTTTTGGCCCCTTTTCTTATTTCTATTGGTTTTTTCCTCCACTTTTCTGACAATTTAACCCGTTTCCCTTGGGTTTTATCCCCTTTTTCCTTCAGCTTCTGCCTTTTTTTCCCCTTCTTAATTCACCATTTCCCCCCTCTTTCGAATGAAAAAAACAAAACAAAACAAAAATGTTCTCCCCCCCCCCCCCCC
>NW_015091089.1:43392-46967 GCF_001431845.1 Calidris pugnax | reverse complement strand
AAAACAAAAAAGTTCCCCCCCCCCCCCCCCACCTTTGAATTAAAAAATGCTCATTTTCTCTCC
Source organism: Calidris pugnax (assembly GCF_001431845.1). Classification (NCBI taxonomy): domain Eukaryota; kingdom Metazoa; phylum Chordata; class Aves; order Charadriiformes; family Scolopacidae; genus Calidris; species Calidris pugnax. The sequence continues at coordinate 46,904 of NW_015091089.1, read as the reverse complement.
AATTTTATTTTAAAAAACCAATTTCCCCCTGTTCTCCCACAGCGGGCGGAAGCTGACGCCTCAGGGGCAGCGGGACCTGGACCGTATCGCGGGGCAGGTGGGTTTTGGGGCAGTTTAATGCTTTTTTCACAATTTGGGGTGACTTAAGGCTTTTTTTTTTTTTTAAACCATTTCCGGTGGTTTTCACCCCGTTTTCTGCCCCCAGGTCGCCGCCGCCAGCAAGAAGCACTGAGGAGCCGCAATAAATGACCCTCCCTGAGCCCCTGGTGTGGTTTTTTGGGGGAAAATGGGCAAAATTGGGGAAGACAGCACCAAAATGGGGAGGAATTGTAAAAATACCCCAAGATACAAGGGGGGGAGTGTGTGTAAAAGGAGGGGGAAGTGCCCCAAAATAGTGGGAAAAGCCCCCAAATTGGGGAGAAGGGAATTATTCCAAACTGATGTGAAATTACCTTAAGAATCCCAAAATAGTGAGAAATTGCCCCAAAAATATTAGAGGTGGCGTCCCAAAATGGTGGGTTTCTGACTAAAAAGGGTACACGATCAGGCAGCTCCCAGCCCCAACAGAGGTCAAAATGGGGGGGGAAAACCCTAAAACACCCCGATTTTGGTGTCACCCTCTTCTCCAAAAACTGTGATGACTGGTGAAAAACCCAGCTTTTGTCTAAAAATGTTAATTTTTAACTGTAAGTGGAAGGTTTGTGGGGGAAATTGCGCAGTTTCGAGGGAGCCAGGGCTTCAGCCACGGTGAAAATGGGGTGAAAACAGGTTGTTTTGGGTGAGCACCTCTCCTGGAGTCACCAGGTCACACCAAAATGAGGAGATTAGCCAAATTTACCTAATTTTTTCTCAACAAACACTTGTAAAAGAGCGCTGGAAGGGGGAAGTGGCGGTTCTAACAGGTTTTTGAGGTAGAAAAAGGCCTTTTCTGCCCCGGAGTGGGGGGGAAATGGGTATTTTGGGGCCAGTACTCTGTTTTATATGGGGGGGGTCTTCCAGTTTAGGGTGAAAAGAGGATTTTTCAGGTTTAAAACACTCAAAAAGGGTGAATCGCTGCTGTGGGCAGCTGCTTACCCTTCATGGCTCTTCACCCCTCTTCGGCAGGAGTCTGTGGGTGAAGTTAAAGGGTGAAATTAACCTTTCCCCTCCCGTTTTTACCTCAGAAAATGAGTTTTTACCTCAGGTTAGCCAACTTCTTGCCTCAAAAGGGAGCTTTACGTCATAAAGCGAAGGTTTTTACCTCAGGGAAAAGGCGCGGGTTCCCTCAGCGGCCGAGGGTCCCTCAGGGTTGGCGGAGGGCGGGGCTAACGCGCGGGGCTGTGAGGGAGAGCGGCCGCTGATTGGCTGAGCCGCCGGGAGGGGGGGCGTGGCCCCGCGACGGGCGGGAAAAGCGCTGCGGCTCTTTCAGTCTCCGCCGCCATTTTCTCCGCGGCTCCCTCAGGGGGAGGAGGGTCCGGTCGGGGCCGTGAGGGGTGAGTTCCCCCCTCAGCCTCCTCACCCCTCAAAAAAAACCAGCGGGGATCCTCCATCTTCCCCTCGGCGTCTCCCTTCGGCCGTCTGAGCGCTCAACCGGCGCTTTCTCCCTCACGGCTGTGGTGGGTGATGGCTGCTGGGCCCCTCTGAGGTGGGTCTGGGGTCCCTCAGAGCGGCCCCGTCTCTCCCTCACGCCCCGTTTCCCCTCAGAAGCCCTGAGGTGCCTTCGCTTCTCTCCCCCGCTGCCCCCGCCCAGGCTCCCGGCGGCGGCAGGACCGGTTCTCCTGCTCCCGACCCGCTGGGAGAAGCCACACACCCCCCCCTCGGGGAGCCCTTCAGAAGCGGGTGTGAGGGGAGAGTTGTTGCCTAATTACCCTCCTCTTAATTGCTCAACGCACCCTGAGGCTCTTCTTGCCTCCCCACCCTGTGAAAGCTGCGTTTTGGCCGGTTTTAGCCCTGTTTGGGGCCCATTTAGAACCTGTTTAGCCCTCTTTAGCCCCATTTTGGGACTTTTAAGCTGTGGTTTGAGCCCGTTTGGGGTTTTTTGGTCTGTTTAGCCCTGTCTTGGGGCTGTTAAGCCCCATTTTGGGCTTATTTAGCCTCATTATGGCCATTATTGCCTCCATGTTGGCCCTGTTTCACCCCATTTGGGGCCTGTTTACCCCTGATTGCGCCTCTTTAACCCCATTTTTGCCACCTTTAGCCCCATTTTGACCCAGTTTCAACCCATTTTAGGCCTTTTTGGTCCCATTCAGCCCCATTTTGGCTTATTCGCCGCTGCTTTGGGGACTGTTTAGCCCCACATTGACCCTTTTTAGCCTCGTTTCGGGCCTCTGGCCGCCTTTTGGCCAAGTTTCACTCCTTTTGGCCTGGTTTAGCCCCACATTGGGCCTGTTCAGCCCTGTTTTGAGCCTGTTTGTCCCATTTTGATCCTGTTTAGCCCCATATTTGCCTTGTTTAACCCCATTTTGGGTGTGTGTAGCCCTGTTTAGATGCTGTTTTGTCCCATTTTGAGCCCTTTTAGCCCTGTCTTTGCCTTGTTTAGTCCCACTTTGGGTGTGTTCAATGCTGTTTTGACCCTGTTTGTCCCATTTTTGCCTATTTAGCCCCATATTTGCCTTGTTTAACCCCATTTTGGGTGTGTGTAGCCCTTTTAGATGCTGTTTAATCCCATTTTGAGCCTGTTTAGCCCCGCTTTGGATACATTTAGCCCTGTTTTGGGCCCGATTTATCCCATTTTGAGCCTATTTAGCCCCGTCTTTGCCTTGTTTAGTCCCACTTTGGGTGTGTTCAACCCTCTTTGTCCCATTTTGAGCCTGTTTAGCTCTATATTCGCCTTGTTTAGCCCCGCTTTGGGTACATTTAGCCCTGTTTTGGGCCTGTTTTGTCCCATTTTGAGCCCGTTTAGCCCCATATTTGCCTTGTTTAGTCGCACTTTGGGTATGTTCAACCCTGTTTTGACCCCGTTTTTTCCCATTTTGAGCCCGTTTAGCCCCATATTTGCCTTGTTTAGTCGCACTTTGGGTATGTTCAACCCTGTTTTGACCCCGTTTTTTCCCATTTTGAGCCCGTTTAGCCCCATATTTGCCTTGTTTAGCCCTGTTTTGGGCCTGTTTCATCTCATTTTGAGCCTGTTTAGCCCTGTATTCGCCTTGTTTAGTCCCATTTTGGGTGTGTTCAACCCTCTTTTGACCCTGTTTGTCCCATTTTGAGCCTGTTTAGCCCCATATTTACCTTTTTTAGCCCTGTTTTGGGCCTGTTTCATCCCATTTTGAGCCTGTTTAGCACTCTATTCGCCTTGTTTAGCCCCGCTTTGGGTACGTTTAGCCCTGTTTTGGGCCTGTTTTGGCCCTGTTTCACCCCACTTTGGGGCTCTGCCACACCGCAACTGGCTTTTTTTTTCTTTTTTTTAAGCCAAAAAGGGTGGGTTTTGGCTCGGCCGGGCCGGGACGTGCCCCGCGTCCCGAGCGGCTTCGCGGGGGTCGGGCGACGGGAGGCCGAAACGGGGCCAAACGGCCCCAAAAAAAGGCCGCCCTGTT
>NW_015091089.1:41920-43382 GCF_001431845.1 Calidris pugnax | reverse complement strand
GGGCTGCCATGGAAACTGCCCCCCAACACGGGGGGGACGGAGCGGGGTGGCCCCGGTGACACCCGGGGGTGGCTCTGACCCTGCCGGGGGGGGGTTGGGGGTCCCCACTTCCCCCTGGGGGGGCTCCGATGGCACCATGGGGGTCCCCATTTCCCCCCTGGGGTCCCCAGTGTCACCCTGGGGGGTCTCCGATGTCATATTCGCCTTGTTTAGCCCCGCTTTGGGTACATTTAGCCCTGTTTTGGGCCTGTTTTGTCCCATTTTGAGCCCGTTTAGCCCCATATTTGCCTTGTTTAGTCGCACTTTGGGTATGTTCAACCCTGTTTTGACCCCGTTTTTTCCCATTTTGAGCCCGTTTAGCCCCATATTTGCCTTGTTTAGTCGCACTTTGGGTATGTTCAACCCTGTTTTGACCCCGTTTTTTCCCATTTTGAGCCCGTTTAGCCCCATATTTGCCTTGTTTAGCCCTGTTTTGGGCCTGTTTCATCTCATTTTGTGACACCCGGGGGTGGCTCTGACCCTGCCGGGGGGGGGTTGGGGGTCCCCACTTCCCCCTGGGGGGGCTCCGATGGCACCATGGGGGTCCCCATTTCCCCCCTGGGGTCCCCAGTGTCACCCTGGGGGGTCTCCGATGTCATCCTGGGGGTCCTCAGTTCAGGTTTGGGGTCACCATTGTCACCGTGGGGGTCCCCAATTCTCCTTTGGGGGTCCCCAGTTCCCCCCTGGGGTCCCCAGTTCAGGCTCAAGGTGCCCCACTGTCACCCTGGGGGTCCCCAGTTCAGGTTTGGGGTCACCATTGTCACCGTGGGGGTCCCCAATTCTCCTTTGGGGGTCCCCAGTTCCCCCCTGGGGTCCCCAGTTCAGGCTCAAGGTGCCCCACTGTCACCCTGGGGGTCCCCAGTTCAGGTTTGGGGTCCCCAATTCCCTTTTGGGGGTCCCCAATGTCACCCTGGGGGCCCCCAATTTTCCCCTGTGACCCCCCAATCTCCCCCCTGGGGTCCCCGATGTCACCCTGGGGGTCCCCAGTTCCCCTTTGGGGGGTCCTAGTGTCACCCTGGGGGTCCCCAGTTCAGGTTTGGGGTCCCCAATTCCCCTTTGGGGGTCCCCAGTCCCACCCTGGGGTCCCCAGTTCAGGTTTGGGGTCCCTAGTTCCCCCTGGGGGGTCTCTGATGTCACCCTGGGGGTCCCCAGTTGCCCCCTGGGGTGCCCCAGTTGCCCCCTCAGTTCCCCAGTTCAGGTTTGGGGTCCCCAATTCCCCTTTGGGGGTCCCTGATGTCAGCCTTGGGGTCCCCGGTCCCAGCCTGATGTGCCCCGATTCAGGTTTGGGGACCCCAGTGTCACCCTGGGGGCCTCCAATTTACCCCTGCGACCCCCAGTGTCACCCTGGGGGTCCCCAATTCCCCCCTGGTGTCCCCATTGTCACCATGGGGGTCCCCAATTCCCCCCGAGACCCCCCCAATTC
>NW_015091089.1:37900-41122 GCF_001431845.1 Calidris pugnax | reverse complement strand
CCGTGTCCCCTCCCCTCGTGTGTCCCCCCCCCTCCTTGTCCCCAAGATTTTGGGATTTTGGGGAGGGGGGGGCATTTCCCTCTGTGTCCCCCCCCTCTGTCCCCTCGGGGTGGCTTTGTCCTGTGTGTGTCCCCCCCCTCGGGTTGGGGACACGATGTGGGGGGGGACACACAACGGGGGGGCTCCTTCCCCCCTTGTCACCCCCCCGAGCGTCCCCTTGTCCCCAAAACCTGTGTCCTGGGGTGTCCCCCAAAACCTGCTGGGGGGGGGAGGGGGGTCACTGTCCTCGTGTCCACGTGCACACACGTCCCTGCACCCTCGTGTCAGTGTCCCCACGGCCTCGTGGGTTGGTGACACCCCCACCCCCGTGTCAGTGTCCCCAAACCCTCGGGTCAGTGTCCCCACGTCCCTGTGACACCCTCACCCCCCCGTGTCACTGTCCCCAAACCCTCGGGTCAGTGTCCTCGTGCCCTGGTGACACCTTCACACTCGTGTCATCGTCCCCTCACCCTCGTGTCAGTGTCCCCCCACCCTCGTGGCCGGGTGTCCCCACGTCCTCGTGCGCTGGTGACACCCTCACCCCTGTGTCAGTGTCCCCAAACCCCCAGGCCAGGTGTTTGTCACCCTCGTGGACCAGTGACACCCGTATCCTCGTGTCCCTCACCCTCGTGTCACCATCCCCAGATCTTCATGGTCAGGTGTCACCATGTCCCCATGGGTTGGTGACACCCTCACCCCTCCCTGCACCCTCGTGTCAGTGTCCCCACGGCCTCGTGGGTTGGTGACACCCCCACCCCCGTGTCAGTGTCCCCACATCCCTGTGACACCCTCACCCCCCCGTGTCACTGTCCCCAAACCCTCGGGTCAGTGTCCTCGTGCCCTGGTGACACCTTCACACTCGTGTCATCGTCCCCTCACCCTCGTGTCAGTGTCCCCCCCACCCTCGTGGCCGGGTGTCCCCACATCCTTGTGTGCTGGTGACACCTGTACCCCCGTGGTTGGGTGTTTGTCACCCTCATAGACCAGTGACACCCGTATCCTCATGGCCGGGTGTCCCTCACCCTCGTGTCACCATCCCCTCACCCTCGTGTCACCATCCCCTCACCCTCGTGTCACCATCCCCACACCCTCGTGGCCGGGTGCCCCCACGTCCTCATGTGTTGGTGACACCCTCACTCTCATGGTTGGGTGTCTGTCACCCCCTGTGACCAGGTGTCCCCACGTCCTCGTGCCCTGGTGACACCTGCACCCCCGTGGCCGGGTGTCTGTCACCCTCCTGGACCAGTGACACCCGTACCCTCGTGGCCGGGTGTCCCTCACTCCCGTGTCACCGTCCCCAGACCCTCGTGGCCGGGTGTCCCCACATCCTTGTGGGTTGGTGACACTCTCACCCTCGTGTCAATGTCCCCAGACCCTCGTGTCAGTGTCCCCTCACCCTTGTAGTTGGGTGTCTGTCACCCTCGTGGACCAGTGACACCCTTGTGGCTGGGTGTCCCTCACCCTCATGTCACCATCCCTCACCCTCGTGGCCGGGTGTCCCCACATCCTTGTGTGCTGGTGACACCTGTACCCCCGTGGTTGGGTGTTTGTCACCCTCATAGACCAGTGACACCCGTATCCTCATGGCCGGGTGTCCCTCACCCTCGTGTCACCATCCCCACACCCTCGTGGCCGGGTGCCCCCACGTCCTCATGTGTTGGTGACACCCTCACTCTCATGGTTGGGTGTCTGTCACCCCCTGTGACCAGGTGTCCCCACGTCCTCGTGCCCTGGTGACACCTGCACCCCCGTGGCCGGGTGTCTGTCACCCTCCTGGACCAGTGACACCCGTACCCTCGTGGCCGGGTGTCCCTCACTCCCGTGTCACCGTCCCCAGACCCTCGTGGCCGGGTGTCCCCACATCCTTGTGGGTTGGTGACACTCTCACCCTCGTGTCAATGTCCCCAGACCCTCGTGTCAGTGTCCCCTCACCCTTGTAGTTGGGTGTCTGTCACCCTCGTGGACCAGTGACACCCATATCCTCGTGGCCAGGTGTCCCACACCCTCGTGTCACCGTCCCCTCACCCTCATGTCACCATCCCCAGACCCTCGTGGCCGGGTGTCCCCACGTCCTCGTGCCCTGGTGACACCCTCACCCTCGTGGCCAGGTGTTTGTCACCCTTGTGGACCAGTGACACCCATGTCCTCGTGGCCGGGTGTCCCTCACCCTCGTGTCACCATCCCCAGACCCTCGTAGCCGGGTGTCCCCACGTCCTCGTGGGTTGGTGACACCCTCACCCTCGTGTCAGTGTCCCCACACCCTCGTGGGTTGGTGACACCCTTATGGCCGGGTGTCCCCATGTCCTCATGCCCTGGTGACACCCTCACCCTCTTGTCATCATCCCATCACCCTCATGGCCGGTGTCCCTGTGTCCTGATGGGTTGGTGACACCCTCACCCCCGTGTCACCATCCCCTCACCCTCATGGTCAGGTGTCCCTCACCCTTGTGTCACCATCCCGTCACCCTCATGGCCGGGTGTCCCCACATCCCCGTGCCCTGGTGACACCCCTGTGTCACCATCCCCTCACCCTCGTGTCACCGTCCCCACACCCTCGTGGCTGGGTGTCCCCACGTCCTCATGGGTTGGTGACACCCTCACCCTGTGTCACCATCCCAATGGCCGGGTGTCTCCATGTCCTCGTGCCCTGGTGACACCCTCACCCCCATGTCAGTGTCCCCACACCCTCGTGTCACCGTCCCCACACCCTCATGGCCGGGTGTCCCCACATCCTCGTGCCCTGGTGACACCTGTACCCCCTTGGTTGGGTGTTTGTCACCCTCGTGGACCAGTGACACCCATATCCTCGTGGCCGGGTGTCCCCACGTCCTCGTGCCCTGGTGACACCCTCGTGCACTGGTGACACCCTCACCCTCATGTCACCATCCCCACACCCTCGTGGGTTGGTGACACCCTTATGGCCGGGTGTCCCCGTGTCCTCATGCCCTGGTGACACCCTCACCCCCGTGTCACCGTCCCCTCACCCTTGTAGCCCGGTGTCCCCATGTCCTCGTGCCCTGGTGACACCCTCACTCCCGTGTCAGTGTCCCCGTGTCCCTGTGACACCCTCACTCTTGTGTCACCGTCCCCACACCCTCGTGTCCGGGTGTCCCCACATCCCCGTGCCCTGGTGTCACCCTCGTGTCACCATCCCCTCCCCCCCGTGTCACCATCCCCTCCCCC
>NW_015091089.1:33777-36980 GCF_001431845.1 Calidris pugnax | reverse complement strand
GTCGTTGTCCCCAGTGTCCCCAACACCCCAGTAACGGTGTCCCCAGTGTCCCCAACACCCCGGTGAGGGTGTCCCCAGTGTCCCCGCCCCCTTGTCCCCGTGTCCCCCCCGGTGACCCTGTCCCCTGTCCCCAGGCCGGGCGCAGGAGGTGCAGGCGGAGAACGTGACGGTGCTGGAGGGTGGCACGGCCGAGATCACGTGTCACCTCCACCAGTACGACGGCTCCATCGTCGTCATCCAGAACCCGGCCCGGCAGACCCTCTTCTTCAACGGCACCCGCGGTGAGGGGACACGGGGGGACACGGGGGGTGGCCCTGGGGGCCTCAGGGTGGTCATAGGTCCCCTGTGGTGGCCATGGGGACCTTGGAGTGGCCATAGAAGCCCTGTGGTGGCCCTATGGTGGCCATGGGGTGGCCATGGGGTCCTCAGGGTGGCCGTAGAAGCTCTGTGGCGGCCATGGGGACGTTGGGGTGGCCATAGAAGCTCTGTGGTGGCCTTATGGTGGCCATGGGGTGGCTGTAGGATCCCTATGGTGGCCTTATGGTGGTCATGGGGCGGCCATGGGGACGTTGGGGTGGCCGTAGAAGCTCTGTGGTGGCCATGGGGTGGCCCTAGGATCCCTGTGGTGGCCCTATGGTGGCCATGGGGTGGCCGTAGGGGCCCTGTGGTGCCCATGGGGACCTTAGGGTGGCCGTAGAAGCCCTGTGGTGGCCATGGGGTGGTAGTAGAAGCTCTGTGGTGGCCATGGGGACCTTGGGGTGGCCATAGGTTCCCTGTGTTGGCCATGGCGTGGCCATGGGTACCTTGGGGTGGCCATAGGGGCCCTGTGGTGGCCATGGGGACCTTAGGGTGGCCATATGATCCTTGTGGTGGCCCTATGGTGGCCATTTGGTGGCCATGGGGATATTGGGGTGGCCGTAGGGGCCCTGTGGTGGCCCTGGAGACCTTAGGGTGGCCATAGAAGCCCTGTGGTGGCCATGGGGGGTGACCATGGGGACCTTAGGGTGGCCCTAGGATCCCTGGGGTGGCCCTGTGGTGGCCATGGGGACCTTGGGGTGGCCGTAGGGACACTGTGGTGGCCTTATGGTGGCCATGGGGTGGCAGTAGAAGCCCTGTGGTGGCCACGGGGACCTTAGGATGGCCATAGGATCTCTGGGGTGGCCCTGTGATGGCCATGGGGGCCTTGGGGTGGCCATAGGATCCTTGTGGTAGCCCTATGGTGGCCATGGGGACCTTGGAGTGGCCATAGAAGCCCTGTGGTGGCCCTATGGTGGCCATGGGGTGGCCATAGGGGCCCTGGGGTGGCCATGGGGACCTTGGGGCAGCCGTAGAAGCCCTGTGGTGGCCATGGGGTGGTAGTAGAAGCCCTGTGGTGGCCCTATGGTGACCTTGGGGTGGCCATAGGAGCCCTGTGGTGGCCATGGAGTGGCCATGGGGACCTTGGGGTGGCCGTAGGGGCACTGTGGTGGCCATGGGGACCTTAGGGTGGCCATAGGATCCTTGTGGTGGCCATGGGGTGGCCACAGGGATTTTGGGGTGGCCGTAGAAGCCCTGTGGTGGCCATGGGGTGGCCATGGGGACCTTGGGGTGGCCCTAGAAGCCCTGTGGTGGCCATGGGGACCTTGGGGTGGCCATGGGTTGGTTGTGGGTGGCCATGGGGTGGCTGTGGGTGGCCACAGGGTCTCATGGGTGGCCATGGGGTCCCATGGGTGGCTGTGGGGTGGCCGTGTCCCCTGTGGGTGACCCCCGTGTCCCCCCCAGCCCTGAAGAACGAGCGGTTCCAGCTGGTTGGTGGCCATGGGGTCCCCATGGGTGGCCGTGGGGTGGCCGTGGGGTGGCTGTGGGTGGCCGTAGGGTCCCATGGGTGGCTGTGGGACCCCGTGGGGTGGTTGTGGGACCCCATGTCACCCCATGTCACCCGTGGGTGACCCCCGTGTCCCCCCCAGCCCTGAAGAACGAGTGGTTCCAGCCGGTTGGTGGCCATGAGGTCTCCATGGGTGGCCGTGGGGTGGCTGTGGGTGGCTGTAGGGTCTCATGGGGGGCTGTGGGACCCCGTGGAGTTGTTGGGGGGTCCCATGGGTGGCCGTGGGGTGGCTGTGGGTGGCTGTAGGGTCTCATGGGGGGCTGTGGGACCCCGTGGGGTGGTTGTGGGCCCCCATGTCACCCCATGTCACCCGTGGGTGCCCCCCGTGTCCCCCCCAGCCCTGAAGAACGAGTGGTTCCAGCCGGTTGGTGGCCATGAGGCGGCCATGGGGTCCCCATGGGTGGCCATGGGGTGGCTGTGGGGTCCCTATGGGTGTCTGTGGGACCCCGTGGAGTTGTTGTGGGGTCCCATGGGTGGCCGTGGGGTGGCCGTGTCCCCTGTGGGTGACCCCCGTGTCCCCCCCAGCGCTGAAGGATGAGTGGTTCCAGCTGGTTGGTGGCCATGGGGTCCCCATGGGTGGCCATGGGGTGGCTGTGGGGTCCCTATGGGTGTCTGTGGGACCCCGTGGAGTTGTTGTGGGGTCCCATGGGTGGCCGTGGGGTGGCCGTGTCCCCCGTGGGTGACCCCCGTGTCCCCCCCAGCGCTGAAGGATGAGTGGTTCCAGCTGGTTGGTGGCCATGGGGTCCCCATGGGTGGCCATGGGGTGGCTGTGGGTGGTCATGGGTGGCCGTGGGGTCCCATGGGTGGCTGTGGGACCCCGTGGGGTGGCCGTGGGGTGGCTGTGGGTGGCCATGGGGTCCCCATGGGTGGCCATGGGGTCCCCATGGGGGGCCCATGGGTGGGACTCACCCCCCCCGTGGGGGACCCCCGTGTCCCCCCCAGCGCTGAAGGATGAGTGGTTCCAGCTGGTTGGTGGCCATGAGGTGGCCATGGGGTCCCCATGGGGGGCCCATGGGTGGGACTCACCCCCCCCGTGGGGGACCCCCGTGTCCCCCCCAGCGCTGAAGGATGAGTGGTTCCAGCTGGTTGGTGGCCATGAGGTGGCCATGGGGTCCCCATGGGTGGCCGTGGGGACCTTAGGGTGGCTGTGGGTGGCCATGGGGTCCCATGGGGTGGCCGTGGGGTGGCTGTGGGTGGCTGTGTTGTCCCTATGGGTGGCCATGTGGTCCCATGGGTGGTTGTGGGACCCCGTGGGGTGGCCGTGTCCCCCGTGGGTGACCCCCGGTCCCCCCCAGCCCTGAAGGACGAGCGGTTCCAGCTGGTGGGGGGCCATGGGCGG
>NW_015091089.1:11605-16328 GCF_001431845.1 Calidris pugnax | reverse complement strand
TTGGGGTGGCCATGGGGTCCTTGTGTTGGCCTTGGGGTGGCCATGGGGCCTTTGGGGTGGCCATAGAGGCCCTGTGGTGGCCCTATGGTGGCCATGGGGTGGCCGTAGGGGCCCTGGGGTGGCCATGGGGACCTTAGGGTGGCCACAGGAACCCTGTGGTGGCCCTGTGGACCTTGGGGTGGCCGTAGAAGCCCTGTGGTGGCCATGGGGTGGCCATGGGGACCTTGGGGTGGCCCTAGAAGCCCTGTGGTGGCCATGGGGACCTTGGGGTGGCCATAGGTTCCCTGTGTTGGCCATGGCGTGGCCATGGGTACCTTGGGGTGGCCATAGGGGCCCTGTGGTGGCCATGGGGACCTTAGGGTGGCCATATGATCCTTGTGGTGGCCCTATGGTGGCCATTTGGTGGCCATGGGGATATTGGGGTGGCCGTAGGGGCCCTGTGGTGGCCCTGGAGACCTTAGGGTGGCCATAGAAGCCCTGTGGTGGCCATGGGGGGTGACCATGGGGACCTTAGGGTGGCCCTAGGATCCCTGGGGTGGCCCTGTGGTGGCCATGGGGACCTTGGGGTGGCCGTAGGGACACTGTGGTGGCCTTATGGTGGCCATGGGGTGGCAGTAGAAGCCCTGTGGTGGCCACGGGGACCTTAGGATGGCCATAGGATCTCTGGGGTGGCCCTGTGATGGCCATGGGGGCCTTGGGGTGGCCATAGGATCCTTGTGGTAGCCCTATGGTGGCCATGGGGACCTTGGAGTGGCCATAGAAGCCCTGTGGTGGCCCTATGGTGGCCATGGGGTGGCCATAGGGGCCCTGGGGTGGCCATGGGGACCTTGGGGCAGCCGTAGAAGCCCTGTGGTGGCCATGGGGTGGTAGTAGAAGCCCTGTGGTGGCCCTATGGTGACCTTGGGGTGGCCATAGGAGCCCTGTGGTGGCCATGGAGTGGCCATGGGGACCTTGGGGTGGCCGTAGGGGCACTGTGGTGGCCATGGGGACCTTAGGGTGGCCATAGGATCCTTGTGGTGGCCATGGGGTGGCCACAGGGATTTTGGGGTGGCCGTAGAAGCCCTGTGGTGGCCATGGGGTGGCCATGGGGACCTTGGGGTGGCCCTAGAAGCCCTGTGGTGGCCATGGGGACCTTGGGGTGGCCATGGGTTGGTTGTGGGTGGCCATGGGGTGGCTGTGGGTGGCCACAGGGTCTCATGGGTGGCCATGGGGTCCCATGGGTGGCTGTGGGGTGGCCGTGTCCCCTGTGGGTGACCCCCGTGTCCCCCCCAGCCCTGAAGAACGAGCGGTTCCAGCTGGTTGGTGGCCATGGGGTCCCCATGGGTGGCCGTGGGGTGGCCGTGGGGTGGCTGTGGGTGGCCGTAGGGTCCCATGGGTGGCTGTGGGACCCCGTGGGGTGGTTGTGGGACCCCATGTCACCCCATGTCACCCGTGGGTGACCCCCGTGTCCCCCCCAGCCCTGAAGAACGAGTGGTTCCAGCCGGTTGGTGGCCATGAGGTCTCCATGGGTGGCCGTGGGGTGGCTGTGGGTGGCTGTAGGGTCTCATGGGTGGCTGTGGGACCCCGTGGGGTGGTTGTGGGACCCCATGTCACCCCATGTCCCCCGTGGGTGACCCCGTGTCCCCCCAGCGCTAAAGGACGAGCGGTTCCAGCTGGTGGGTGGCCATGGGGTCCCCATGGGTGGCCGTGGGGTGGCTGTAGGTGGCCGTGGGGTCCCATGGGTGGCCGTGAGACCCCGTGGGGTGGTTGTGGGGTCCCATGGGTGGGACTCACCCCCCCCGTGGGTGACCCCCGTGTCCCCCCCAGCGCTGAAGGATGAGTGGTTCCAGCTGGTTGGTGGCCATGGGGTCCCCATGGGTGGCCATGGGGTGGCTGTGGGGTCCCTATGGGTGTCTGTGGGACCCCGTGGAGTTGTTGTGGGGTCCCATGGGTGGCCGTGGGGTGGCCGTGTCCCCTGTGGGTGACCCCCGTGTCCCCCCCAGGCTGAAGAACAAGCAGTTCCAGCTGGTTGGTGGCCATGAGGTGGCCATGGGGTCCCCATGGGTGGCCATGGGGTGGCTGTGGGTGGTCATGGGTGGCCGTGGGGTCCCATGGGTGGCTGTGGGACCCCGTGGGGTGGTCGTGGGACCCCGTGTCACCCCATGTCCCCCGTGGGTGACCCCGGTGTCCCCCCCAGCCCTGAAGGACGAGCGGTTCCAGCTGGTGGGTGGCCATGAGGTCCCCATGGAGGTCCCATGGGTGGCTTTGGGGTGGCTGTGGGACCCCATGGGGTGGCCGTGGGGTGGCTGTGTCCCCCGTGGGTGACACTGGTGTCCCCCTCAGCCCTGAAGGGCGAGCAGTTCAAGCTGGTTGGTGGCCATGAGGTGGCCATGGGGTCCCCATGGGTGGCCGTGGGGACCTTAGGGTGGCTGTGGGTGGCCATGGGGTCCCATGGGGTGGCCGTGGGGTGGCTGTGGGTGGCTGTGTTGTCCCTATGGGTGGCCATGTGGTCCCATGGGTGGTTGTGGGACCCCGTGGGGTGGCCGTGTCCCCCGTGGGTGACCCCCGTGTCCCCCCCAGGCTGAAGAACAAGCAGTTCCAGCTGGTTGGTGGCCATGAGGTGGCCATGGGGTCCCCATGGGTGGCCGTGGGGTGGCTGTGGGTGGCCATAGGGTCCCATGGGTGGCTGTGGGACCCCGTGTCACCCCATGTCCCCCGTGGGTGACCCCAGTGTCCCCCCCAGCCCTGAAGGACAAGTGGTTCCAGCTGGTTGGTGGCCATGGGGTCCTCATGGGTGGCTGTGAGACCCCATGGGGTGGCCGTGGGGTGGCTGTAAGTGGTTGTGGGACCCCATGGGACCCCGTGGGGTGGCCGTGTCCCCCGTGGGTGACCCACTGTCCCCCCCAGCCCTGAAGGACGAGCGGTTCCAGCTGGTTGGTGGCCATGAGGTGGCCATGGGGTGGCCCTAGGATCCCTGTGGTGGCCCTATGGTGGCCATGGGGTGGCCGTAGGGGCCCTGGGGTGGCCATGGGGACCTTAGGGTGGCCACAGGAACCCTGTGGTGGCCCTGTGGACCTTGGGGTGGCCGTAGAAGCCCTGTGGTGGCCATGGGGTGGCAGTAGAAGCCCTGGGGTGGCCCTGTGATGGCCATGGGGACCTTGGGGTGGCCATAGGATCCCTGTGGTGGCCATGGGGACCTTGGGGTGGCCATAGGATCCCTGTGGTGGCCATGGGGACCTTGGGGTGGCCATAGGATCCTTGGGGTGGCCCTATGGTGGCCATTGGGACCTTGGGGTGGCCGTAGAAACCCTATGGTGGCCCTATGGTGGCAATGGGGTGGCAGTAGAAGCCCTGTGGTGGCCACGGGGACCTTGGGGTGGCTGTGGGACCCCGTGTCACCCCGTGTCCCCCGTGTGACCCCGTGTCCCCCGTGTGTGACCCCGTGTCCCCCGTGTGTGACCCTGTCCCCCGTGTGTGACCCCGTGTCCCCCGTGTGTGACCGTGTCCCCCCAGCGCTGAAGGACGAGCGGTTCCAGCTGGTGGAGTTCAGCCGTCGGCGGCTGCGGCTGCGTCTGGCCCGGGCCCGGCTGGAGGACGAGGGCGGCTACTTCTGCCAGCTCTACGCCGACGACACCCACCACCAGATCGCCACCCTCACCGTGCTGGGTAGGGACACGGGGACACTGGGACATGGGGACACCTCGGGGGGACACGGGGGGACACTGGGGACACCTTGGGGGGCAGGGGGACACGCGGGGACACGAGGATGTGGGGCACGTGGTGGCAGCTCCCACCACCACCAGCCTCAAGACACCCCAAACCTGATCATCCTCATTCTTGGGGACAACACAGGTGACACGGGGACACTTGGGGACACTTGGGGGACACATGGGGACACACAGAGACATGAGGATGTGGAGAACATGGTGGCAGTTTCTGTCCCCACCAGCCTCAAGACACCCCAAACCAGATGGCCACCATTCTTGGGGACATTTGGGGACACTTGGGGACACATTAGGGACATTTGGGGACACTTGGAGACACCACAGGTGACACAGGGACACTTGGGGACACTTGGGGACACCTCGGGGGGCGGGGGGACGCTCGGGGACACGAGGATGTGGGGCACGTGGTGGCAGCTCCCCCCCCCACCAGCCTCAAGACACCCCAAACCCGATCATCCTCGTTCCTGGGGACATTTGATGACACTTGGGGACATGTGGGGACACCTCAGGTGACACAGGGACATTTGGGGACACTTGGGGACACTTCAGATGACACAGGGACATTTGGGGACACTCGGAGACACAAGGATGTGGGGCACGTGGTGGCAGCTCCCACCACCACCGGCCTCAAGACACCCCAGACCAGATGATCCTCGTTCTTGGGGACACTTGGGGACACCACAGGTGACACAGAGACATTTGGGGACACTTGGGGACACATGAGGGACATTAGGGGACACGTGGGGACCTGGGGGAGATGTGGGGACGTGTCCCCATGTCCCTCCCTCTGTGTCCCTTGTCCCCCCCTGTCCCTTTCTCTCTGTCCCACCCCCTCCCTGTCCCCAAATCCCCTGTCCCCCTGTCCCTGTCCCTGTGTCCCCCTGTTCCTCTGTCCCCATCCTTGTCCCCATGTCCCCGTGGTGGGAGCCAGCAGCTGAGTGCCTGGATGCCTGCGGGGCAGCGGGCAGCGCGGGGGGAGCGTGCGCGTGTGCGGGGACACGTGTGCGGGCGGCGAGGAC
>NW_015091089.1:10025-10312 GCF_001431845.1 Calidris pugnax | reverse complement strand
GGGAGCAGCGGGGGAAGGTTTTCCGTCAGCGGAACGTGCTGCGGCTGCGGGTGGAGAGAAGGGACCACGGGGCCATCGTCACCTGCGAGGCCACCAGCCCCGCCCTGCCCCGCGGCCAGCGCCGCCAGACACAGTACATGCTGGACGTCCAGTGTGAGCCAAACTGGGGGCACTGGGGGCACTGGGAGGGACTGGGATGGGACAGAGGGACATGGGGGGACAGCGCCGCCAGACACAGTACATGCTGGACGTCCAGTGTGAGCCAAACTGGGGGCACTGGGGGCGCT
>NW_015091089.1:8186-8859 GCF_001431845.1 Calidris pugnax | reverse complement strand
CGGGGGGGGACAGAGGGACATGAGGGGACGGTGCCACCAGCCCCAGCACACGCTGGGTGTCCAATGTGAGTGGGGACTGGAGGCACTGGGGGGGAACTGGGCTGAACTGGTGGGTACTGGTCTGAACTGGTCTCCGCCAGACACAGTACATGCTGGACGTCCAGTGTGAGCCAAACTGGGGGCACTGGGGGCACTGGGAGGGACTGGGAGGGGACAGAGGGACATGAGGGGACGGCCCCACCAGCCCCACTAGATACTGGATGCCCAGTGTGAGGGGGGACTGGAGGCACTGGGGGGATACTGGTCTGGACTGGTCTGAACTGGGGGGTACTGGTCTGGACTGGTGGGGACTGGTGGGGACTGGGGGGGACTGGTGGTACTGGGGGGGAATGGTGGGGCTGGGGGGGACTGGGGGGGGGGGGGGGGGGTGGGGGGACCTGCTCTGCTGCTGGTGCTCTCTGAAGCACAAGTTGAGACATTTTTGAAAAGAGGAGATTACACCAGTCCTACCCCAGGAATGGCACAGTATGTAGATTCCTCTTCCTTAGGGGTGGTGGAGGTGTGAAGGATTATAAGAGAGTGTGTTTTCTGTTGCACCTCACACCATGAGGGCTCTGGTTTTTATTGCAACGAGGGACCAGCAGCAGATGATCCATGAGAGAAAAGGCGATAC
>NW_015091089.1:7687-8020 GCF_001431845.1 Calidris pugnax | reverse complement strand
CCAGTCCCCTCCCAGTACCCCCCCCAACCCCAGGGTGGGGTGACACTCTATGGGGTGACCCCCCCTGTCCCCCCAGCCCCACGGAGATCTCCTGGAGCCGGGGGAACGAGTCCCTCCCCCCCCGCGCCGTGGCCCGGGGGGAGGTGCTGACGCTGCCGGCGCTGGGACCCCAGGACAACGGCACCTACAGCTGCCAGGCCCACAACCCCCACGGCCGCGCCGCCGACCACTACGTCCTCGTCGTCTACGGTGAGCCACCCACGGCGACCCATGGCTGCCCCATAGTGACCCACGGCCACCCACGGCTGCCCCCAAGGGACCCCCGGCCCCCCC
>NW_015091089.1:6533-7135 GCF_001431845.1 Calidris pugnax | reverse complement strand
GCGACCCACGGCCGCCCCATAGCGACCCACGGTGACCCACGGCCGCCCCATAGCGACCCACGGCTGCCCCATAGCGACCCACGGCCGCCCCATAGCGACCCATGGCTGCCCCACAGCTGCCCCAATAGCGACCCACGGCCGCCCCATAGCGACCCACGGCCACCCCACGGCCTCCCCCGCGGTCACCCAGCCCCCTGTCTCCACGCTTCATCCCTGTCCCCTGGTCTTCTGTGGCAAAGGAGGGGCTCTGCCCTGTCCCTCAGCCTCTGTTCTGCCCCATAGTGACCCCTGCTCTGCCCCATAGTGACCCACGGCGACCCACGGTCTCCCCCAGGGTCACCCACCCACGTGTCACCTCCCTTCATCCCTGTCCCCTGCTCCTCTCTGGCAAAGGGAGGGCTCTACCCTGTCCCTCAAGGACTGTTCTGCCCCATAGCGACCCACAGTGACCCCTGTTCTGCCCCATAGCTGCCCCCCAAGTGTGGGGCAGAGCCGGTGGTGGGGTTCAGGGATGGGTTCCCTACACCATGGTGGGGGGGATCCTGCCCCACATCCCCCCCTCACCCCTCCTGCCCCACATCCCCCCCCAATCCTCCTGCCCA
>NW_015091089.1:2343-2750 GCF_001431845.1 Calidris pugnax | reverse complement strand
TTATGGGTCCCTGGGGGGTCTCTGTGGGTCCTATGGGGTCCCCATGGGGCAGTTATGGGGCGCTATAGGGCCCTGGGGTGGGGGTTGGGGGTCCCATGGGTCGCTGGGGGTCCTATGGGGTCTCTGTAGGGTCTCTGTGGGTCCCTGTAGGGTCTCTGTGGGTCCCTGTGGGGTCTCTGTGGGTCCTGCAGTGTGTCTATGGGTCTCTATGGATCCAGTGAAGTCTCTATGGGTCCCATGGGGTCTCTGTGGGTCCCATGGGGTCTCTGTGGGTCCTGTGGGGTCTCTGTGGGTCCCATGGGGTCTCTGTAGGTCCCTGTGGGGTCCCTGTGGAGTCTCTATGTGCTCTCTGTGGGTCTCTATGGGGTCTCTGTGAGGTCTCTATGGGTCCCATGGGGTGGGTGTGA
>NW_015091089.1:0-2184 GCF_001431845.1 Calidris pugnax | reverse complement strand
TCTGTGGGTCCCTGTGGGGTCTCTATGGGTCCTGCAGTGTGTCTATGGGTCTCTATGGGTCCAGTGAAGTCTCTATGGGTCCCATGGGGTCTCTATGGGTCCTGTGGGTCTCTGTAGGTCTCTGTAGGGTCTCTATGGGTCCTGTGGGTGGCTGTGGGTCTCTGTGGGTCCCTGTGGGCGCTATAGGGCCCTGGGGTGGGGGTTGGGGGTCCCATGGGTCGCTGGGGGTCCTATGGGGTCTCTGTAGGGTCTCTGTGGGTCCCTGTAGGGTCTCTGTGGGTCCCTGTGGGGTCTCTGTGGGTCCTGCAGTGTGTCTATGGGTCTCTATGGATCCAGTGAAGTCTCTATGGGTCCCATGGGGTCTCTGTGGGTCCCATGGGGTCTCTGTAGGTCCCTGTGGGGTCTCTATGGGTCCCTGTGGGGTCTCTGTGGGTCCCATGGGGTCTCTGTGGGTCTCTGTGTCCTCTCTATGGGTCCCTGTGGAGTCTCTATGTGCTCTCTGTGGGTCTCTATGGGGTCTCTGTGAGGTCTCTATGGGTCCCATGGGGTGGGTGTGTCTCCTGATGGGCGTGTCCCATGACGTCAGGCCCCTCCCCCCAGACCTGCCGGGCTCCCCCCAGCGCCGCCGCTGCCTCATCACGTTCCCCGTGGGGAACTCTGTGGGTCTCTGTGGGTCCCATGGGGTCTCTGTGGGTCTCTGTGGATCCAATGAGGTCTCTATGGGTCCCGTGGGTTCTCTCTGGATTCCATGGGGTCTCTATGGGTCTCTGTGGGGTCTCTGTGGGGTCTCTGTGGGTCACTTTAGGGTCTCTATGGGTCCTGTGGGGTCCGCCGCTGCCTCATCACGTTCCCCGTGGGGAACTCTGTGGGTCTCTATGGGTCCCGTGGAGTCTCTATGGGTCCCATGGGCTCTCTATGGGTCTCTATGGGTCCCATGGGTCCAGTGGGGTGTCTATGGGTCCCATGGGGTCTCTATGGGTCCCTGTAGGGTCTCTATGTGCTCTCTATGGGTCCCATAGGGTCCAGTGAGGTCTCTATGGTCCCTGTAGGGTCTCTGTGGGGTCTCTATGGGTCCTGTGGGGTCTCTATGGGTCCCATGGGGTCTCTATGGGTCTCTGTAGGGTCTCTATGGGTCCTGTAGGGTGTCTATGGGTCCCTGTGATGTCTCTATGGATCCCATGGGGTCTCTATAGGTCCTGTGGGTCCCATGGGGTCCCTGGGGGGACTCTATGGGTCCCATGGGGTCTCTATGGGTCTCTATGGATCCAGTGAGGTTTCTGTAGGGTGTCTATGGGTCCCATGGGGTCTCTATGGGTCCAGTGGGGTCTCTATGGGTCCTGTGGGGTCCAGTGGGGTCCCTATGGGTCCCATGGGCCTCTATGGGTCCCTGTGGGGTCTCTATGGGTCACTTTAGGTTCTCTATGTGCTCTCTATGAGTCCCATGGGGTCTCTATGGGTCCCTGTTGAGTCTCTATGGGTCCTGTGGGGTGTCTATGGGTCTCTATGGGTCCCATGGGGTCTCTATGGGTCCCTGTTGAGTCTCTATGGGTCCTGTGGGGTGTCTATGGGGCACTTTGGTCTCCTCTGGGGTCTCTATGGGTCCCGTGGGGTCTCTGTGGGGTGTCTATGGGTCGCTGTAGGTTCTCTATGGTGTCTCCATGGGTCAAGTGTGGTCCTTGTAGGGTCTCTATGGGTCCCTGTAGGGTCCCTATGGGTCCCATGGGGTGGCTGTGGGTGGGCGTGTCTCACTGTGGGCGTGTCCCATGACGTCAGGCCCCTCCCCCAGACCTGCCGGGCTCCCCCCAGCGCCGCCGCTGCCTCATCACCTTCTGTGGGGTCTCTCTGGGTCCCATGGGGTCTCTGTGGGGTGTCTATGGGTCCTGTAGGGTCCCTGTTGGGGTGCCCCCGAGTGGGGGGAGGGGTGTACCCCATCCTGGGCGTGTCCCATGACGTCAGGCCCCTCCCCCAGACCTGCCGGGCTCCACCCAGTGCCGCCGCTGCCTCATCACGTTCCCCGACGCCGCCTTCGCAGCGCGTCACGCCAAGCGCCAGCACCCGCGGGACTTCGCCGCCGCCGCCCTGCGGGGGGCGCTCTTCGTCTGCTTCGTCTGCGCCCGCCCCTTCCCCTCCAGCCCCGCCCTCCTGCGGCACCAGCGAGGCCACGCCCACCGCCGCCGGGAGACA
>NW_015091088.1:2197376-2409938 GCF_001431845.1 Calidris pugnax | reverse complement strand
CCTAACGAGGATCACCTGCGGGGGGCGTCACTCCCAGAGCTCCGGCCGCACTCGTCGTCCCTCCCCGCAGGCGCTGCGCCCCCTTGCGGCCGGACGGGGGTTTTGAAGCCTCGGGTGGGTCACAGCGCACCTGCGCCGCCGAGGCACGTGAGGGCGGGGGCGGCCTCATTAGGGGCGCGGCCTAACGAGGATCACCTGCGGGGGGCGGCGCCCCCAGAGCTCCGGCCCCACCCGGCGGCGCCCCCTGGCGGGCGCGGGGCCACAGGGCAGGGCACCCCCGCGCTCGGGGTGGCGCCCTCTGGCGGACACAGCGCGGCATCGTCCGGCGCAGCGCCATCTGGTGGCCTTTTGGCGGTAATGCAGCAACACCCCCGGACGGGGACCGGGGAGCGCGGCGGGCGTCGCGGGCGGGGGGTGCGGAGCCCCGAGCCCTCTGTCACCCCGGGGCCACCGGCGAATTTCGGTGGTGAGAAGACCCGACACCGTCCTCCCGTGGGGTTCCCACCCGCCCCGCGCCCCACCGGGGAGCAGAACGCGGCTGGAGGCGCAGGGAAAGGACACCCCAGTCGCGGGCAATAGTCAAACTTTACTCTTAATTGACATGGGACAATTAACACCTTTTCCCGTGACAATCGTGTTCCCCACCGCCCCGCTGTGACCCTCCCATTCCCCAGACACCTGGCATCAGGTCCGGTATTACGGTTTTCCAGAGGGTTTTGCCCCATTTTAAGCACAGCCACTCGCCCCGGGTGCAGAACACGGAGATGTCGATTTTCTCACTTTATCCCCCGGTGAGGTGGGGAACTGGCCCCTCGTCTTGGGACTGGAGGGTCCCTGTGGCTCTCCCTGTCCTTGCCAGGGAGGTCGATGGTGTCCCCACGCTGCCCCAGGCCACTGCGGGCAGCGGCAGAGGCTGAGCTTTAGGAGCACAGTGGAGGCACGGATGGAGAGCCCCCCATCTCCTGGCTCCAGCAGCACCAAGGTGACCGACAGCACTCCCCAGAGTATAAAAATACCAGCATAACATTTTTTAGCTTTTCTTTTTTTGATTTTTTTTTTCTTTTTACAATTTATATAAAAGCGTTTCCCACACCGAAGCGCACGTGCTCCATTAGACTTCTGTTCCGTCGTGCAAATTGCTGTGGACCTTGACTTCCAAGTTCACCTGCTTCACCTTCCTGCCTTTTCCCTCACCGACACCCCCCGTTTCCCTCAAGATATTAACGTTCCGGACGGTGCAGTACCGGCTGTCCAGGGCCCTCCCCGCTCCCCTGGGCACCTCCACCTTGGTGTTCAGGGGATGCTCCTCTGGGGTGGCCCTGGCAGCCTCCCGCTTCCTCCGCAGCTTCCCACACCTCCGGGTGAGGAGGCAAATTCCCGACAGCACCAGCAGCAGCAGGGCGAGGGCGGCGAAGGCGCTCCCCAGGGAAGCCCCCGTTTGAGACAAGGAGGCTGCCACGGCCGCTTCCTCCCGCTCCAAGATCAGCGACTTCATGTTGGTGCCGTTCTTCATCTGGTCGCCTTCGTTGTCGTAGATTAAGGAGTCGTCCAGCATCAGCCTCCCGTCCCCATCCACCAAGTCCCGTCTCCAGCGGCGAGCGAGGGATCGCTGGATGCGGGGCCCTGCCATGCTCTCCGGGCCAATCACATAGATGACCTGAAGGTACCACTGGTGGCCAGCCTCCACCTTCAAGAATGGGGAGAGAAGCACACAAGAAATTTTAACTACAGCTTTTAGATCAACCCATTTCCTTAACCAAAGGCAGAGCCGGCTGCGTTTTTTGATCCCGTTTCTTGACTTGTGCAAATAGCAACAAAAAAGCTCAGTGTGTTTTTATGAGCACCCCCAATAATATTTATCACCCAGTGAGGTGATTAGTCTTGCTGTCTTGTCTTTGGCAACTGCAATAATTACTGCTGGTACATTAATAATATGTTTTTAAAGAGCTTCTTTCCTGAATGCTTTGGAAAAAAAGCAGCTTAATCACCAGAATAAATTCCTTATCTCCATGTTCTGTGCTGGAGTTTGCTTCTTAACTGGCTCTGCTGTTAATTTACGGTACAATTCCAGCCATGCCCCTTATGCAAAGAAGGCCCTTATGCAAAAAGAGGTCACTGAGTTACGAAGAGGGTCTCGTGGGGGAGGGACAAAAAAAGCCCAGAAACCAGGATATAAAATTCTGCCCTCAACTGAGAGCTTCCTCTGTGTCTCTCCTCTTTCTGCCACGATCTGCTCTGCTCCTCCAAGTCTTGTCCTCGCCAGCCTCTGCGTACCAGAGGAACCCCAACATGGAATTGGGAAGGGGAGCAGAGAGCTCTGAGCTCCCTTCAGCGGAAGGGAGGGCACCCTTCACCTGCCCCACAGAGACTCCGCTGTCTCACCTCGTGTATGTACCCAGGCACATCAAGGAGAGTGCTGCTACAGCACCATCTGCAAATGCAGGCCATCACCTGTACGTGAGGCCACCTCGCTTCACGGAGACCATCAGAAAAATCGGCTGAGGGCTGCCATTAAACTGCAGAAGGCTGCAAGACCTACCCTAGCATGAATTTGGTTTCTCTAGGCAGTGTCTGGCCCAGAGCCTACAATTCACAAAGTATTTGGGACATCCTGGACAGAGAAGTGAGTTTTGGGCTGCCGATATGCGTTGGTACTTACCTTGTAGAGAGCATCCACCTTGAGGGTAAATCCATCGACGCCGGGCATGCTGCTTACCGAATGAAACTCTGACAGCTCGGAAGCAAAGTGGGCATCGAAAGGCACGTCGTGGAAATACTTATCCGTCACTTCTGGCTGGTTTCGGTCCTGGAAATCAGAGAAGTGTTAGGAGGAGGAGTGCACGCTGTCACCTTTCCAAAGGGAAGCCAGGTCACTAAAAAGCAGCCACCTACTGCTGCCGAAATCAAACCCAAATGCCCAATCTCCACACCTACACGTGGGCACGGACATTTCTCTAAACACATAGCTTACTGCGTAGAAAAGATTTATGACCTATACGATTTGTAGACACTTCACACTGTTTTAGCACTGATGGTGTCAATATTAGCTTTGTAGAGCTGAAGATGAGGAGAAGAGCTTAAGCAGCTTGCTCAAGCACACGTGCCAAACTAACACCATTAACATTACCCTCATCCTGTGAACGGGGCTGCCAGCGAGGACACTGGCAAATGCTAACTACAAAGCATGTAATAAGAGCTGAACACATAGCGGGAGCTTATCTTAATTTTACACAAGAAGAGTATCGGTATAACTGGTAAATAAACCCCCCTTTAGATGGTGCCAGTCCTGTCAATTCCAAGGCAGGGTATAAATAGAGATCTCAGGAAATTTTAAGAGTTTGGTACTTCTTTTTCTTCCTAATTTGTGGTTTCTTTTTGTTTTCTTAGACTAAGAAATACTCATGGATAAAAACTGAAAAAAATGCTGATCTTGTCTTCATGGTTGGCATCTGTCTGCCCAATATTTCAAAAAATCCACATTTCACTTCTCATCCCTTTGTAGTCAGAATCTGTTTGTAGTCAGTCAGGAAGGAAAAGCAACAGAAAGCAGAAGCAGAGCATTTGCAAATATTTCAGACCCCTCCCAGATGAGGGAAGCATTAGCAGGGGCACCACGCTGGATTCTGGCTCTGGTTTTCTGTGGCTGCACAGAGGGTGGCAGGGTCTGCCTAGAGACTCTGCAGGATGTTGGGGGGCTGGGGGGTGCCTGGGGAAGTCAAACAGAAAAACAACAGTGCTATGTCACCCGGGACAGTCGAGCAAGTGAGAACATGCGGACTAAAACAGCTAATACCAGGGAAATAGCAATATTGCAACCCCTCCCCACAAGCTGAAAGGCCATTTAGTTCCCAGGTCGTTGGGTCAGCAAGAGGCTGAGACCAGATTTCTCTGGATGTGATCACACACAGCACTGGAAACCGTGGTTTTGTCCACAATGGAAAACTTACCAAGAGGAGAAACCGGTGTTTCAGGTGCTTGTTGGGTTGAATACAGCCATACTGGGGCCCCTCGTTATAGACGGTGCCTGTTGGGTCAAAGAAAGGCACGTAGCCATCCTTGCCCGTGCACAGATAGACTTTTTCCAGCTGCAGTTTGTAAGCAGCATTTAGGTTTTGCTCGGGGTTCCAGAGGACGCGGCCGTACAGGATTTGCCCTGAGGAGGTTGGAAGGAAAATGGTCAAGTTAAATTCCTGTCCAGTTCAACAGGAGAACCATTGTTGGAGCCAAGTGCACGAAACTACGCATGGCTCTGGGTTTTGAAGGGCTTTGATTTGTGTGTGCAGATGACAAAATACCATGCCAGAGCACATTCTTGTCTCGTCATGTTGTTACAGGGCTGTAACATGCTCAAAATGCCATTTCTTGCTCTAAAAGAGGCAAAGCCTACCCTGGGCTTTACCCTTCTCTTTCCAAGGAATGGAAGTTGTGAAGACAGAAACATGAGGTACAAGCAGAACAGGAAAGAAAAAAAAAATATATCCTACCCTTTGAGAAAGCCCCTTTGTAATCCATTTCTGCCAGAGACATTTCAGATTTGGTAGGGTCCATCAGAAACACCTTTTCGTTGTTACAGAGCTGAAACTCTGTGTTTAGGGAGTAGACAACAGGAACTGGGCGGTTTGTCTGCTGGAAGGCAATCGGGATCAAAAATCTAAAGTTGGGACAGGAAAGGAAAAAGAAGAGGTTTAGTTTGGATGCACGTGAAGTTACCTACACAGTCTGCTTCACCTTTCTTCCCTCCTGCTTCACTACTTCTCATCTAGTCTAGTCTACAGTGATACCCAACCCACGATGACTTCTTGCCCCAGGTTTCCAGGAATGGTGCAGGGCTCTGCATGACCAGCTGAAGCTTCCTCCCAACAGGTCTGATCTTCCTTCTGTCTGGGGACAACCGAAGGCCACGCGGGCTTCTGCAGCCCTGAGGCTGAAAACCTCTGGCTGAGACGTACAACAGCCCAGGGCAGCCCCTCTTCTGGGAGCCCACAGTCTCGCTAAACATGACAGAGGAAAAGGCAGACACACAGATGAAGGCAACTTTTTTTAAGAAAAGTTTCTTTTTTTAAAAGAAAAGCAAAGACACCCGCCTCATGCTCAGGAGTAACAGACCCTGCTGTGCCACCAGCAATCTTTCACCACCTTGAAGGGGATGGTCTCAGTGGTGGGGGGACCCCTGAGCTAAAGGGGAGGTTCCTCCCCTCCCCTTTTCCCTTCCTGCTGCTGTTGTAGCATGTCCCACACCTACTGGGACCAAACAACCCAAACGGACTGAAACCCTCCTGCTGCCGTGACGATGGGGACTCCTTACCGCTCCGGAGCGTGAGCCGTGCAGGGCAGGGGCTTGTCTCCAGGCTCTACCCACGGCTGCGTGGGCTGCACCGTGCAGGGGATTAAAAAGATCGTGTACTCTCCAGAGTAGTCCTTCCTGGGAACAGACAGGAGACACTGCGGTCACCAAAGGAGACTCCAAGCTGTTCCCCCAGCTGATGTGTTTGCCTAATGTCCACCATTTTCTACTTGGTGTATGCAGGCAAGACAAAGTGCATGGCAGGACCTCCTCCCTCACCCCTGACGTGTCCACCTATTCCAGCAGTTGCAGGAGGGACAAATTTGACCTGTGGTGTTTAATTTGACCCTCTGTCATTTTGACCCTCCTGTGCAAGGAGCACAGACTATAAGAATATACAGTCACAGAATGAACTAATAATGAAAATGAATTTCTTAAAAAAGTGAACCAAATATTTCTAGATCTTAATATACCCAACCTCCACCAAGCACAGCACTAGGGATTAAGTCAGTCGTGGTCATGAAATCCTGCTTTAAACTTGCAGACTGCAGAACAACCTTGAATGCATCATCACCTTTGGTATCTACCTACCCACTGGCTTAATTGCTAGAAAAATGCATTTACAAGGAGGTGAACTGATTTTTCCCTCTACTCACACAACCAGTAGAGGAGCATTTTCAGCCCTGAGAGTGGCCCCCTACGTGCTCCAGCTCTGAGCCCTTGGAGCAAGGCTGGCTCCTGACCACCTGGAGGAGGACCTCCTGTCCTGAAAGGACAACGGGGACTGCACTCTCAGGCCTGGATTTGAAACTGTTCCGTTGCTGCTGCTACCTACGGGCATGTTCATTGCTGAAGAACATTGTGCTGTGGGAAGCTGCTGAAGGTGGCTGAACCCGCCATCCTCACCTGTTGTAAGAGCTGGTTGCCCTCCAGAGCTGGTAGGGAGAGTCGAAAGTCTGAGCGCTCCACAGCAGCTGCAGGTCAAATTCGATCCCTCCCAGGTGGTCTGGAGTCATTAAAAAAGACTTGACATCTGGGAGGCTGTGGTGCTCCATTACGAAAAGCCCTGGGGTGAGGATAAGGAGGTGACAGATCAGGCACAGTACGAGGGAGACCCCACGCTGCACACCTCAGCACAGAGGGACTCCTTGTGGAAAGAGGGGCTTGTTCTGCTACCTGTGTGTTCAGAACAAATCTGTATTTGTACGTTGATTTCTTCCTCTATGGGGTCTAATGCTCTCACCTCTGAACTTGGCCTGTGTCTTGAACTCGATGACCAGCCGGCCGTCCTCACGGATGTAGATCCTGATGATCTGCAGCCGGGCTGAGAGAACGCTGTCCGTCTGAATCCCTGCACAGCGCGGCAAGAACAGAGTCACCGGGGAGGCCACACAGCACCGTCGGGCCTCAGATGGACTCTGTCAGCCCCACATAGCTCCAGAGAGAGCTCCAAAAAGCCATGGTTTAATTGGGATCATCCTCCAATGAGTCAGCTCTGATTGAGGGATACTATGGGAAAAAGTCCACCCGTGAGAGCCTAAGGAGGTTGAGGAATGTGACTGCAGCTCCCACAGGAGAATCACTGAAAAGTGTCGGAGAAATCACTCCAAATATCCCACGGGGAGAAACCTCTGCCTGGCTGTGGAGACTCTGATGAAGAGAGAGCTCTTTGCCTGCAGCACTTTCTGGGGCTCAGTGACAACTGAGAGAGGGTGGGGGGAAATGACAGCCCCTTCGCTAAGCTTACACAAACACAGGCACACTCAGACCCAGCCTGCACGCCTGTGCTCAGGACTGCGGTGGCAGTGCAGAAACTAAGAAAAAGAAGAAAAAACCCCGAGAATAAACCCCTTCAAATGCCTCGGACCTACCCGTCCTCCAGAGAACAGTGTCGTAGAAAAAGGAGAACTCCATCTCTGTGTGATGCTCAAGAGATGCCCAACCTCTTGGCGCTGTCACGTAAATGTAGGACACATAGAGCGGGACGTGGACTGTTAAGAAGGACTGAGCAGAGTCCCGTACCTGCCAATAAACCCCAAAAAGGCGGTTATGCACCTTCCAAAGGAGAGACACCGGCCTAGACTCACGGCACCCACTGCATTTGTGTCCTGCTCTGCAAATTGGTAAAAACAGCCAGAATACCTAAAACAGAAGACTTTTCGAGTTCTGGACCACGGATGCCCTAGAAGAATGTGGGGGACAAAGTATTTCCAAAGCAATAGAATGGCATTGCTCCATAAAGGCTGAGCATTATTGGCAAACAATTAGCTGATTTGCAAAAAAGTTATTGTTGGACTGCCATTTGAAAAATAATAATGAACTGTGGGGAAAAAAGTATGCAAGCACAGGGAGCTCCTAATACACTGCAAAACCCATACAATGAAGTCAGAGATGACTAAACTTTCTTTACCTTACGTGTAGGTACTTTAGACAAACCTGCATTTTAAATAAGAGTAAGTGCTAAGGCACACTGGTGTCATGGTACAAAAGGAGCTGTGGTCACAACTTCAACCTCAACCCCACTCCAGTTTACAATTCCATGAATTAAAAATATGCAATTCTGCTATAAGCAATTGCTCAGGACTGACTGGCCCTAACAGTATCCGAAATACCACAGCTCTCTGGCTATATATACACCATTTATTATCTGCAGAGCACAGCTGCACCCTGCAAGCCCCCGAGAGAGCTCAGAGAGACATCCCAGACTGGTTGGTGCCAGTCGCCATGTACTAAATTACACAGTTGTTCAGTTTACACAGCTTTTCTCTGGATTTGTGCAAATAATTGGAGCTATAAAAGGAAAGTTTACAAGGTATTCCAGACCGGCAGGAATTAAAAGAGATTATGTTGGCCATAACATCCTGACTGGGAATTTAATACAAGAATCTAACATAGATGAGATATTCACTTGAGTAGGATGTACATGTATAATCCATCCATGAGAGGGCAGTGAGACGTATTTAGTAGTGAAAGCCTCTATTTTATAGAAGAACATTTTTGGCTTTTGGTCTGCCAGTCAGTTAATTAAGAAATTACTTAAAAATTCCCATGACCTCACTCCACTGCAGAGTATGAACTGGTGTGCTTCTGCTTTGTTTTTTGCTCATTTGGCTAAGAATACAGTCAAAACTGTAACAGAATAGAGCACAACCAAGAATGTTTTGTATTTCCAGTACATCCTTAAATTTTAGGAAAAAATATTTTACTGGTGCTCTGAAGATTTAGAGAATAAATCTGAAGTTATGCCAGTGAAAATAAATTAATCGCTCCAAGTCTTGTCCTCGCCAGCCTCTGCGTACCAGAGGAACCCCAACATGGAATTGGGAAGGGGAGCAGAGAGCTCTGAGCTCCCTTCAGCGGAAGGGAGGGCACCCTTCACCTGCCCCACAGAGACTCCGCTGTCTCACCTCGTGTATGTACCCAGGCACATCAAGGAGAGTGCTGCTACAGCACCATCTGCAAATGCAGGCCATCACCTGTACGTGAGGCCACCTCGCTTCACGGAGACCATCAGAAAAATCGGCTGAGGGCTGCCATTAAACTGCAGAAGGCTGCAAGACCTACCCTAGCATGAATTTGGTTTCTCTAGGCAGTGTCTGGCCCAGAGCCTACAATTCACAAAGTATTTGGGACATCCTGGACAGAGAAGTGAGTTTTGGGCTGCCGATATGCGTTGGTACTTACCTTGTAGAGAGCATCCACCTTGAGGGTAAATCCATCGACGCCGGGCATGCTGCTTACCGAATGAAACTCTGACAGCTCGGAAGCAAAGTGGGCATCGAAAGGCACGTCGTGGAAATACTTATCCGTCACTTCTGGCTGGTTTCGGTCCTGGAAATCAGAGAAGTGTTAGGAGGAGGAGTGCACGCTGTCACCTTTCCAAAGGGAAGCCAGGTCACTAAAAAGCAGCCACCTACTGCTGCCGAAATCAAACCCAAATGCCCAATCTCCACACCTACACGTGGGCACGGACATTTCTCTAAACACATAGCTTACTGCGTAGAAAAGATTTATGACCTATACGATTTGTAGACACTTCACACTGTTTTAGCACTGATGGTGTCAATATTAGCTTTGTAGAGCTGAAG
Organism: Calidris pugnax; assembly: GCF_001431845.1. Lineage (NCBI taxonomy): Eukaryota > Metazoa > Chordata > Aves > Charadriiformes > Scolopacidae > Calidris > Calidris pugnax. The sequence goes on along the minus strand of NW_015091088.1, from coordinate 2,400,566 downwards.
ATGAGGAGAAGAGCTTAAGCAGCTTGCTCAAGCACACGTGCCAAACTAACACCATTAACATTACCCTCATCCTGTGAACGGGGCTGCCAGCGAGGACACTGGCAAATGCTAACTACAAAGCATGTAATAAGAGCTGAACACATAGCGGGAGCTTATCTTAATTTTACACAAGAAGAGTATCGGTATAACTGGTAAATAAACCCCCCTTTAGATGGTGCCAGTCCTGTCAATTCCAAGGCAGGGTATAAATAGAGATCTCAGGAAATTTTAAGAGTTTGGTACTTCTTTTTCTTCCTAATTTGTGGTTTCTTTTTGTTTTCTTAGACTAAGAAATACTCATGGATAAAAACTGAAAAAAATGCTGATCTTGTCTTCATGGTTGGCATCTGTCTGCCCAATATTTCAAAAAATCCACATTTCACTTCTCATCCCTTTGTAGTCAGAATCTGTTTGTAGTCAGTCAGGAAGGAAAAGCAACAGAAAGCAGAAGCAGAGCATTTGCAAATATTTCAGACCCCTCCCAGATGAGGGAAGCATTAGCAGGGGCACCACGCTGGATTCTGGCTCTGGTTTTCTGTGGCTGCACAGAGGGTGGCAGGGTCTGCCTAGAGACTCTGCAGGATGTTGGGGGGCTGGGGGGTGCCTGGGGAAGTCAAACAGAAAAACAACAGTGCTATGTCACCCGGGACAGTCGAGCAAGTGAGAACATGCGGACTAAAACAGCTAATACCAGGGAAATAGCAATATTGCAACCCCTCCCCACAAGCTGAAAGGCCATTTAGTTCCCAGGTCGTTGGGTCAGCAAGAGGCTGAGACCAGATTTCTCTGGATGTGATCACACACAGCACTGGAAACCGTGGTTTTGTCCACAATGGAAAACTTACCAAGAGGAGAAACCGGTGTTTCAGGTGCTTGTTGGGTTGAATACAGCCATACTGGGGCCCCTCGTTATAGACGGTGCCTGTTGGGTCAAAGAAAGGCACGTAGCCATCCTTGCCCGTGCACAGATAGACTTTTTCCAGCTGCAGTTTGTAAGCAGCATTTAGGTTTTGCTCGGGGTTCCAGAGGACGCGGCCGTACAGGATTTGCCCTGAGGAGGTTGGAAGGAAAATGGTCAAGTTAAATTCCTGTCCAGTTCAACAGGAGAACCATTGTTGGAGCCAAGTGCACGAAACTACGCATGGCTCTGGGTTTTGAAGGGCTTTGATTTGTGTGTGCAGATGACAAAATACCGTGCCAGAGCACATTCTTGTCTCGTCATGTTGTTACAGGGCTGTAACATGCTCAAAATGCCATTTCTTGCTCTAAAAGAGGCAAAGCCTACCCTGGGCTTTACCCTTCTCTTTCCAAGGAATGGAAGTTGTGAAGACAGAAACATGAGGTACAAGCAGAACAGGAAAGAAAAAAAAAATATATCCTACCCTTTGAGAAAGCCCCTTTGTAATCCATTTCTGCCAGAGACATTTCAGATTTGGTAGGGTCCATCAGAAACACCTTTTCGTTGTTACAGAGCTGAAACTCTGTGTTTAGGGAGTAGACAACAGGAACTGGGCGGTTTGTCTGCTGGAAGGCAATCGGGATCAAAAATCTAAAGTTGGGACAGGAAAGGAAAAAGAAGAGGTTTAGTTTGGATGCACGTGAAGTTACCTACACAGTCTGCTTCACCTTTCTTCCCTCCTGCTTCACTACTTCTCATCTAGTCTAGTCTACAGTGATACCCAACCCACGATGACTTCTTGCCCCAGGTTTCCAGGAATGGTGCAGGGCTCTGCATGACCAGCTGAAGCTTCCTCCCAACAGGTCTGATCTTCCTTCTGTCTGGGGACAACCGAAGGCCACGCGGGCTTCTGCAGCCCTGAGGCTGAAAACCTCTGGCTGAGACGTACAACAGCCCAGGGCAGCCCCTCTTCTGGGAGCCCACAGTCTCGCTAAACATGACAGAGGAAAAGGCAGACACACAGATGAAGGCAACTTTTTTTAAGAAAAGTTTCTTTTTTTAAAAGAAAAGCAAAGACACCCGCCTCATGCTCAGGAGTAACAGACCCTGCTGTGCCACCAGCAATCTTTCACCACCTTGAAGGGGATGGTCTCAGTGGTGGGGGGACCCCTGAGCTAAAGGGGAGGTTCCTCCCCTCCCCTTTTCCCTTCCTGCTGCTGTTGTAGCATGTCCCACACCTACTGGGACCAAACAACCCAAACGGACTGAAACCCTCCTGCTGCCGTGACGATGGGGACTCCTTACCGCTCCGGAGCGTGAGCCGTGCAGGGCAGGGGCTTGTCTCCAGGCTCTACCCACGGCTGCGTGGGCTGCACCGTGCAGGGGATTAAAAAGATCGTGTACTCTCCAGAGTAGTCCTTCCTGGGAACAGACAGGAGACACTGCGGTCACCAAAGGAGACTCCAAGCTGTTCCCCCAGCTGATGTGTTTGCCTAATGTCCACCATTTTCTACTTGGTGTATGCAGGCAAGACAAAGTGCATGGCAGGACCTCCTCCCTCACCCCTGACGTGTCCACCTATTCCAGCAGTTGCAGGAGGGACAAATTTGACCTGTGGTGTTTAATTTGACCCTCTGTCATTTTGACCCTCCTGTGCAAGGAGCACAGACTATAAGAATATACAGTCACAGAATGAACTAATAATGAAAATGAATTTCTTAAAAAAGTGAACCAAATATTTCTAGATCTTAATATACCCAACCTCCACCAAGCACAGCACTAGGGATTAAGTCAGTCGTGGTCATGAAATCCTGCTTTAAACTTGCAGACTGCAGAACAACCTTGAATGCATCATCACCTTTGGTATCTACCTACCCACTGGCTTAATTGCTAGAAAAATGCATTTACAAGGAGGTGAACTGATTTTTCCCTCTACTCACACAACCAGTAGAGGAGCATTTTCAGCCCTGAGAGTGGCCCCCTACGTGCTCCAGCTCTGAGCCCTTGGAGCAAGGCTGGCTCCTGACCACCTGGAGGAGGACCTCCTGTCCTGAAAGGACAACGGGGACTGCACTCTCAGGCCTGGATTTGAAACTGTTCCGTTGCTGCTGCTACCTACGGGCATGTTCATTGCTGAAGAACATTGTGCTGTGGGAAGCTGCTGAAGGTGGCTGAACCCGCCATCCTCACCTGTTGTAAGAGCTGGTTGCCCTCCAGAGCTGGTAGGGAGAGTCGAAAGTCTGAGCGCTCCACAGCAGCTGCAGGTCAAATTCGATCCCTCCCAGGTGGTCTGGAGTCATTAAAAAAGACTTGACATCTGGGAGGCTGTGGTGCTCCATTACGAAAAGCCCTGGGGTGAGGATAAGGAGGTGACAGATCAGGCACAGTACGAGGGAGACCCCACGCTGCACACCTCAGCACAGAGGGACTCCTTGTGGAAAGAGGGGCTTGTTCTGCTACCTGTGTGTTCAGAACAAATCTGTATTTGTACGTTGATTTCTTCCTCTATGGGGTCTAATGCTCTCACCTCTGAACTTGGCCTGTGTCTTGAACTCGATGACCAGCCGGCCGTCCTCACGGATGTAGATCCTGATGATCTGCAGCCGGGCTGAGAGAACGCTGTCCGTCTGAATCCCTGCACAGCGCGGCAAGAACAGAGTCACCGGGGAGGCCACACAGCACCGTCGGGCCTCAGATGGACACTGTCAGCCCCACATAGCTCCAGAGAGAGCTCCAAAAAGCCATGGTTTAATTGGGATCATCCTCCAATGAGTCAGCTCTGATTGAGGGATACTATGGGAAAAAGTCCACCCGTGAGAGCCTAAGGAGGTTGAGGAATGTGACTGCAGCTCCCACAGGAGAATCACTGAAAAGTGTCGGAGAAATCACTCCAAATATCCCACGGGGAGAAACCTCTGCCTGGCTGTGGAGACTCTGATGAAGAGAGAGCTCTTTGCCTGCAGCACTTTCTGGGGCTCAGTGACAACTGAGAGAGGGTGGGGGGAAATGACAGCCCCTTCGCTAAGCTTACACAAACACAGGCACACTCAGACCCAGCCTGCACGCCTGTGCTCAGGACTGCGGTGGCAGTGCAGAAACTAAGAAAAAGAAGAAAAAACCCCGAGAATAAACCCCTTCAAATGCCTCGGACCTACCCGTCCTCCAGAGAACAGTGTCGTAGAAAAAGGAGAACTCCATCTCTGTGTGATGCTCAAGAGATGCCCAACCTCTTGGCGCTGTCACGTAAATGTAGGACACATAGAGCGGGACGTGGACTGTTAAGAAGGACTGAGCAGAGTCCCGTACCTGCCAATAAACCCCAAAAAGGTGGTTATACACCTTCCAAAGGAGAGACACCGGCCCAGACTCATGGCACCAACTGCATTTGTGTCCTGCTCTGCAAATGGGGAAAAAAAGCCAGAGTACCCGCAACAGAAGACTTTTTGAGTTCTGGACCACAGATGTCCTAAACACAGGGAGAAGAATGTGGGGGACAAAGTATTTCTAAAGCAATAGAATGGCATTGCTCCATAAAGGCTGAGCATTATTGGCAAACAATTAGCTGATTTGCAAAAAAGTTATTGTTGGACTGCCATTTGAAAAATAATAATGAACTGTGGGGAAAAAAGTATGCAAGCACAGGGAGCTCCTAATACACTGCAAAACCCATACAATGAAGTCAGAGATGACTAAACTTTCTTTACCTTTACATGTAGGTACTTTAGACAAACCTGCATTTTAAATAAGAGTAAGTGCTAAGGCACACTGGTGTCATGGTACAAAAGGAGCTGTGGTCACAACTTCAACCTCAACCCCACTCCAGTTTACAATTCCATGAATTAAAAATATGCAATTCTGCTATAAGCAATTGCTCAGGACTGACTGGCCCTAACAGTATCCGAAATACCACAGCTCTCTGGCTATATATACACCATTTATTATCTGCAGAGCACAGCTGCACCCTGCAAGCCCCCGAGAGAGCTCAGAGAGACATCCCAGACTGGTTGGTGCCAGTCTCCATGTACTAAATTACACAGTTGTTCAGTTTACACAGCTTTTCTCTGGATTTGTGCAAATAACTGGAGCTATAAAAGGAAAGTTTACAAGGTATTCCAGACCAGCAGGAATTAAAAGAGATTATGTTGGCCATAACATCCTGACTGGGAATTTAATACAAGAATCTAACATAGATGAGATATTCACTTGAGTAGGATGTACATGTATAATCCATCCATGAGAGGGCAGTGAGACGTATTTAGTAGTGAAAGTCTCTATTTTATAGAAGAACATTTTTGGCTTTTGGTCTGACAGTCAGTTAATTAAGAAATTACTTAAAAATTCCCATGACCTCACTCCACTGCAGAGTATGAACTGGTGTGCCTCTGCTTTGTTTTTTGCTCATTTGGCTAAGAATACAGTCAAAACTGTAACAGAATAGAGCACAACCAAGAATGTTTTGTATTTCCAGTACATCCTTAAATTTTAGGAAAAAATATTTTACTGGTGCTCTGAAGATTTAGAGAATAAATCTGAAGTTATGCCAGTGAAAATAAATTAATCGAGTGCATTTCACAAAGCATAGTTCTTTTCCAAGTAAAAGGGAGAAAAAGCCATGCTCCAGTTGTACAGAGAGGCAAACACACACAAGCACAAAGCGGAGCTTTGCCTAAGAATGGAGAAAGATCTGTACTACGTGGAAGAGTTCTGGATACAGCATCTCACCTGGAAGTCTGCAGTGACAGAGCCTCCGCAGACATCGATTAATTCAGTCATGTCATAATAAGCATCAAAAGTCCAAATGCAGCTCTTCAGGTTAAGGTGTTTATAGAGCTGGATCGTCTTCGCTTCTCTCACGGTGGGGTCAAACTGGTAAGGGCGGTCATAGCCAGGACCGAGAATGATGCTGTCGTAGGTCACTTCATCCAGAAACCCTGCCTCTAGGATTAAGAGACATCAGGACACTGATCACTCCAGATTTTAAAGAGCTTGAAGCCAAGTACTGAGGTTCCATTTCCCCTCTCAAGTCACGTCAGTGACTTTTATTATATTAGGGACTTAACGGGCTCCTCTCCATTATCCTAGAGGTCAAACTGAATTTACACAGGGAAAAATGTTATAGGAATGGGGTAAGAATCCTAAAAAACAAACATAAGAACCTACCTATGAAAGGCTGAAGTTAGCTTTAAGAAATGCAGAAAAGCTTGAATATGAAGTAAACAGAAAAAAGCACAACCACCCCATGGCCACCCTGGAACAAGCATGGACCGCATTACCCTAAGTGACAGAGACACAAAATGACTTTTTTGTTTGGCTCTGGCATTTACTTCACCAGTGAATTCACTTTTGCTGCTTCTTGTTGCCATACAGGAGACCTCAGTGACACAGGCACAGTGATCCACTTCCTGTGGATGCCTCTCTAAATGCATGGATATCAAATCTCAAATGCAGATTTGAAAAGCAGAAAAATCAGCAGCACGGTGTGAACCCACAACCTCCTCACACCGAGCAATGCTGCTTAAACCCGTTATCTTTCAAACAGTCTCATGCATCACATCTCACCTTCAACAGGGCAACTCTGTTCACTGCTGTTAGTACAGGAAGATTAATTATTATTTACATAATGTCAAGAGGGCCCAGAATAAAGATGTTAAAGAGAAGTGGCCCCAGTACTGAGCCCTGTGGGACACCACTCGTGACTGGACGCCAGCTGGATTTAGCTCCATTCACCACCACTCTCTGGGTCCGTCCCTCCAGCCAGTTTTTAACCCAGCAGAGGGTATTCCCATCCAAGCCATGGGCAGACAGTTTCTCCAGGAGGATACTGTGGGAGACTGTATCAAAGGCTTTGCTGAAGTCCAGATAAACAACATCCACAGCCTTTCCTTCATCCAGCAAGCGGGTCACTTTGTCATAGAAGGAGATCAGGTTTGTCAAGCAGGACCTGCCCCTTGTGAACCCGTGCTGGCTGGGCCAGATCGCATGGGTGTCCCTCATGTGTTGCATGATGGCACTCAGGATGATCTGCTCCATGATCTTACCAGGCACCGAGGTCAGGCTGACAGGCCTGTAGTTCTCTGGATCATCCTTACGGCCCTTCTTGTGGATGGGATTTCTTTACTGGCTTCTCCCTCCCCTCAAGTTCAGAAAGCAAAGGCTGGCTTTAAAGACTACCTGAGATGCCTCTGAGGTCTCTGATGGTGACCAGGTTTGAGCAGACGTGCTGGTGCCTGTAGATAGACTCGGAGAGAAGGAAATGCAGATTGTGCAGCGGCAGGGTGGAGATGAGGGGCAGCATACCATCCTGATGGGGGATCTGCACCGAGATGTGAATTCTGGAACAAACAGTGGATGAGACAGCAGAAAAAAGCAGCCCTGGCAGTCACAGGAGCCTCACCATTAGCCCATACCCCACAACAGCCCCATGTTTGGTTTCAGCTGGATTTCCCCATCTACACATCTTCTCCTTAAGCTGTCCTACCAGCTCCAATTTCTTGAGGGGAAGGGCACCCCCTCAGCAGAGCAGGGTGCGAGGAAGAGAGCGGGAGCACTACCCTGAGCACCCTATGCTGTTCAAGAGAGCACAGTGCATGGAGGTATGTGGTTTCAGGTACACATTCTCCTCCTGGCCCAAGCCAGCTCTCTAACCCCAGGGAGCCTGGTGAAGGACTGCACTCTCCCCTTCTCCAGGCTCGTACCTGTTGGGATGCTCCTTGTGCTTGACATCCAAGTACTTCAGAGTGGCAATGAATGACTGTGCCTGGAAGCCTCGGGCTGTCCCTGCGACCACAGGAGTGTGACAAATGGCACTGTCTGTGCCTATGGTAACCACGTTGCTTCTCAAGGGGGTCCCCACATGGCCAGCCTTGTCCACAGCCTTGGCCACACAGCGCACATGGAACCGCCGGCTGAAGTAAATGCTGTCCAGCACCTGCAGGGAACAAGGAGGGAGAAACATGCACGTGGGTTAGATGCCAGCATTGCAACCCACAAAATCACTTCATCCTGGTGTTTTGAGCCAGCCTGCAGGGAACAAGGAGGGAGAAACATGCACATGGGTTAGATGCCAGCATTGCAACCTCTGGCTGTGCACAAAATCACTTTATCCTGGTGTTCTGAGCCAGAACGGAGCCAAGGCACACACAAACAAGGAGCGTGTGTGTGCCAATGTTTGCTTGGACACTTGGGCATGCAGATGTGGTTGGCCTCTTGCTACCTGTGCTGGAGTAAATGCTCGAGTATGTTGGGTGCTTTACAGCTTCCAAACTCTGCCCACACACTGCAGGGAGGGGAAGGGGGGCCCTGAGCTGTTATAATCTGCCAGGCTCCATCTGTCTCCTGCCACCAGGGATTTACTGAAGTGTCTGAGTGCTCACAGCTGCTTCCCACGTCAACAGAAATGGTGCTTTTAGCAGGCTCCGTGAAGAACAGTGCTAAATTTTCTGAGGCCGAAAGAAAAAAAAAATCCCCAAAGCACCACCCATATGTGTTATGCCAATTCCCAAATCTAAGGAGATTTTACGTTTTAAACACTGTGTAACTAAAGAGCGCGCTACCCACTAAAAATGTCTCAGACTCATGCCTGTGTAGGCATGGTCTAGAAACACACCTGGGTGCCTGAGGAGAGCTGGGACATCCCAGTTGGGAGCACCCGGGAAAAGCCCCCAGAAGAAAACAGAAATTCTTTTTGTAGGGCAGGACGTAAGCAGTCCAGGGACAGAGAAATCTCAGGCCACACAGGGAGCAATGCAGCAAAAAGAGTGCCTGAGGGGAGAGCAGTTCATAACTTAAGCCATGCCCTTCCTGCAGCCTGAGCAGGACAGAAGGAAAGCAGACAGTCACACAGCCAAACCCTGGTAACACAGGTCACATCAGCACGCTGAGACCTTATTCAGGCACAGCCACTTTTTCAGGTGTGTGACTTTTCAGCTGCAGGAACGCAACCAAATTTCACATGTGAGTAATCACACAGACCATTTTCAGCTGCAGGAACGCAACCAAATTTCATGTGTGAGTGATCACCCAGTACAGAGACCGAGCTGCCCTTCTTATGCCACATGCTCTTGTGGCTTCACCATGCTGGTACCTTGTGACATACCTTATGGTTGACGCTAGTGAATGGTGTGTTGTCAGTGATGGTTTCGAAAGGTGACCTGGCTCCATTCCCATCTGTGGGTGTTGCCACTTCCCAGCTGAACTGTATTGAAGACTGGTTGATGCCAGCCTCGCTGCAGCGCTCCTTCATGACCGTGTACTTGGGGAAGTGAGGGTCACAAGGAGTGACACAGATGAGCGGATAGCCTGGGGAAGGGGATTTCTTAGCACCCTCCTTGGTCACTTCTTCCACCCGGTCGTAATCAGCCAGGGTGACGACCTGTATGGATACAGGACGGCAGCATTCACCTGGGGCTGAGGGGAGAGGAAGAAAAGGCAATCCTTCCCACACACTCCAAGCCTGCTACATCATTGCAGCTCTTAATTTTATTTCAGAAGCCTCACTGAGGTTTTCAGTCTTGAAGGGTACTAAATCACATCCATTGCAACGGGCAACTTACTACGGGAGATGCTGGCAGAATCAGGCTCCCTGCTGCCTCCTGATCCAAAATAGTCACTATTGCAGTGCTGGTATCTCCAAGAACAGCTTCCACTGGATCATCTGGACCCAGGACCAGAGAAAAGGACTCATGCCACTCCCGGTCTTCATTGGACATGATCTCCACCTTAAACATGATATGGTTCACACCTGTGAGAGGAAATGCAAGAGAAACAGAGAGAACTCGATTCATCATCAGATACTGCTCTGAAGTTCTCATAAAAAAACTGCACAGCTGGGCCAGGCTATGACTACTTAATCAATATGATAAAACACGCATTATAAATTTTATTTCTGCTCATTGCTACTAATAATTTAGTCCTGTCCACACAGATGTCTACTCTATACATAAAACTCCAGCTATGACAACTGATCCAATTGATCAGGTGATAGATTTACTAGCAGATGCCATCTTAGGATTACTAATGCCCGTCTTGTATTAGCTGTCTGTAGTACAAATCTTTGATTCAAAGTACATCCCCACACCTGCTGTGAGCATCCCTGCTCTCTCTCAAAGCAGTATGCAGAACTGTTTGGTAAGGGCTTCTTGGTCTAGCAACATGGTCTAAGCTGTTGCAGTAGATCCTGAAAGGTATCTGCTGAGCGTTATACCTTCTGAAGACCACTCTACCCTCGCATGCCAGGGGCTAGCTCTTCTTTCTCTGTTCTGACCACCCTTCATTTAAGAGTTCAGTCTTTTTGCATAAAAAATAATAGTCATAGCAGAGTGCAAGGCTACAGCCCAGAAAAGTCACACTTTAAAAAAGACACACAGTAAATGTTCTATTTAAAATACATTACCAAAAGAACAGGAAAAAAAAAAACAAAACCAAACAAACCAAACCCCAGATCCTTCTCATCCAGTGGGGCATTGTGAAGGGGTGAAATGTTGCACACAAGAGAAAACATGGCAAGATTTAGCATGGCCTTCCCATTTTTTTCAAGTGACATTAATTCCAGGGAGCAGAAAGTCTCAACCACCTTTCTGTCTACTTAGGTACTTACAGTCTCCTCAGTAAAGAGCTCACCACCTCTGGGATTTCATTCCCTCCTCCTTTTCTTTGCCCCCCTGCTTGGGCAGCAGTGTGGCACTCTGCTTATTGAGCAGAGAGGGCTGGTGCTCAGAACCCCAGTGTGTTTGCACTGAAAATGATTAGGCAACCAGAAGGGGAGAGGGGAAGGGACAGGTATCACGCAAAGAGAGGGGAAAAGTCTTGCACCCCATCTGTAACACGCTGAAGAACTGCACGGGTGTTTCCTCCCACAAAGACCATAATGAGCCCAAGATCAAACCTCAAATCAAAACTAAACCCCCAAATCTAAGGGTATATTATGCCTTCTTACAGCTAATGCACTTCACTTCACCATTAGACTTGCGTTGTGTTCTAAACCTAATGCGAAAAGTGGCTTTTTCCAAATCTCCCAAATATGTTCCTTTCTGATATACACAAAATGCCACCACCTCTAACCTTCCCTCCAAGGACCCTTTACCTGGGCTGAATTTGAGCATTCGACTCTTGGGATAGTAATCCACTCCGGCCTGAGCTGAGCCATCGCGGGTGCTACAGCGGACTTTCGAGGTCCTGTTCTGATCCCCTCTCCGGACCACCTTGACATTTATAACAGCAACACCCTCCGGGCCAGGCGGCTCCCGCACTTGGTACGCAGCTTCTTCAAACTCAATGGTGGGTGCTAAAGAAACAGCAGTGAAGAAAAAGCCCCAGGTTTGCACACCAGCTGACTGTTTACAGGTGAAGGGCATTCAGCAATGGAGGCAAGCTAAGCTCAGCTCCTTTTAGACTCTACCCACACATCTTCAGAGCAAGGGGCTCCTCAAAGCAGGGACCAAAAACATAGCTGTAAGGGTTGGACATGAATTAGGGTAAGAGTGGGGCAAAGCCCAACACATGTATTGGGCTACAGAGGAAGGCAAATGATTCTCCCATACTCTGCCTGTTCTGACAGGACAAGGGGTAATGGTTTTAAATTAAAAGAGGGCAGATGTAGACTAGATAAAAGGAAGAATTTTTTTACAATGAGGGTGCTGAAACACTGGCTCAGGTTGCCCAGAGAGGTGGTCAACGCCCCATCCCTGGAAACATTCCAGGTCAGGTTGGATGGAGCTCTGAGCAACCTGGTCTAGTTGAAGATGTCCTTGCTCATTGCAGGGGGGGTGGACTAGATGGCCTTTAATGGTCCCTTTCAACCCAAACTTCTCTATGATTCTATGATGGCATATCCCTTCTTCCCCACAGATCTCTCCAGGCTGTGACACTGTGGAGGGAAAGCAACATCTCCCAGGGGAAGCACAGCAACTCCAGGGGAATGGGAAATGGGACAAACGGTGGGTTCAAGCCACTGTTATTAAATCCCTTCCTTAAAACCAGTGCAGTGAGTGCACAAAGCAATCACATCAGTGACCTGCACACAGAGCTATGACCATGTGATTGAAAGCATTCAATTAAACTGCAAACTGTTGATGAGACTATGCTGACTACCTTGGAACTGCATCCTACACTACAACTTGCTGAGCATCCTCGCTTACCATCCTCGTCATTGGTCACAGTTACAGTTGCCATGTCTATCTTCCCAATCCTTGCTCCACTCCAATGGTTTCCAAGTGGGCTACCAAGATAGACCTGGAACTGCTCTTCTGGTTCAAAGGCAGAGTCGTCACTGATAGAAACACTGCAGTTCTTCACCTAAAGCCAAGTAAGCAGGTGAAAACAGCAAACGTTCATAAATCCGATGGAGCCATTTAAAGGTCTCACTGTATTTCACTAGTACGGCCTGAGTACTGTCAATCCTGGAAGAAATACTTCTACTTTTAAGACTGCTACTTCAGCGTGGACAAACCACACAGTTACACAATGAGGCACATCTACTTCCACAAACCAACAGCTCTCTGCTACAATAATCCTGAGTCCTACTGACACAGAGGATTTGTGTTTCATATTTTAACCAGTTTTATCATGAAACAAACAACCCCTCCAGAGTCATGTCGTATTTCTGGGAGCAGAAGATTTTGTGACTTTAAGCATACTATGAAATCAGTTTGGACAGCCTCTGTCAGCTCCCTCTGACAATGCAGAGCCAAGGAGGAGATCTGAACCTCTCTCACCAACAGTTCTTCATACTCCCTATAAGCCAGGTTCAGCTCACCTTCTCCCCTTTCAAGAAAGTGATGCGAGACTCCTCTGCGTTCCTCCTCTCTGCAAAGTCCTCCATGACCTCTGCCGTCTGGCTCTGGGTGTAGCACCTGACAGAGGACTCGTAGCTCAGGTCGCCGGTGCGGAAGATGGGGATGTGCAGAGTACCCTCCTTCTCCTTCACCGTGTATGTATCCTTGGTGAACTGCATGCTTGGTACTGCAGGAGGTAATAAAAGGAGTCAAGAGGTATCAAAGCTCCACAGAGACACAGGAGATAACCGAGGCACATACGTCGTGGGAGAACTACTGCATGGAGTCTGACAGCCAGACAATAAAACAGCAGCTTCACTATGCCTCAATACAGGATTTGTTTCAAACAAACAAGTGACCGTTATTGCCATCAACCCTCTACAGGATCAGCAGATCCTGCAGCACTTCAGAAAGAAGGCATTTCTCCCCGTCACCTCTCAGTCACCTAACTCCAAGAGCTGATGAATCTTATTCCTTCCCTATCATTTTGGTGCTGCTGCAATGTGCTGGAGAACAATACAGGGCTGGCAGTACAGGGCTTGTGTGTTTGCAGGGCATGTCAGGAAGGGATTGTACCAGGACCCAGTCCTGAAATGGATGCTACGTCTCAAAGCATTATCCTTCTGTCTGTAGACAGACACAGAACAAATGACTTGCAGCAAAGAGGGCAGACCTCAACAAAAGATATAAAGGCAGAAATGATTATAGACTACTGCAAAGTTAGCTCATACAGTGTGTGCTTTCCTTAGGCAAGCAAACACGACAGACATTAAAACACAAGAGAAAGTAAACATGCAGTGAGACTTTCTCACATAGTAAGGGGGACTTTAGGTCACAGAAAGCATGAAACAAGGACTGAGCTCTGAGCAGGGAGGTAAAGCATGCCTGACAGTGAGGGAACACTACAGAAAAATTTGTTCTGCACTTGTGAAGACTCCAAGCTCTTATGGACAGTGAAGCATGGAAAGAAAAGGGGCAGCCAAATGGAATGGGAGGATCCTAGGAAAATAGGCTAAATCCAGCCTAGAAACAACCTAACTTGGACTAGCCTCCTTCTGTATGGAAGTGTTAAGGAAGAGGCTAGGATGGACCAGATAGAGCTGCCACGGACAACTTACCATCTTGGAAGATGTCATTAATGGCCACGACTGCTTGGAACGGTTTTGTCAGCTCAGCTCCATGGGGTGAGCTGAGATAAACAACAAATGTCTCCAGCCCTTCTATCACCGGGTACTGTGCATCATCCAGGATTGTCAGAGTGCAGAACTAGAAGGAAAGCAGAAGTCCTCCTTTTAGAGATGCAAAGCTTTCCTCCCTCCTGGCACTCACATCTGAGCGTCTAACGTAAAGTCATTATGTCAGGCCTTTTCTGAATTAATTAATCAATCGAAACCATGTTCTAGATAAATCTGGCATATCATTTCAGAGAACAAGCAGCCATCTTTATCCTGGAAGAGGTGGCCTGACCAAAGCTTCTCTGTCTGAAGCGCTGATCAGATGTGAGTCTGTGCCTAGCAGATTCATTAACAATCCTCAAGTGGCCCTGAGAGGATTTTCAAAACAGGCAAATGGCAAATACAGAGTATGCACATGAACAATAGAGAAGTGTCACCAGAAAGAGCAGACTCATCAGGAAGTCAAAGTGGCCTCTCACCTCTTCTGTCTTGCCCGGCCTGAACTCTATTTTTCTGGAGCTAGGGACGTAATCGATTCCCGGGCTGGCAGATGGAGGGTCTGACGTCCGAGTGGCACACCACACCGAGATGGGGGTTGAGAGATCAGGTCCCTGTCGGACGACTGGAATCTCAATGCTTCCTGCATCATCAATTGGACATGAAAGAGAATTAAGATGAGAACGCAGCTGCATACCACAAAACAACTCCTTTCCCCTCTCCCTTCGCCACTGCTCCTGCACCCAGCACAGGCTACTGCAGAGAACAACCCCCAGCCTTCCCCACAGGGGCAGAGGGAAGAACAGAAACCCTCTGCAGATCTTTTATAATTCTGCTGCTGTGCCCTAAAACACTCCTTCTGACACCTCTTCCTGATGAAAGCGTGCTTTCACGGTAAGCACCCCAATGTGGTGCCCCGGGGCAGCCCCCTGCTGCTCCTCACCTGCGGCCTCACTGACAGTAAAGGTGGCATTCCCCAGGAACACTGTGGAGGCATCGTTGGGACCACCGATGAAGACGCTGGCTGAAGCCCGGTTGCCAATGCGTGCATTATCTGAGGCATCAGCCAATACGATCTCAAACTCCTCTTCTTCTTCGTATTCACTGTCATCGATCAGCGTGACGTCACACGTCATCACGGTGACACCCGGCCCAAAAACAATCCGGCTCTCATCTGTCATCCCCCGGGACTTGAAGTCGGAGCCGGATTCCAGCATATAAAGGCTGCTTCCCTTGGCTGATTTGGGGACAGTGTAGCAGACGGCAGACACAGTGCTGCTGGTATCCCCTAAGACACCACAGAAAAAAGCCATAAAGCAATGGAAATATTTTAGCTCTATTTGGTGGAGACACCATCTACTTAAATAATAAAGCAGTGTTCAGAAAAGAGGGTGAGGGGTAAAAAAAAAGATTATCCCTGCTCCTAAACTTGCATAAAAGCTGCCTTAGCTCTGACTTCCAGGCACACTCCAAATCTGCACTCCTGGTTACTATGATCAGGAAATGGGTGGCACTTGCTATTAAAGAGTGTACAGTACAGTGATGGGCTCCACTTAAAGCACAGTATCTAAATCATAGAGAAGCAGTAAATAAATACAAGGATTTGCTCCTGCTCATGCTGGGAGGAGAAATGACTCCAAAAGAAAGGAGCTTTAACTGTGTTGGTGAATCTTACAGCAGAGCTGGGAAAGATTGAAAAAAGCCCAAACATCTGCCCTGTGTTGTTGCTTGTCATTTCAGTTGCGCCACAAAGCTACTTCCAAAAAAATCAAAGAATCACCCCAAAATCATAAACAAGCAAACCCCAAGGAACCCTACTTGTTTTGGGGGTCACCGTTATTTGCCTGCCAACAGGAAACAGTCGTGTGCCTGAGCCTGGCAGAGGTATATACTGCAAAGACTCCTCAGCAGCTTTGCAGTAATCTTAGTCATGTGATAAAAGACTGCAGAATAAAGCATAGAATTAAAATCCAAGCTCTAGGCAGCCACACATAGTTCATAGTCTGTTCATAGCTGCTTCACTTCTCTCTGTCCCCAGTTTACTGTTGACCACAGTCTCCAGGGCTCCTCATCCATTCTCTCTGCTGTGTGTGTTGAGACTCTGCACGTCTCACCCACAGCAGTGCCTGTGGAGCCACCTTCCCTCCCTCACATCCCGCAGAGCCCCAGGGAAGCATGGAAATTAGACATCAGAAAGAAATTTTTCACTGTGAGGGTTGTGAGACACTGGCACAGGTTTCCCAGAGAAGCTGTGGATGCCCCATCCCTGGAGGTGTTCAAGGTCAGGTTGGACGGGGCTTTGAGCAACCTGGTCTGGTGGGAGGTGTCCCTGCCCATGGCAGGAGGGGTCAACCAGATGGTCTTTAAGGTCCCTTCCAACCCAAACCGCTCTATGATTCCACCGTTCTATGGAAGTCGTTCTGCCTGGCTCAACCCACCTTTCCTTTCAACAGGAGCAGAGAAAAACCCAGCACTCTCGCTGACATGGTAAGTCTTCCTGTCGAACTGTAGGGTAGGCTCGTCTTCTGTGTCCGTGATGGTGACTGTGGCCCGGGTGACATTCCCCAGAAGAGCGTAGGCTGGCATGCTGAGCTCCACAACAAAGCTCTCCACGCTCTCGAAGACGTTGTCATCGTTAATGACGATGGTGCAGGCCTTGGTGTCCTCCTGTGCCTCAAACTGCACCTGGAAGGCAGCAAGTGGCCTGCTCTCTTTGGACTGGGATCTGAAACTGTCTGTCCTTCCTGTCTTACCCTTGCCTGAGTCACACACCCTGTGCAGCAGGGCAGCACCAGACACCGACCTTCACCAAGGATAAATGGCTAGTGAAGGCCAAAGACAGCAGCAAATGCAGCGTGTGGGCCCCTACCTCTTCTGATCTCAGTCATGGTTTTAGCCCTTTGCATGATCAAGAATGACATTCCTACTCAGACAAGCCTTAACGTTTGTGGTCTGTCAGAACACTGCTGCATAGTGCGTTTGCCAACATAAAAAACTGATGAAACCTCTTCTGAAAGCACACAAACCCCAAATTTTTAGAAAGGAAAGAGTCTCCTTTGTGTTTTTTTCAGTTTTTCATCCAGGCTCAACAGTATGTATGGTTTAGGATGGATATTAGGAAAAATTTCTTCACAGAAAGGGTTATCAAGCATTGGAACAGGCAGCCCAGGGAAGTGGCTGAATCACCATCCCTGGAGATATTTAAAAGACGGGTAGACGTGGTGCTGAGGGACACGTTAGTGGTGGTTTTGTCAGTGTTAGGTTGATGGTTGTACTTGATGATCTTAAAGGTCCCTTCCAACCTAGACAATTCTATGATTCTATGGTCAGATCTTCCCTTTCCTTTCCCAACTTACCTGCCCTGCGTACTCCACATAGTCCTGCTCTCCTGGCCGTGAACTGGAGCTGGAGGTGGCCGTTCCCTGCTCGGTGCGGCACAAGACAATCGCGTACTGGCTGAGGTTACCAATCCTCCTCACGGTGACACTCACAGAGCCTGCGCTCTCTTTGACGTTGTAGCTGGAAACGAATCAATACGATACAAACAACAGGCTGAGGAGCAAACCCTATGTGTTTACGCTTATACAGAGCACTACAGAGTCAGGCTGGCTGTTGCCTCCACAGAAAATCTGAGAGACACTAATAAAGGGGCTTGGTTGCCCAGAGAAGCTGTGGATGCCCCATCCCTGGAAGTATTCAAGGCCAGGCTGGATGGGGCTTCAAGCAACCTGGTCTAGTGGGAGGTGTCCCCGCCCATGGCAGCGGGGTTGGAACTCAATGATCTTTATGTTTCCTTCCAACTCTAACCATTCTATGATTCTATGACTTGGGCAGATGGCAGCTATTCAGCTACCCTGCTCCATGGTTTAACCCAGCCAGGTCATCTTCTCATACGCACATGAGTACCCACTTCCATACCGGCTGCTGTTGCCCTCTCCCCACAATCAACAGCATTAATTCAACAGGAATGTCATGTGTGATTCTACAGTGCACAGCAGTGAGATGTCAGCCCTGATGGGATGCCAGTGAAATTTAGGCAGAAATGACAGTAACTGCCCCAGAATTTAATTTCTGTGCTGTAGGTCCACCTGCTTTTAATTTCCATGCTCTAGGTCAACCTGCTTCACTCTAGATAAGACCTCATCTGTCAAAAGAGTGCTGTAAACTGCATGCCATTTACCTGGTGTATGTAAAGCTGAGGAGAGACCACTGGACATGGAAAATGTTGCCACTGACCACGTTGGGTTTGCTGTCCTTCACTAGGAACTGAAAGCTGTCCATGGTCTCCTGAACCTTCTCCTCATACATCACGTACCGAATGAGGCCCTGGTTCACATCCTCTGCCAGGAGGAGACATCCAATGAGCCAACCCAGAAATTCAATGGCAGTTTTATAGACAAGCAGCACCATGACATGCACCCACATGGCCGCAGGGATTGGGTTCTCCACATGCCCTTTGCATTGCAGAAGCTTTTCTAACTTCCTTGGTCTTACCTGTGGTAGAAGCCAACCTACAAGCTGTGACAAGACATTTCCTTGCTTAGTCTAAACATCTACCAGACCTTTTGCTGATTAGATCCACATACAGTAACTACAACTCCTCTTTACAGTCCCAAGTCAAATCTCCAGCTTTAAGAAGTTTGGAGAACCTGGGTGTGCTACAGGACACAGGTTGGGATCTATAAGAAATTATAGAATTTCTGCAACTGAGGGTAAAGTTCAATTCTTATTTTTGACAGACCTCTGACATTATCCCCTCTCTTCTCCCCTCCCACCATTTTTTTTTTATTCCCTCCCCCCCCCCCGCCCCAAGCTATCTTGGCAAACTGAAGCAGCTGAAGGAAAAAAGCAACAGTATACAGCCCAAATTACATACCCTGCGTAAAGGTGGTCACAGTTGTCCCTGGTTTCAGCTTGTTCTCCACATAACCATTTCTGGGACCAGTTGTTATCTCATAGATCAGCTGTTTGTCATCTGTGTCAGGATCTGTCGTCAGTAATTCCTTCTTAGTGATTAGATTGGTTGCCTGGATTAGAGCCAAACCAAAGGAGTAAAACTCTGGAGATCCATCAGTGCAAGTCTGATTGACTGTTCATCCAAAAAGCCCAACCATCCCTCTGTCAAACAGTGCTCCACATGGGAAAACTACGGGATGTAAAACCACAGAGCACACACCGCAGCCTTGAACAGACAAGGTGTCTGACAGCACAGGAAGGATTCACATTCTGCCTCACATCTGGTTTGTTTAATAAAAAAAAACATTGTAGCTCAAAGAAAAGCAAATTCCGAATAAGCTGCCCAGCCCTGTCTAGCTGGGGGTAAAAGTTTGACAAATCTTTTGGTTTCTGCTGGAAACCACTGCTCCATGAACCGTGCTGATGCTCAGATGAAGCCTGTCTTTGCCCAAAACATTTGCAAACAGCCTCAAGTTGAATGATTGACTCGGGACAGTTCATGCTGCTTTAGTGAGCCTGTACCAGTCTTCCTTCAAATGACCTCACACGGATGTGCCTCAGTTCCATCACACTTTGTTTTCTCTTTGAAAAGAAAACACCTTTAACACCAGGAGAAAAAGAGAGAATTGAGCTGCCTGAGGCTGCAGACTGCTTTTCTGAAGTCAGGAATTTGAGCTGAGACAGCCACTTCTTAATACAATTTCTTACTACAGTGTCTTCCAACCCTTTTTCCTGGGAAGAACCGAAGTATTTCTTTTCAGTTTATGCTGGGTCCTCAAAAGCAAGCACAACAGCAAGCTTCTGAGTGTTTTGTTTGGACGTCAGCAAAACAAAGGCATGTCACAGCAAGAAATGCCTATACCACACTTCTTTGAAAGCCATGTAAATCTGCTATGGCTGCTGTGGCACGTAATCAAGACTCCTCTGCCATCAGTAAAGCTGAAAACATACTGCCCAGGTGAGGAGGGACAAGGGGCAGGATGTGTCCGCCCAGGAAGGTGGGCAGGAGCTGTACTGCACTGCACAGCTTGTGCAAGAGCCAAGATGAGATAGGCCTGGTGGTCCTGCTGATGTAAGGGAAGAAGGTGTTCCAGGAAGCAATTCAGTGCCCTGGAGCTGCGTTGCCTGGTTTAGCTAATGGAGCTGCAGTGCAGGCATCCCTGCACATCCCTCCCTTTTCCAAAACACTTCATGGGCACGAACAGACACCTCTTCTCTGTCACAAAAATAAAAAGAGCTGAACGATCAGGAGGTTCTCCTGTGAAGCTCCTTCTCCTGGAACAGCCTGAGGAACAAACTAAGCAGGCAGTTACCTTGCCATCCACGTACTCCAGCCACTGCAAACCCAGGTTGGTGATGACTCTGGGTGTCCCATCATCCACAGAGAGAATGTCCACTTTGAAGCGCTGTGGTGCTGTTGTCACAACCTGACAAAAGTTTAGAGACAGATGTTACTTTGGGAGTCAGAGCCTCATCTTTGCTCTCTTCACTTCTGTTAGGATCAAGGTCCTGGGCCAAGTTTGCACACACAAGGGCTGATACACCAGGGAAGAAGCATATGACAACACATAACTAAGAATACAGCAGCTACATTTCCCCTTCTCTGAGAGGATGTAGTTTTCTATTAGCTACGGAAGGTCTTCCTCACAACCCTTCTCAACCCCTTACCTTCTTCCCCCCATCCTCCATAATGAAGAAGGGATTGGTCCCATCAGACACAGTGAAAGTGAAGCGATCCTTCAGTGAATTGCTACCATCATGACTGTAGCTGATGCGGTTCTGGTAGATGTCGTCCATTGTGAAGGTGGTGGCTTGGTGGTAACGCTGCCCGTTGCTGGTGCGTTCAATCAGGCCGTGCCGAGGGGGCTGCATGACTGTGAATGTAATTGACTCAGCCTGCACCAAGGAGACAGAGTGGCAAAGCTGATGATGTGACCCCAAGACCAGAGGAGGCAGGTCCTTCCACCTCAAGATACCTGGAGAGGGATTCTAGGCCCAGACAGCTTTCCAAGCACAGTGTTTCCAACCAGGCGTTGCACTGCACACTGAACTGATTCACCCTGAGCCCTGCCCTGTCTTCATCTAGAAAAAAAAAAAACCCAACTAGGGGAGCTAAGCTAGAGACATCACACCAAACGACTGGTTCGGCTGCTCTGAGATGGCTCCCACAGTCCCTCATTCTGCAGTCATTCTAAGCAACGAGCCCCTTGTCACTTCTGTTGGGGTGGAAGTAGCCACAACCTTTGGGGCAGGATCTTTGGCTCAGGGCAATAACAGGCAGCCAGGAGCTCTCTTGCTGCAGGGAAACTGCAGTGCAGTGCAGAGCCAGCATGACACCACTTAGCCTCTGGCCAGACCCAGGGCAAGGAAGGGGAAATGTCCTTTTCATCTGTGGTAGGCATGAACTCAGTGCCAAGGCTAGGCATAAGCTCAGTTCAAATCCACAATGTTCAAAGAGAAGGTGGGACAGGGCAAGCATTAGCTCTTATCACAGCTTCTAAATGTTTTCCACGCAGGTTTGTTGTTTATGTGTCTGAGAGACATCCCAGATGAAGCCATTTCTCAAGCCAGGGCTTTGTTTTGCTCAAACACTCATTCATCTATTTATATACAAACTGGGCTTCCCACAAGCTGTTTGATGTTGTGATCAGACGGAGTATAATCACAGGGAGAGATGACACTCGCTATAATCTCTCTTTGAACACAAGCCCATTTTGCTGATAGCCCAGATGTGCAGCAGGACAGGGGAAGGAGGAGGCAAGGGGGAGTCCTGCCTTACCTCTGTGTCAGCATCTGTTGCTTTAAGCTCAAACTCTGTGATGGTTTTTCTCACACCTTCCTGAACTGTCATCCCAAGGCTTTGCACTACGGGTAAGGAGTCATCCACAGGGTTTATGGTGATGTCAAACGTCTGGCTCACCTGGAACAGGAGAAAAAGCCTCTCTTGATTAATTCAGTCTCCCAAGAGTGCAACTCCATTGAAACAGTAACGCTTTAAGCAGACCACAGTGATCCACTGAGTTTGGGTCACTTCATTTGGGCTTTGTTTAGTGAGTAAACAAGAGCCTCTAAGCTCAGATCTTGTGAATATGACCTCTCCCTATGACTTCTATCCCCCCCACAAATTTATTCTTCCTCTTTCCATGGTATTTATGAACACCCACTTCCCCCTCCCTCCCTCATTCTGCTTTGTCCCTCTCCCTCTGTTTGCAGCTATGATTTTCTCCTTTCAGACAGTAGGAAGGAGACATTTCTGAAGGATCTAACTGTGCTTCTGGGTATATCATCAGTGCACTGGATCAAAGCTGAGCTCCAGAAGCAACTGATAAGCAGATGAAAACTGAGACACTGAGACCTTGGTAAACCAGTCTCTCGAGGCTACATCTCAGGTGTCTTCCCCTTCCCTCCACAGGATCGCTCCCTTCCCTTTGGTATGAAAGATGTCTCACAGCAGGGCAAGTAAGAGCACCCACCATTGCCAAAAGACAAGCCCACATGCGCCTTGTTTCATTTCCTTTGTTACGTGTAACTGTCTCTTGCAAGCACGCAAGAGGAAAACTGACTCCCATCACATCCTAAAGAATCAGCAGCCTGCTTGGGCAAAAAACCATGCTGGGACTTACCTCATTTGTTCCATCAGACACAGAAAAGGTGAAGGCATCTGTATGCTTTTCAATGTCACTGGTGTGGACGTACTGGATGCTGCGGGATGCCAAGTCTGTTTGGCTGAAAGAACTAATTCTTGTCCCTAGAGAAAGAACAATAGGGGAAAATGTGCAATAGAAAGAGCGAGGCAGGGAAAAGTATAGGGAGCTGGACATATCTAGCCATAAACACTCAGTCTTGGCTTGTTCTGCTCCAATTCAGGCTGCATCACAGAATCATCTGGGCCATGAAACTCATCTGAGCCTGGGATTTAGTTGGCATGGAGTCTGCTAAACACTCCGCTCAACAACTTTTAAATTCATATAGTGGCATCCCTTCTGCAAAAAGAAGTGCTGACTTCTTCCCAGACCTAGAATTTTACATGGCACCTCGTGCTGCCAGGACACCCTGTTGGGGATGGGCCTCTTAGGGCAGAGAACAAGAGAGCAGCTGTGAGAAAAACAGTAGATTTAATACTTTGATTTTCACTCCTGTGGAGGACTGATCTAACCAGGGCATCACTAAGTATGGGCAAAAATTTTCCTGGTCTCACAGCAGTTTTCAAAAACGCCTTCAAGGTCTCTGCTCTCTTTTTTCCTCTTGGTACCCCTGCATTTAGACACACTAAGCCCCATTTTCAACACTGACTTATAGTGACATCTTTACAGGTCATTAGGTGTGACATAGACACAGAAAGGCACCTGACAAGCATTTTAAAAAGCACTTGAGCCTTTAAGTCTCACTGCTGCAGTTTGACAGTTTTACTGCTTTTAACAACAACAAGAACCCTGACGAGAAGTTTTTCACCCGTTTATCATGCTAAATGGCTACTGACAAGTATTGGCCACACTACAAAAGATACCAGGATGTGATATAATAAATGAGCCCAAACTGGATGATTAGCCAAGGTTTCATCAGATCTCATTAGCTTTAAAGGTTTGTGTTCTCTTTTGAACACTCCAGTACTCTCTGCTTAGGTTTAGGTCATTTAAATCACGAGAAGAACTCTTTCACAGCGTGTGATTCTGTATCTTTCTTAGTCCATCACAGACATGAAAAAGCACAGAAATCAGAATCACCACATAAAAAGAAGAATAAAATCCTTAATCAAGCTCTTTCAGGTCTCCAAAGTACAAGATTCACTGTTTAGTTTGCAATTTAGACAAGAATATTGCAAGTTTTTAATTTTCTCTCAGCAGGGGGTTTGCTGATTATAACTTTAATTCATTTTTCCTACCCTTTCAACGTGTTTGCCAGGGGACATCTTGCATTGTGAGAAGATGAGGCAACCTATACACTAAAACTGAGCTGAACAGGGACTGTCTGCATCTTGAAAACACGTAGCAGATATTTCCACTTCAATCTCATGTTAACGAGAAATCTAATTCTAAGAAGAAATATAATCTTAGATGAGTATAATCTAAATCAGAAAAGCATATTATATGACAGCATAGATTAGACAAATTCATTAGAAAGGGGTAGGACACTTATACAAAAATCATGCCCACTGGCAGTGGGCATGGAAGGCAACTCTAAAATTCAGATCACATTTGCAGGTAATTATTTTCAGAATTTCACAGGATTGACCAATATCCCCTCTTTAAACTACCACAATTCATTATCCAGCGTATCCATCTTGCTCCAAAGTAGCTTCCTTTTAAACTAACTCTGCTGTTAATTTCCTTCCTCTCTCCAAATCACAGCTGGGAAAAGAGGCTGGTGTTTAGGGGTGAAGGGACACATGGCCAAGAGGGGACTGAAAGCAAGCTGTCTGTTCACCAAGATGGTCTCTATTACCATGGACATAAGGGACGGATTCTTCTTGGTGTTGGACTAGATGTAGTCACAGAAGGTTTGCCTGTCATACAGATGCAGCAATATGTCCTGAAAGAGGAGATTCACACAGCGGCAAGCAGGACTGATCTGTGAAGTCCACCAGGCAAGGTTACCATGGGACATAAAACTCTCACAGAGATAAATCCTCATCTGTGATTACTGGACTCTAAGACCCTATTCTCCAACTCTCTGGGCTAATGAACATTTGATTTCTATTGGGAAACATAATTCTGTGCTGCTGCCTCCAAGCACAATTTTCCTGCAGTGAACCTTTAGGGCTCAAAAGCCCTCCGATGCTTTGCTGCCAGGAGTACCCAAGTGAGTAAAATACTATCCTGCTAACCTGGGGAGGCCACATGCTCCAGGTGTCCCAGCTGTGGCTGTCTGGTGAGCCTGTACTGGAGCTGGGCTGGCTCACTGTCCTGGTCAGTGGCAGAGAGCTGGAGGGTTGTGATCGTCTTCGCCGAGTTCTCATCCAAGACCAGCCCTTTGTTAGCAACGATGGAGGGGGGAAATCTATTCTCTGAAAGGGTTAAAGACAAAGCTGAGTTAGGAGACAGTCACCCTCCTTTCCTTGCTGTTATTCAAATTGGGTACTTGTGCTCAAGCAAAAGACAACATACACACAAACACCTCCCAGACTGGTAATTCCAAAACAGGTACCCTGGGCCTCAGCACTAATCAAGGAGATAGTAACATTATAATGTCTTAAAGACAATCTACACAGTCTGAAGACATTAAGAGGCATTTTTCTACCTATTTCAGTGATTTTGTCAGAAGCCAAAGAACTAATCTTTACACCCATGAACTCTCTCCATGCCCCAAACTTCAAAGGCCTTTGAATTAACAGCAAATAAAAAATGCATCTCAAGAATTACATCTTAACTTGCAGTACATGTGGGATGGGAATCTATGAAGGCCTCAGCTCTGCAGCAAAGAAAACACAGCTTCAGCACTATCTTTTACCTAATACACTAATATAAAAAACCTGGTCCGTCAGTTTGTTGCCATCTGCATCGATCACATCAAAGGTGAAGGTGAATTTTCCACCAGGATCCCCTTTCTTGTGACTGTACACCACTTGTCCTGGAGAGAGGAACAGGAGAAAAGAGATGGTTTACTACAGGCTGCATTATTTAATTCTTAGTTTGGAACCAGGCTGGCACCATGAGCCAAGGGACTTGGGGATTGACAGAACTCCTGGATTTGGGTTTCATTACTTTTTCTCTTTATTCTTTTTCTCCTGCTGAGAGAGACTTTTTAAACGCTTGCTTAATGATACGTGTTTCTGCTCTAACATAACAACCTTATCTTCTTTTCCTCTCCCTTCCCTGCTTGAAGTCATCCTCCCCCTCTCAAAAAGATCACAGAATCACAGAACACCTCAAGTTGGAAGGGACCCATAAGGATCATTGAGTCCAACTCCCCGCACCTTGCAGGACTACATAAAACAGCCACGTATTACTTGCTAAAGTAATGATCTAAAATCAAGCACTCTCACCTTTATTTATATCAGCCTGGGTGAAACTTTTGACAGGTCCTTCGACAGAGATCTGGACTGGATTATCAGTTTTGATCAACTGCAGATGCCCCACGCTGGGATCTCTCTTCATGACAAATCTGATTGTTATGTCATCTGAATAAATAGCTGCTGCTTTCAAGTGCTGATCTGTGAGGTGTGCTGCAGAGCCTGGACCAGAGAAAGAAAGTCCACAAACAGCTTCAGCCAATCCTGCTAAGCGACTGGTTTAGACTGGGCCATATAGCAATACCATTCTCCTCCCTCTCCCCATACCAGCTGGGAGCTGCAGGTTCCTGTTGACAGCTAATGTAGGTGGCTGCTTCTTCGGCAGCTCCGTGGAGAACTCCAGCCTCCCCGTCTGTGTGTAGAGACCGTCCGTGATGGAGAAGCCAAACTCATCTGTTTGTGCTGCTGCACCACTCTGAGTATAAACGATCAGCTCATCCAAAATGTCCTGGTAGGTGAAGGACGAGCCCATGGACAGCACACGGCCATACTCTGGGGGCTCCTTGGCAGTCTGCCTCCTGCGGAGATGACCTGACAAACAAAAGATGGATGAAAATTATGGGGAGAAGACAGCCTGCTGGGCACTCTTTCCCTGCCATCTCTCAGTGGCATGCACAGAGGTGGACATAGCCTTACCGGCAAAATTCAACAAAGTTATCTGCTTATTGCCAAAACTGGTAAGAATTTGGCTACATACATGAGATCTAACAAAGGGTGCACAGCCCTCAGTAGTTTAAGATGACACCAACCTTCACTTGACACCCTGCCTTGCTTTAGCCCTGCAGATAGATGCTAGTGGCTCTATCTTTGAACTGAACCCCACAACACAAAATGGGGTAACACAAAAGGAAACTTCCCAGGGAAATGCACTCGGACCCCCTTTCTCATCTCCCACAAATAGTGAGGGACAACTCTCAAAGAATAGCACAATCCCTTGCTGGCTGCTGGTCCAAACACAGACTAAATCTGATTTATACTGATATGCCAGGCTCCTCTCAACACACACAGATATAAAGACATATAGACAGTGATGCACAAAGACATTCTCACTCTCCTTCACTCCACGCCCCCCAAGCTTGTCAGGACTTACCACGCTCAGGACTTCTGGTCACCATGATGACAAGCTCACTGTTCTGGGTGTCCAAGTCCTGCAGGTTGAGGGAGGCGTTGGTAACCACCACACCTGAGCCCTCGTGCACTCTGACAGGCTCCAACACCATCTTTGGGGGCTCATCGTTCTGCCGCTGCACAGGTCCCAAAGGCACACAGTCAAAAAAAGGGAAATGGCCAAGGGAAGAAGACCTGCTGCCCACCTGAATGAAATACAAGCTCCCACATGACAGTACTGGTTCTGATATCCAGTAATGGGCTACACCAGCTTCTCCAAATCTATCCTGCATATTTTAACAGGGAGGAGACATCTAAAAAATAAGCCCTGGGGAAGACGCTGCAATGCACAACTGTTCTTCTGGCATCACAGGAGAATCATGTGCTTGGTCTAGGGGAAGCAAACAGATAGGAGGAAGAAAACTCTGTTTAATCCTCTTCCCATGTGTTACAAAGGAGTGAGAGAAACTTGCACTTTAAAAGTCATGTGTCTATGTGAAAGGAGAGGGCTCTGGCAGCCAGTGAGCACAGGCGTACCTGAATTGTGATGTTAATGCTTTGCAACTCAGACTGGCTGAAGCCATCGCTCACATAAAAGCTGAAAATATCACTTGTTGGCTCGATGCTTTCATGGACGCTCTGGAAGTAGTAAATGCTGTTCTCTAGAACATCTTGAAGGGAAAAGGATGCATCTCTGGTCACAGCAGACTCACTCTGCGGGCCAAAACTCTCACCTGCAAACCAGAACACCACCAGTGAAAGGATGCTCAGCTCACTGATCAACTAAAAATAAAAGCAGCAGAATTAGGAGAAGAATGGCCCACTGTGAAGGGTGCAGAAGGATGTTCATTCCTACGACATGGCTTTCACACCTTGTGACCTTTGTAGAAAGCAACATCTGCTGCATTAGAGTAGGCATTAGGAAGCTGCAGTTTTACGCATGGTACGAGCAATCCCACATCCCAGAATTACTTAGGCTTTCTTCAGAGATGAGACAATGGCTAATGTGCCATTTGGCCTCAACACAAACTCTACATCAAGCTTCACCTTGCAAAACGAAGTCTCACACCCAAGAAAATCACCCAGCCGTTGCCTATTGAAGGAGAGAAGCTCACCATTACCAAAATGGCACAAACTGGTGTTCACTCATAAGACACAATTAGGAGGGATGATGTGTAATGGTTCGCAACCTGTGCTCTCTGGAGAAAGGCAATTACTCTCGTAACAAGCCACTAGACCGGCAAACCCAAGGTGGTATTTTACAAAGGCAAGTTATTATTTAAGTAAAATGATAAATGGCACTCCTGTTAGGACCACACACAGGATTAAGCAGACAAGTCTCCTGGATGAACATCTATGGACAATACGGTATAAATCCTACCTTTTCTTGATAATAGAATGAAATAAGAGAACGTTACCAGCCATGCTCTGCCACAGCTCTCACAGCCTTAAAGCTTGCTGGGACACTTAGAGGAATTTAGCAAAGTTTGTTGTGTAACGAGGACAGCCAAAATAAAGCATGATGAAAATACAGCACATGGGCTTGAAGAGGCTTTTAATGTCTCAATCTTGAAACACAGACCAGTCTGCAACAAATAAGAATCAGGAGGAAATGCTCCACAGAGCTGACCTTACGATCTCTTTATGATCAACTGATGCCAACCAGCACTGTATTGAGGTAGATTAGAATGTTCTCCAGCATGCCAATTCCTGAGTTTCCTTTCATCAGTCAGGAGTAAGAAGAGACAGCCAAGCAATTTACCTGTCCTAGTGTTTTCAATGTACCCATACATTGGCAGAGTGATAACTGTGACCCTCAGGTCTTCCTTGGCAGCAGTATCGTAATCAGCAGCTGAGTGGTGATGAGCCAGCAGTGGGACCTTGCCACCCTCATCCACCTGGAAAGAAAAAGCATACGAAAAAACTACCGCCCACACACACAACACGCAGCAGCACACAACTTGTTACTGCCTCTAAGGAAGAGGCTTGCCTGGTCTCTGAAGTCCTGCCCCATCCTCCCCTAGATCTGCTAAGCATGAAATCAGCTGGGAGGTGAGGTGGGATGGGAAGAACAAAGCCTGCCTGGCTCCCAAGAGGAGCCTGTGTACTTTATCAGGGCAAGAAGAGAACTGGCAGAGTCACGCTGACCTCTTGGAAGGTGAGATCTGCATTTCTTGTTGAGGAGAGCCTTTTGAAGACAAGGGAGGAGGAATGCAAACCTGGAAAGGAGGGAGATGACTTCAAAAGGCTTTGATAAGGAGTCTGAAATGCTGCGTATCAGTCCAAACACCAGATGTTTTCATACTTGTCTTCTGCTCATCTTTTACACACAGAGTGGTGAAACAAGACGTGAAACACTAAACAGAGGTAAGTCAGACCTGTTCCACTGATGTCAACAGGACACCCTAGGGAGAACCCAGCTCCTGACTAGAGCACATGTAAGCAGGTGAGGTTCAGGGATACAGCCTTATTGTCAGCCTTCTCTGGTCCCCAGGTAATTTGTTAACTCTTTGCACTCACAGGATTGCATGCACAACCCCATGTCTCTTCAGTGATTTCCCCTCAGTTCAGGAAAGCTGTTCAATTCCTCACATCTAAGACATTCTTGTCACTGTTCCTAGTATCCTGGGTAGCCACTTACAGTGATATGGTCAGCAAAAGCAATGAGCAACGGCATTGTCTGGGCAGGGGTGATAGTGATGGTGAACATCTGCCTGTCGAGCCGGTTGTTATCAGCGTCAAAAACAGCAAAGTGGAAGATGTCCACAACTGGCTGATTGCTGGTCTCAAATGTGGTGGAGTAGCTGTGAAAGTCAGAACACACTCTGGGTCAGGGAGTCTCACTGACAGTAAGGCAAATACATCTCATCCCTGCATTTAGAGGTTTTAGGTGTTGCCTACCTAAAGTATCACCATGACATTGCAAATACAGAAAAAATTCTCCTAATTTGAAGCTACACCAACTACTGGCATTTCATACATGCATAAGCACCTAATTTTGCACCCAGGAAATGCTCTCATTTATAATCTCATAGAATATAAGAGCCAAGAAAGGGAAAAATATCTGTGATACACTGTACTAACATAATATAGCCCAGAGATCCCTGCGGAAAGCCCACTGAGCTTTTAACTGGCACGGCTTGAAGGAGAATAGCTCTTTGATACCTGATCCTCTGGTTGTTAATGTCTTCCATGGTGAAATTATAAACCTTGGAAAGCTCTTCATCACGAGAGCCAGACATCCGTACGAGGGTGCCATATGCAGGCAGAGATATTAACTGGATTCGTATCTCTGAGTCAGGAGAATTGTTGTCCTAAACATGAAGGAACAAACCAAATCAAAACAAGACAAGATTAGCTTTTGTTTCCCTCCACTAAAAATGGAAGGAGGAATAAAATGTTTTATAGGGAAATATATCGAGCTAGCTGGGTCAGACCTACAGCTCGTGAATATTAAATGAAGCTCTGTTGATGAGAAGAGAGTCAACTGGATTGACATCCTCAGAATCTACCACAAAATGTATTTTCATTTTCTCTCAGCTCAGAGAGTTTTTCTTTGTGTCCTTGTATCACATCAGCACAATCTCTCAGATGTAAACCTGGTATTTTTGTTTTCAAATTAATTTACACTCCTAATGGACTGGACCATTTACATAATACGCTTTTCCTGACTCCAGATAAAGCGAGCCAAACTGTAGCTGATAGCTGGCACAGGGAGTAACTGTTTCCTCCCCTTGAACTTCATTCAGAGACACAGAGCTAAGTTCAGTTCACAGTAAAAAAAAAAAGTTAACATGGAGAAATGCTGCAAAACCCAGATTCAAATTAAACTAAAAGCCGATTTTGGCTCTTGTTAACTGCATTAAGTACAACCATCTCTGTGACATCATAACCCAGATGTCATCTTTCTTCTAGAAGTTTTTGTTCGTTGCCTGAAAGATAAGACCCAAAGCAGAAACCATCATATCCTCAGCATATGGGTCAGGAATGAAATCCTCTTTTCCCTAACTATTCTCTTACTCATATTAAACCTCAAAAGCTCCCTTGTCAGCTCTCCCTCTTCAGAGGAGAACAGGAAAGACCCCAGACTTGTATCCAGACTGATCCCTTGGAAAAAAACATTCATCTGCCTTCTTATCCTGCCTCACCCACTGCAGTTCCCAAATCATCTCTGACAGCCACTACCTTAGGTGTCTCCAGCCTCACACGTGCACTGCAACCTCTCCTCCCTCCTCCCTCCGGGGAGTATATCTGCAGACCTGAAATCCACTGCTAGTGCATTTGCTGCTAAATCATCTGCAAGGAATAAAACACCTATCTACTGAATTTTACCAGCAGCATAACTCTTGTACAACACACAATCCCTGGGACAAACTCCAAGCTACTAAGGAGTGCAGCATCCTGGGTTGCTTAAATCTACCCCCTCCAAATATGTCCAGAAAAAAAACCTGGGCCATTTTGGAAGTGGGGGGAGGGGCTGAAATTTTCAAGCGATTATCACTTAGCAAATCCATGTGCTTTATTAGCAAGTCTGTTTGATACTAAAACCTAGGATTAACTCAGTTCTCATGTTTAGCATAGCAGTTCACCTCTGTTTCAGTCAAACAGGGATAGCCTTAAAACCCTGCTGGATGAAAGAGTCTATTATCCCCCTTTTGGCAGCAACAATCACGACAGAGTCAAAACTCGAGCTCTCTACCAAGAATCCACACCAACAGCAGAGAGGTGTGTGTGGTGAAGGGTCTGTGGCGGGGGTAAGGAAAGGGAAGCTGGCAGCATTCACTGAGTTTAGAAAGAGATGAAAGCTTACAGTGTAAGCGAGGTGCAGTCGAGAGAGAGTCACAGAGCTTTTACTAGCCACTGTGATTGCCAACAAGCAGCCTGGGGCCAGCTGCGGACCGTTGTTATCCAACAGGGAGACTTCCACCCTCAGCACTGTGGTCACTGTGGTGACACCGTCGGTGACAGAGATCTCCATGCTGTCCTCTGCTGCTGCTGAACCGTCATGCACGTATTGCAGAGCGTTTCGAGTGACATCCTCGTAGGTGAAGGCGTCACCTTCCCAAAAAGAAAACGGCCAAGTCAGAAGATTCTGTTCAGTGCAACTATCCAATTCAAATGACCTAAGGCCCAAATTTAGGAAAAGACTTAACCATGTACTAAACTGGCACTTAATGCAATCCTTACAAGCACGTGAGTTATGAAGACATTTATAAGGAGCTAGTGTATATGCAAGGCAGAGGAAAAGCTCTAACCCTCAGTTTCAGAGACACGGCAACTCTTCACAATTCTGAGGGAGTGCACAGATCTTCCTTTCTTCCCAGCTGCTTTGTAAGCTCATGCCTGTCACAGCTAGATAAAGCTTCCCTCTCCCTGTCTTCTGCTTGCACTACTCTCCTACAGATAATACTTGTACATCTGATCCCACACTGGAAACCACTGACACCAGAATCAACAGTGAAACTCCATGGGAACTTTCGACTGCTGGATCACAACAGGTTTACATGGACTTCAGTGGAAATGTTCACTACGTTACTTCACCAAATTACTTCAGATATAACTTACCATGTAAAACAAAATATGCCTTTGATTAGCAGCTGGTTACAGTTATCATAATAGAGTCACTGTCAACTAGCCCACATTTAATTGATACAGGAAAACGCACTAACTCAGCCAGGAACTAAGCAACAAATGGAAAAATGTCTTTCACGCGCTCTCTCCTGCAGTCACACACTTCCAGGGAGAAAATTCACACACTTGTGGATGCAGCTGTATCTGCCAGAGGCATCGGTTTCCTCCCTGTGAACTAAACCAGCTACGGGGACAGGCACATGCTGACCCTTCTCCTGCACTGAGGAAGACTTCTGCTCAACTCACCTGCTCTCATGCGCTCCTGCATGCCTGCGTTGTACTTGAGCACGATGCCATGTTGGGGAGGTTTCACCAGCTCAAAGAAAAGACCGTCAGGAGCTGTATCTGTGTCGCTCACGGCTAACTGGATCCCTGGGCCGGGGAAGGAAAGCACGGCTTCAGCATCCTCAGACACTACTCTGGGAATATCTATCAGGTTTTATGATGTGCTCTTGTGAATGGAGTCAAAAAAATGTAATACAGTCAGTACGTGAAAAGTAAAATAATTATGGAGCTGCCCTAGCCCAAAGGCTTGCTGGTTTTGTAGAAATAATTGGTCCCCTGACAATGCTCAGGTCAGAGGTTGTATCAGAGAGCTTACTGCCAGTATGGCTCACAAATGACAGCTGTGCAAACCCTCAGCTTATGAGAGACATCCACATGTTCATATGGCAGGGGAGGTATCTACAAAAGCCCCAGAGAACCTTCTCACCCAAGCACTAAGTGGCTTATCCTAAACAACCCAGCATACCAGATCAGACCACTAACCAACAGTTCAGCAATTGCAAAGCAGCCCAAGAGGGAACAGTAGGCTCTCCCCTGGCTCAGCCAACGAATGGATCTGCCACACGCTGGAGGAGCACTGCCATATTCCCAGGCACTTTTCTGGGGCACCGCTGCAGTGTTCT
The DNA here is from genome assembly GCF_001431845.1 of Calidris pugnax. NCBI lineage: Eukaryota > Metazoa > Chordata > Aves > Charadriiformes > Scolopacidae > Calidris > Calidris pugnax. The sequence continues at coordinate 2,367,075 of NW_015091088.1, read as the reverse complement.
CAGCAGTTGCAGCTATACCCACAAAAGCACAGCTCCTCTGCTAAATGAGAAGAGGTGAGAGAGATCAAAACTCTCCTCTGCTCCACCCATGTGGCCTCCTGGCAACAAACACTGTGCCTCAGGCTGAGCACTGCACCCCATCCCTTGCACCCTACTCACCAATGGTGGCTTTGCCCCCCTGGCTGACCTCCAGGAATGGAGCTGCGATCTGGAAGACTGGAGGCTGCTGCTCCGCAGAGAGCAAGTGAATGACAAACACCATCTCTGGAGTTGTGTGCTCTCCATCAGACACTAGACACAGACAAAAACCACACCTGAGTGTAGGGAAATATTGTCAAGGATTCACCCGGAAAATTCACCTTTCCGTACAAAATCACCACCCCACGTCGCTTACTTCTCTCCCACCTTTGTCAATGGACATACACACACAATTCACACCTGCAAAGGGTATTTACCTTTGCCCCTAACTCAAGTCCTAGCAGGAAAAATGTAACTGTCTGTATGTGTACATACTAACTTCTAGATATTTATCAGGTGTGCTCATAAGTCAGAACATGGACTTCTCCTTGCTGGTGGATCACTTAGGACACCTGTGCTACAAAGCACATGGAGAGGGGAAGATACATTTAAGAAGCAAGCAGCTTATCAGTAGCAATTTAATTGTGGAAATGTTTCTATGATGTATAAAAAAAAAATCAACAGCCTAAAACTCTGATGTCCTTGTTCACTTTGGCAAAAAACAGGAATGAATCAAGCTTTTAGGACAGATTCCAGGCAGCTCCTAGAAAAATGTGTCTACCAAGAGGCAACTTAGCTTCTATAAAACACTGTTGGGACACAGATGAATTAATATTCCCCAGGCACATGCACTTCCAGAAATTCTATTGAGCACCCATAGGTTTGCGTGCTGTGGAAGGAAGGCCAAGGAGTAACAGGCAACGTGAAGGGCACAAGGATAAAAACTGCTATGGCCAGGAAAGAGCAAATGATTCACATACCTGTGAATTGGAAGTTCACTGACTCTGGGAGACCTGACGGGACAAACACAAGCACAGAGTTAACTGTGGTCAGGACAGGAAAGCAGATATTGATGTAGATTTTAACAACTTTTGGAGAAAGCAAATACTGACTTTCAAGCAGACTGGAGTCTTTCCTTACCAAGGAAAGCACTCTTTCCTTGCCTCCGCTTCAAATAATAAAAGACAACATAAAGATAACTTCACATAACTTTCTTACTTGCACTTCAAGTAATAAGAGATAGCAGAGAGAGTAACATGCTACCCACTCCTCCAAACTGTGAAACTCCTCTTGATGTCATGGAGGGCATGGTGACATATAGAACTGCATCTACCATGTACTGTCACTTCATCACACAATAACACAATCCTGTGCATCAACCGGTCAAACGTGCTTGAAGTTTGTCCTATTTTTTGTCCCTCTACCTCCTGCTCCAGATTGTTACTCCTCTGATGGTAGAAATCTTCTAATATTTTGGCTAAACTGATTCACCTCATACTCATCGGTTCTAGTCTCAATCTCAAGGACAAACCCCCCAGTGCGTCAAAGATCTCAAGCACAGGATGGGCAACATTTTCCAGCATTGGCAATGCTAAATGCTGCAGTGAACTCTGCCATAACCCCATAATTCACTGGATGTTGCTATACCAAACTGCAGGGGAAAATCTTGTTGAAGTCACAAGAAATGGGTGAACTTTTGGTATGCTCCTCCAAGGCAGATTCCTACTTCTTTTCTATCATTCAAGCCTCATGCCCTCACAAGTATGGACATAACCATGAAGTCATTCCAGGACTGGAGGGAGACCAGCAGCCCGGCTACCTCTACCAGCCTGACACAAAGAACATTCAGTTCCTTACCTGCGAAGGAGAAGGCAATGATCTCTCGTAAGTGAGGAGCTGCAGTCGGTGGACGATAAGCAATCTTGCCATGGTTTATATCTGCTTGGGTGAAATACCTGACTGGGGAGAGAGGCTTGTCTCTATGCTCCACGATACCTATGGAGGCAGAGAGCTCAGTATTAGCAGGAGAAATCCATCTTATTTTTAAAACAAGATACCAAAGACCACAGCTCCTTTTTCTCTCCCTGGGTACTTCTTTTTACATCTTCAGTGGTTCCTGTATGAGTGAGATGGCTGTAACTGCATCAAGGATGGGTTCTTGAGACATGAGAAATTAAACAGAGATCCTTCACTTAGTCATTTCTTTAAATGGGAAGCAGAAAGCCATGCTGTACAACATTCAATATATTCCAGACAATACTAAGCAAACTGTCTGAACTCTGTGGCTTACTCCCAAACAAGCCAAAGAAATCAGGTTAAAAAACAAGGTGTTTGAAAGCTAATAAAGGAGGCCGAACAGATTAACACATGCCTCCACAGAATGATATTTTGAGGGAAAAATTAGATGTGCTCAGAAAGCAGGGCAATCATTTTAGCAGCAAGCTGCCATATTCTGAATAGGTACACTTGCCTTGGCCAGGAAGGAGAGGGACAGTCACGTTGAACAGGATTTTCTCACTGGGAATCTCCGGGTCTACAAAGGAGAGGTGATGGGGCTCAATCACTGTCACACGGTCCTCCAGCACCTCAATAAACACATTAGACCATGAGCATCAAGGCCAGAGAAATGTGAAGATTCACCCAAAATGCATTCAAAGAGAATTTGCTTTGCTATAGTTAAATGTAAGAGAGTCTTTGAATTTAAACGCCTAATTCTTAGACCTGAAACTGACGAGGGATGGATGAGCTGAACCTTTACCAAGTCTCTCAAAAAGAACAGGGACTATTTGGGAGGAGATTACAGAGGACAGTAAAGGCTGATATTGAGTAAAATTTGCTAGAGTCTTACGGCCCACCTAAGCTCACTTTCAGCTCATCTGTAAACCAAACTAATCATGTAACGCAGAAGCTGGGTACTATCATGCTCAACAGAAGACAGCTCTATACAGGTCCAGCTCTGTTAAGGCCTTTCTGGGGAATCAGAAGGGGCTTATAACCCTATGAAAAAATGACAAACACCTCCTCTTTCATAAAACTGTGAGCTTATCCCCACATTCAGGCTGTCCAGGAAAGTGGCAGTGTTTTTAGTGCACTCTGTCCCCTACAGATGCACAGTGGAGGAGTTTCTTTTTTGACCTACAGCAACGAAGAAGAGATAAAAGAAAATCCAATTTGATCAAAAACTCCCTGGATGAAGATATAATTCACTGACTACGTAGCTTTCTGGTATAGTCAGTTGCGGCTGGACTGGATTTGCTTTTAAAAGAAATCCTGACAATGACTCAGCCATTTCCACTGGAATATGAGGAACCAAAGCTTTCCCTTTTGTTTTACATCTGTCTAAAAATGCTCAGATTCTTCTGTTACAAGACTATCAGTAGCCAAAGGCAGGCAGTGTGTTACAGGAACTACGGTGCTGCACGAACAGACAAGTGCACAAAAGCAGTTAACTGGCATGTGTTCATGAACCTTAATCCTGCAGAATTAACAGCTACGAAAATTCACTGAATTAAATAGTTCAGCTGGGCATGGAAAGCATCCAGCTCATTTGATAATTATGAACAAAACATGGAGGGAACAAACTAAATAAAGGATATGGGCAATTAATTAATCTGCTTTGGAACATGAAACGAGCAGGTTCAGGAATAAATAACACGTTTCCACCAGCCACATCAAGTGCACCCCACTGAATCATGTTGGTTACACATCTGTAAGGCCTCCCCGTCAAACCTGTGTCCCACTCTGCTGGCCCTGGGTCATAGATAGGATCCTGGCCTGGACACTGGCAAGGCAAGGTTTCCTAATAACACCACAAATGCCACCGAACCCCCAGTTCATCTCTCTCCAGTGTTCTTCACCCAAACACATCAGAGAAACCACAGCCTGTGAAGGACTGTTGTTAGACAGCAAACAAAACCTTGTCAGTCCTTCTTAGATGTGAAAGTGTCACACATCTAACTGGAACCAAAAGCCATAAAGTTTGTGTTATCAGCACTGCTATATACAACTGTATAAAAAGGGCAGGCTTAAAATTAACAGTGGTGTCCCTTTGGGAAGGGAAGGGAGGAGCACCTCTATATTATGCTTGCAGAATTCTCTCTCCTTCACAAACCCCACCTCAGTTTGCATTCAGCTAGAGCGAAGCTCAGGCTCCTGTTACCATATGGGGGAAACAGGTAACTTGACTGAAGAAGAACCAGTATAGATGTTATGTCCAGTTCAACTGCCAAGGAGACAGCAAACTTTCTCTGACCTTTCTCGGTAGGACACTCAAAGACAAGACTAGAGGTATGGGAAGACTTAACATTTTGTGTTTGCTCTTCAGGCAAGAAGCCAATCTAATGCTGAAGGAGTTTGAAGATGCATGAACAGAACTCAATCACATTGACGCAAGGAAGTGCAATTTTATGATGAAAAGATTTAAGGTTACGGTTGCTTCACAGTTGCCTCCAAGGCCTATTTGTCTCTCCCAAAGGTAGGACTTGCAGGTTGCAAGGCGCCCCTCAGTAAGAAGTATTTTATGGCGCTATTGAATTTTGTGGTGTGTAATTAGCTATAAAATCCAGCACTGCATGGCTCAGCCAGACATCTTTCCCATCAATTTTGTCAATAATGACAACAACAAAAAGTCAAGAGCAGAAAGATACATTGCTGGCTATTGCTCCAAGTAGCAGTCTGAGCATGTTTTATTATTGCCCACAAAAGGTCACCACTATTTTAAACTCTGACAAGGCTGTTGTGTCATGGACTTTTCTCTAATCCCTCTCCCACAGCTTCCTTTGTCCTGTCCTGGTCCCGTGGCTGGCAGGCTGCTGGCTTAGAAGTCCTTCCCCTTCCCTTTGGAGGCTCCTCCGGGGGACCCATTGTCCCTGGGAGGTCTGCCACATCTGCTCTCCTGCACTGCATGGGCCTCTCAGTGTGCTTTTGTCTGTCAGAGAGCACCCAAGGGCACAGGATTTCTGTTTGATAAGGCTAAGCACACTGCTGGCACCTCACACAGTCTAAATAAATCATCAGGAATTAATAACGCCAAAGATGAGTGCACGCTACATTCCAGTTTGTAGACCCAACTCTCCCTTTCCCTGCAGGAAGCTTCTGCCTGAAGGGTTGGCCTCATCTCTGCTTTCTCATCACAGCCTGCCCTGTCTCACCCAGCTCAGGACTGCTGCTCAGCAGATTATGATCCTGGTGCCCCTCTGAAAGCCCCACAGACCACAACAAAGCTATGAGGTCAAGATGATGTCTAAATCAATCATCAACTCCCTGCCTCCAGGGTCCTGGCTCTCCGTGCATCCCAACAGGTGACCTGGGTGCAGAGCCCTGAAGCTCTCCTCCAGCTCATCCACTTGGGATCCCTCCCTACAGAATCAAGAACAGAAGACAGCAGGAGAAGTAGAGAGGGAAGCTGGACTTCATCCACATATATGATGGGGACACATGGAGAAGGTATGCACCAAAGTCAGAGAGCTCACAAAACCAACTTTTGAGGTCATCTTTTTAATTAACACAGTCAGGGAAATAACTACACTAGAGACACTCGATCACGATGGTCATTCCCAGAGTTGACGCTGCAAGAAAAGGTAATTCAGTTCCGTGGATGCAGATATAATCAGCTTGTCTGAATGTTTCCCACATACGTTAGTCTGTGTTCTTGATGTCAGAATGATGAATGAAAACTTTCTACTGTGGGTGGGCTGCAGTTCTGATAAATAAAGTTTACAGTGGAATTACTGGCAAGATCTATTCATTATAGTCTAACTGCAGTTTTTCACTCTGGCCATTCCTAATTCAGGAAAAGGTGTTTGCAAAATGCTAAGAATTCCATTAAAAAGGTGTTAAACATTTTTTTTTTTCCTCTCTCCCTCTCCCAGCCGATACACACATCACTTTTAATACTGAGTTTTTCAACTTCCTATGGTTTTCCTCCCCCCCTACTACTCTTCAAACCTGTCTATCTTTTTTCTCCATTTCTGTTTGTTATCTATCTGATGCATACACCTTGTTCTGCAGATTTAGTCCCACCTTTGAACCAAGCACAACGGCAGGGACAACAGCAAGTAGAAGAATCAACACTCAGTGGTCACCGCTCTACGCGAGGTGCTGGCCGCCATGGGGTGACCCAAGGAGAGTGGGAATATGGAAACCACCAATCAGTTCACACTTACAGCCATGTGCAAAGAGGAGCCGAGGGAAAGCTGAGGTGCTCTGGGTGTCTGTGGGAGAACAGCAACATTGAACACGTGGCTTTCCAAACTGGTCTGTGGACTGGCAGAGCTGGACACCTGGGAAGGAGAGATCACTTGAGGACAGCTGACAGAGGACACCACTGCATTTCTAGATCACTTTCATACTTTCCCTCTCCTCTTCTCCTGGTCTGGGAAGGCAAAGAAACTGCCTTCCAGCAGATACCAACCTTTAAATAGTAACCAGTTTCTCCACTATTACCTGTACAATCTGAAAATGGTTTACCTCTTTACTAACACTTGCTAACCTCTTTAGAAAGATATTTGTTTGCAAATTCCTTGCCTACTATTAATTCCTGCTTCCCCCAGTCACTGAATTTTTGCTGAATTTTACTCCAACTGTTTGTACAGTTTAGCAGAACTTTTCACCACAGGAACAGAAAAAATAATGTTTTTTTAAACCTTCCTCTCACCCTCAAAATGACCGCTAATTGTGCTGACAAGGTGAAAATAATTGGTCTTTTCATAATGGCACTGCGTCGGCAGTAACTCCCTGTGATCCCAACATCTTCTAAGATAGGCTGTGCTTGTGTTTCACAGAGACCTATATAAATTTTCCATACACCACTATAGCAGCAAAGCTAAGTCAACGGTATCTAACTCATTACTGCAGTAATGACATATAAAGCAAGTAATATTAAATTTGTAGAAATGCAAAGGACCAAACCAATGCCCTAGAGTTAAACCTGCAAACGTTCATAGCAATCCTGAGATAAAGCAAGCACCCACAGATATGCAGTCCCCTTCCCTGTTAGACAAAGTTATGGCTTTATCTTTCAGTAGGGATGGAAGTCCTCACTTGAATTCAACAGAGCACTTTGTGAGCAAGAACAGACTTCAGCGCAAGTTTAATTTCAAGAAAATGCATAAAAATGCAAAAGTTCTGCTGAAATGAAGGAAATTATTTTAGCCGTTTGCTGGCCCTCTTCTGAGTTGCTGTCATCTGAATGGTAATTGCCAAAATACTGATGAAAACGACACGTTGTCCCTTTCTGAGATGCCCCAGTCCACAGCTCAGGACTCAGACAGATGTGTTACGGTCTCCTGATGTGTCCCAGGCAATCACTGCTTCATTCTCAGTAAGACTCTCCATGCAATTATTGCTACCGCTCCAAGATACTGAAACCACATGTTTAACTCATGCAAAATGCATACTCTATAAGAGGAATGTAGCAATTAAGCTAAAGATCAGCTTGTTCAACATTGACACTCACAAATTCCTCATTATCGCTTATGTTAATTACTTTAGAAATTACCTTAATTGCCTCTCCTGTGCTACAGTAATAGCTTCTGACTTGTAAACCAGATGTAACAAATACTGCATGCAAGTGTTCACGTAGGCTTAGTATTATGGGAGGCTGTTAAACCTTCCAAGCAAACAGCAAGGACCTGTCTGAGGAATTTTATGGCCATTAAACCTGCGGGGAGGTGGGATTTATTTTAGTATTACATCTGCTGGGGAGTATTTGTACCTTTTTGCCTGTTTGCAAGAAAAAGTACTCTGTAGCAAAAATTAAATTGTTAGCTTAGGGAATGCAGAAAGCAGGAGGGTCGCTTGGTTTTGGGGTTTGCAAAACAAACAATATTAAAGAAGACACTCAGAACACTTTGCACTTGGAGTAAATATTACAAGTTTTATGAGAGGACAACGTATTTACCATGCATATCAATGGGTAAAACCTCCTGTCTGAACTGCAAGTGTGGCATCAAAACGGCCAGAATATAAGCTGCAGTATCACACCTTGCACAGGCAACTCCTGTCACAGAGGTTGGGATTGCAGGGATGCCTTATGAGAGTGGGGGCCAGAGCACCTCTGCATGGGTCTCCTCATGCAGATTCAGCTGGAGGGTCTCCAGCACAGCCAAACGCGTGGCTCTCTTGACCCACCTCCTCACTTTTCCCCTGTTCCCTAGGACCAGCCTCCTCTCAAAGAAGAGCAGGGAAGAAGGAGGCAGCAGGTTACAAGAAGGATGTGAGTTACCCTTTCCGTTACCTGCTCTGTTACCTCTTCTCTGGATTGCCAGGCAAAAAACATTTCCTGTTCCTATTTCTTCCCCAAAAGCAACCCCAAGCACATCAGTAGCGCGTCCCCAGGGGACAATCCTACCCCACAGGCAAAAGGCCGGTGGAGAAGAGATCACTGTCACAGCATGAATCAGTCCCTGTGTCATGCTGATGGGATGCTACAAGCCACCTAGTTTCATCCTGTGGAAGTTATAAGGGCAAATTTGTTTGCCCATTCACTGTGGGGACTTGATGTCAGCGAGCTCTCCTGCTTAGACAAGCTTAGCAGGCACTAAGACAACGTCATGCTTCTCTACAAAACCATTTCCTCCTGAGATAGAATTGTTCTACAGAAAATCAGGCCAGCTATTAGTTTAATAGCTTAAATGTTAGATGCTACGTGAAAGACAATTTTCTCCAGATTTGCAATACGGCCTGTGATTTGACAATCAGAAGGTTAATGCCATCGCATGCGGCTCTACTCTGTGGGTAGGTGGCTGGCTGGCTCGCCCCGCTGCCACAGATTAAAACCTGGGGGCCCACATGCAGAAAAAGCTCTCTTGTGTGTGAGGAGGAGCCTCCCACTAATGCAACGGTGGGTTGCATGCACCCGGACACATAAGCACATGCATATTCATCTACAGGCACGCAACACGCATCTATATACATTTAACTCTGTATGTAAATACAAATATGTATTTACAAACATATTTCTGTGTGCATGCATGCATTCACATATGTGTATCTATTAAATCTTTGGGTGACAAGATACAAGGAATGGGCAGACTGAGTAATCTCAGAGAAAAATGCCAGCAGAACTGCTGTGTGACACCCTCCCCTGCACCATGAATGTGACGAGAAGTACCTGGAATTGGAAGGAGTCACTCTCTACTTCAGATCCAGAGTGCCTGTACCACACAATGCCTTCGTTGATGTCCTGCTGGGTAAAAGAGCTTGTAGGTGAGGCCGCTCTTCCATCAGGCAAAAGCTGCCACGAGTCTGCTGGGCCATCTGCCGGCATTGGGACCAGAAGCACCACTTCACCTGGGAAAAGCAAAGATGAACAGCTAGGGCACAACTTCTGAAAAAACATAGCATAGATGCCTTTTCACGTAGATAAATGTTCACCCAGAGTTAGCTTTTTTCCATCTAGTGTGACTAATAGAAATAGCAGTAGAGATCCTAAAAACCACTCATGGACCTTGCAACATCCCACTGACATAGGGAAATATTTTATCTCCTGTTTTGGCAACACAGAAGAAATACACAAAAGAAATGTTTCTTCACAGAGAAGAAATACGTGGTCAAACAAAAAACAGAATCTTCAAGTTTAAACTCACAAAATGTCATTCTGCCCACTGATCAGCCCGTTTCAACCTTGAAACGTGCCCGTTTCAACAACTGAGCAGAAAAAAAAAGACACAAAGGACATGCCTCGCTTTCTGGAGTTCCTGCAAAGGGACAAGAGAGAAGTGAGACACAATCAGGGTTAAAAACCATTGCAGCAGACTATCCATCTTCCCCTCAAGGGTACAACTGAAGTATCAGACTACAGCATACTAATTTTTTCAAGGTCAGCTCTTTTCCAGCTCTTTTGGGTACTTATTATGTCAAAAAGTATACTCAGCCAACTTCTCTGAACAGAAATCTTCAACTGAAAAAGAGCTCTTGAACAGATACAGTAAAGGTCCTCTGTATCATAGGCTGTATAGAAAGTCTGTATGCCCTGATTTGTAGCTCTTACTCCAAAGAGTATGTAGCTTTTATATCTCTAACATCCAGCTTATTTCTGATTTTTGTGTTGGAAATAGATTCTCAGCTGGACTGAAACATCACTGGCTTCGTTGCAGATATAAGAGAGAAGAGCAGGTTGGGGGCATGTCCCACTGGTTATCAGCTTTCCTCACAGATGCCTGCAAGGGCTGGATTTTGATGTAACTACTCAAGTTCAACAGACCTTAACCCAAAGCCATCATTCTAATAAAATTACTCAAAGAGCCAAGTGCTACCCACCAAGAGAAGGGCATCAAAACCTTGGTCAGCAATTTCATTGATGTGAACATTTTTCCTAACCACCCACAGAAATGAAATTAAAACCTGACAAAGAGCTATAGTATTGAAATAAATGGCATATTTTTCTATTTTACAATGTAATTTACTTGTTCTGGAGTTAACATATAACCTGGAAAAAATGACACGTTTCCCCTATCTTTACTACTCTTGACTATATATAATTTAGCTGCTCTTTAAATAACTTGTTAGTTGTGTATTGTGCTTTTCTATTAGTCTTTGAAAATATCCCTCGTGGCTACCCATTCAGAAGCCACATATATTATAAATCACATCAACTGTCCTTACAGCATTAATCATTCTGTTATGCAAAATACTCACCATAAGCTCTCCCAGTTCATTTCCCCAAACCACCCTCAAACAGTTGAAGTAATAAAAAAATAATTCAGCAAGCTGAAATACCACACTTCCATTTTATCATCAAACTCTATGCTAATATTCCCTTATCGGTGCCCTAATTACATTCCCAATCTTATGCTTTTGCTCATGGGAGTTCACCACCTTAATCTTCCGTGTGATTTCTAAAGATGCTCATCACATACCCAAAGAAGTTAGAGCCTGCAAGTTGTTTATCCCTCCCGAAGTAAGAGAAGAAACAATTAGAACACACAGATGCTTTAAGCAAGATGCATGTCTATGTGTTTTCTTATAAATTAATATTTAATGCGATCAGAAGAACTCTGTGATGTTTACTTATGTAGTTTATGACTACCATTTAATCTGAAACGTATTTTATTTAAATAGAAAAACACCCGTTGATCAGTTACACATACGAATGCACACTCAGGCAGTTTATTGAAATATATGGAGACTATACAGCTGCAATTTCCAGAGCTGTCTAGGGGATTCAGGCACTGCGGTCTCATTCATTTTAAGAAGAGCAAACACTTGCAACACTTTCCATGTGTTGGAAACTTTCCATGTGTTTCCTGGGCACTAGAAATTTCATCCTCTAAGAATATATGTCCCATGGAGCAGCGTAGGGTATAACAATACCTACTTACAGAGAAGTGAGTATTTTTGCCACGTAACAGAGCTATGTTGAGGCTGGCAGGAGAGACAGGTGAGACACTTGTTCTATTTTAGGGACAAAACAAGAGGTCCAGCATAAAGAGATTCTTAGAAAGATCAACCGCTCTCTGGTGCCCAATTGCACAGAACCAAACCAAGCCCTGCAGCAGCAGGTGATCTGGACAGGGATCCTCCTTCCCTAATTACATCCCTTTTGTTTGGTGTCAGAGTCTTGAAATAAAGGGCAAGAAGAGATGCCTTCTTAGTCCACTCACTTGTGCTACAGAAATGTAGTAGATAATTCTAAAGTGTTTTTCTTTCCTATCTAAAGATCAAATTATATATTCTCTACAGGTATGAATATCTTTTCCATTACCCAAATACTAAGACTGGCAGATAAGCCCTCCTTGATTAAGGACGCATTTTTCTACACTTCTACATTTCTCTGTCTTATATTTTTCCTCCCTTTCTGTGAAATTGTATTTTAGATAAACTGTTGAAGTCCATTGATTTCTACTGCTTATTCCTCACCTGCAGCTACAAACCCATTTGTGTTACTGCAATTAATTACAGTAGAGATAATTATGGTGATACAAATACAGGATTATAAATTTTGGTTAGGGTTAGGCAGCAGGAGACAAGCTCCTCAGGGAAAAATTCTTGTTTTCGCGTAAATGCTTATTAAAAATGAGAACACACTCCTTCATTTACAGAAAACTAAAGGGGGAATACAAATTAATTACTTCTCTTCTAAATTGCAAAAATAACATAATCTATGTTTCCATCAAGTACTAGTAGCTGTTATGGAAACCAGCCTATCCTTACAGCAAAGGGCAAAAAACCAGCACTGATGTTGCTGAGGGATCCTCTGATTTTATCTGGCTCAGTCAATTGAAAACAATGATATCACTTCACAGAAGTGCAAAAGATACTATTTAAAGACATGGCTTTAGTGAGGAAAATGCTGATGCTGAGCAGGAAAATATGATTTTTCTTTTCTGTCCATACTTCCTTTCCCTCCACATATGATGTCCTCTCTTCTCCATCCAGTTTCCCTCAGTTTGTATCTCAGCCACGAATCCTAGCACCTTCCACACTCCTCCTTGGCCTGGGTTCAGAAGATAATCTATAAGCTGCAGTCCTACACAGAGGGCTGCTCGTGAAAGCCATTAGTCTGAGAGATGAGATAAGAGCCCCTTCAAAAGGAATTCGAAGACATATATGGATGCAAATGTCACCAATTTCTGTTTGAGTCAGTAACCCCTTCCATTGCAGAAATTAAATCAAATGTCATGGAATTTAGGGAGTTCTCCAGTTCTTCATGGTAAACTTTTGCTCAGCAGTTTCTATAGGTAGAATGCTCTATGCTGCTCTCCAACCAGACATTCACTGTAGAATATTATCTTTTGGCAGTGAGTAAGAATCTGCCCTTGCAAAGCTGTGAACCTGGTCTAACGGGAGGTGTCCCTGCCCATAGCAGGGAGATTGGAAAAAGATGATCTTTAAGGTCCCTTCCAACCCAAACCATTCCATCATTCCATTAAATCCACCAGACTGTAACTACTACTAGAGAAACACAGTTGTAGAAGTTCAGATTACTAGGCAGGACAATAGTGCTTCATTACTTTGCACACCCATTTCAATTGGAAAAAGATGAGGCTAATAGCACTTATTCAGCATAGCATTATATGGAAATATTCCCTCAAATGCTATTTGGTGTGGGCAAAATACCATGGAAGAATCATATTCCCATAGGTCTGTGAAGAATATCCTTTTCTCCAGAAGTAACCAGAACCTTGCATTTTATTTAGCTGATGGACACCTTGGTGTATGTAGGTGAAAAACAATGCCTTACAGCTGTTTTTAACAGAACTCCAAAGATATTTACCATGTCTTGGCTGGTCCTTGATGATGGTGTAAGTTATCTCAGAGTCACGGGCACCGGGTAGCTCGGCGTGCAGAATTGTCTTGGAGATCTGTAGCATGCCTCCCTGGGGCACCCAGACCATGGAATTTGTCACCAGCTGAGGACTTCTGTCACTCTGCATGCAGGGGGACAGCAGAAAAAAGCTTAACTGAGTGTCAGCAACACTGCACTGATGGAAACAGATTTTCAAATGAAAATGATCAAGCACAGTATTTTGGAATTTCTTATGCTTTCAGCCCTGGTTGTCTGCTTCAAGAAATGGTTTTGCATCCTTCACCTATATTCCTCAAACCCAGTTCTCACCCTGTAGAACTGACTTTGTCCTCCAATGTTTCTAATTTCCTATCACTGACTCTAAACCTTCTTGACCTCAGTCTTCCTCCATAATTTTGTCTTTTACCATCATCCTTATTCTCTCTCCACTTGACTTTTGACATGTCTTGATAGAATTGATCTCCACGGCACAGTGGAAAATTCACTGCTATCAACATCTGAAAAATGGTACCCAGTCTACCACTGATTGGATCCACATTTTCTCTCACATCTCTTCATTTTACTTCTAAAAATACACACCTTTCAAGGGTACTTACAGAACAACAGCCTCTTATCATTCAAAACTATCTCTCTATGGCACCTCCTCGATCTTTACACACATCTGTAACTGTTCTCACCTCTTCATGAGCAAATCCAGGTTCAAGACCAACCTCATGCTTTTCTACGAGATGGGGGAAAACTGAACCTAAGGGTATGCAAACACTAATGATGAATTTTGGCAGAAACATGAGCTATGACAGTTTTCCACCCTTTGCTTGAACAGAAGCAGTTTAACATTCAGAAATTACATACACAAATTTATCTTAGTGACTACTGCACCAAATCCACATCACTTTTTTTGCTAAGTTAGAACACACTTGTAGGAAGACTTTTAGACCAAATATCTTCTCCTCCTGTGGGGTCTTACATGCATGGCCAAGTAATCTCTTGACCACTTTTGTAAAACTGAAGTCTGCCTGAGCATCCATCAAAGTCTTTTGCTACTTTGGTGGGTTTTCTAACCTTCAAATTATTCCTGTGGCTCTTTTTTCAAATATTCATTCATGCTTCTTGAAATGTGGATGTCAGAACTGGATGCAGTAATAATTTCACTACCATTTTCATATACTTCAGTAACACTGCTCTGGCATTTAAGGATTATACTAGCCCTTTCTGGCTCTAAATTATTTTGTTAGCTCATGCTCTGTTGGACAGGCCACCAAAATCCCCGTGACCTCTTCTGTGCCAATATTTGTTCTTGTAAACCCAGTCCCTGTAAATGGGACTTCTCTTCTTCATTTCTGCAGATTCACCTTAAAACTGGCTACGGTGAACTGCATCATCAGTCAAAATCCTGACTGCTCCATATAAGTGGTCATCTTCCTCCTCATTTACTACTCCACATAATCATGTGTCACCCTAAAACTGATAAATGATTCGTGTTTCTGAATCTGCAACAGAGATAGTTGAGAGAGCTAAAAAGATGTTTGTAAGAAAGAATTACATTAAAGGATGATTTCCCGTCTCCATTTTGACATGTCTGCTGAGCAACTTTCACCCATTTAATTTGCACTGCACTTATTTTGCAGTGTTAATTTTTAAATCCAACGTGATCATAGACTGTGTCAGGTCAAGAGACCCCCAGCACAATGGTTGCTTTATTTTTTTAAAGAACAGTGAAGTAGAAAAACAAACCCTGTGCCAGCTAAGAGAACCCTGCCATATATATCATATATATATGATAACTTTCCTTTGACCTTACAGATTCGACCACATTGTGACACTTACAGGTCTAGCAAATCATAATTCTGGAACAGGAAACTAAAAAGGTCAGAAAGGTCCCTGGATTTATTGCATAAGGAGAGAAAAGGAAGACTAGCCACACTACAAAGAGTAACAAGCAAAATGTACTGTTTGAAAATAAAATGTTAATTAACACAAGGTTGTCGTTTTGCTATAAAAATGGATTCTTTTGGCTTTTCAGTAATTAGATGATTGAATGTTCCTTCACTGGCCACAGTAAATCAATCCAGTATTTTGTAATACCATTTCCACCTGGCCTCCATGCTGCGATCCTGCTTGTTAATAAGAATACATTCATGAGACAGCTCTTTTTGCTTGGTAATCATTTAAAAAATATATTTAGCGATAAGCTGTTGTTGAGCTGAGTGCTCATCATGTGTTCAGCAAAACAGCTAGAATCACAGTAGATTTTTTTTTTTAAATGATACCTGATGACACAGCAAACTGCGGGCATGAATTCACAGCACAGGAAAACTGGTTTCAGAGAGCCTGGGGAGGCTAACATGCTCCCCGGTCCATGCTTCAGCTACCTGCTCCCAGGTAGGGCAAGATGCAGTGCCTTGCAAATACCTTGGAGACCTCCCTTGGCTGGATCTTCTCTAGAAATCCAACGCACCTCTAAAATAAATATCTTTTGACTTTTTTCCCGCATTCCCCTTAGCCTCTCAGAAAAGAAAGACTTCCATATCCCATCAGCAATGGGCAGATCATGTGTGGGTAGGTCTAAGGTCCTCTGACTTCAAGTCCACAGCCTGTGATCCTGTTTTCTAGGGCATGGGCTCCTTATTCCCCACTGGAGCACCACCAGTGGTGCTCTGCCAAAAATGAAGCACCAGCGGGTCCCAAATTAACTTCACAGAAGCTGTAATTGTTAGAGAATGTCAACAAAAATATACAGCAGTGCAAATCATTATTAAGAGCTCTGAAAATAGAGGCCACCTGTCCAGACTGCAGTAGGTCAAACAAAGTGTTTAGACAGGGGCAAGTAGAGAAAAGCAGGCCCTTGGCAACCAAAGGGACTGAAAAAAGCACCTTGCAGAAAACAAGGCACACCTGTTGTGAAGAAATAAAACCCTCTAATTCATAATATTTGGAAGGTTATGTTGTCCTTCATTTATGTTTTCACACTTTCACTGCAGCGCTCCTACAGATTAATGTCTGAGAATTATACTGTCTGGGGCCATTGAATAGGAATCCTAAAAATGGTCTTTCACACCAGGACTTAGTATATAAAACCATCCAGCCACAGATTATCGTACAAAGAGCGATTGAAGGAGCTGGGACTGTTTAGTTTGAGGAAGAGGAGCCTGAGGGGTGACCTCATCACTCTCTACAACTACTTGAAAGGACATTGTAGAGTGGTTGGTGCTGGTATCTTCTCCCAGGTAATTAGTAATAGAACAAGAGGGAATGGCTTCAAGCTACAACAGGGTAGGTTTAAACTGAACATTAGGAAAGAGTTTTTCACAGGAACAGTAGTCAGGCATTGGAATAGGCTGCCCAGGGAGGTGGCTGAGTCACCATCCTTGGATGTGTTTAAGAGTCATTTATATTTGGTCTCTGGGACTATGGTGTAGCGGAAAACCTTGTAGAGTAGTACAGATGGTTGGACTCAATGATCCCAAAGGCCTTCCCAACCTAAATGATTCTGTGATTCTATGATTCTCTAACAAGCTCCGTGTACTCAGATAAGTAACGTGGTTTAAAAAGCTACACCTTGATCTCCCACACCTCCAGCCAGGGTCCTACCAGGCTTCTTAGCCATCTTTGGATGTACACCAAGGAAAAAAACACAAAGTGTCTTTGCACGTGTGTCTCAACAGCACCTTTTCAGAAACAAACCCTGCATGTGTTTCAGCTCCCAAGGCTACTCCACAAAGATGATAATTAGGATGAGACAGGAGCTGGGTTTTTGCCAGCTCTACCCTCATACTAAAAGCCGCTCTACTCTCACCTCTCTCACCATCTTCATTCTTCTCTGTAGCCAAATGCTACAATTGGAAAGAAAATGAGAGACAAAAGAGCGCAAAATCGGCCAATAAAAGAAACTGTACTCAGCAATTCACCCTCACTAGCATTTACAAGAACCCGCTTAATCAATAGCAAAAAAAATAAAATGTGTTACAAGCAACACAGAGTGGTGTCCAAGAGCTTTTACAGTCCTTCTGGCCTTAAGCAGGCTCCTTAGGGCTGCGTAAGTGATCTGGGTAAAGAAACCACAGGCAGGGCTGCTCCTGTTCCAGGAGTCTAATAACTCAGCACCAGCCTTGAAAGCCTTTTCATTCCCAGACTGATGTGTGAGTCATGCCACTAATTACCATTAATTACTACTGCAGCTTTAGGAGCACCCGCAGGGTCCAAATGGGATCAGTCCCTCCTTGTGCTAACTACCCAGACGCATATAGCGCTTGTAAACCTTACTTAGAATTTTCATGCCCAACTTGCTGTGAAAGGCACCTAATACAGCAGAGAAGAGGACAAAAGAGGGATAACATCATCTGCTCCTAACTCCATTTCACAGAGTGGAAGATTGTGTAATTCTCAGATCCATACATAAAAAGACTGCAAACAGTGGACTTCTTCTCTGACAGCTCTTTTTTTCATTACTCTTTCACAGGAACTAAGGGATAAGGAAATTTTCAGCTTTTTTTCCTTCTGTTTTATTACAATACTACAACACCAGAACTGAAATGCTTGCAAGCACTTCAGTATATTTTTTTCAAGGCTCCACCACACACACCACATATTTAATGACTTGTTTGGCTAGGGTTTGTTTCATAAACAAATGGAGAAACATCACTGTTTCTAATTTTACTGCTGTAATCTCTATAAAATTCAATATCAAGTGCCACTTCATGTTTCAAATGCAGAAGAGACAACCAACCATTATTTAATGATAAACTGCAACAAAAGCAAGAAACAAAAATTAACAAATTTCTTAATAATTTCTGAATTCAGGTATCCGTGCCCTATCTTTCAGGAAGTTATCAAACAGAAAGATGCATCAAGTGAAAGATTTCAGTAGAGCAACACTGAGTAAACAGCAGGAAACACCACCACCACCGAAGTACCAGTGACACACCTTATCAGCCAAGTTGTTTAGTTCATGTGTGGTCCTTTTGTGTCTCCCATTACACTGCAATTATCCCCATGACTGGTTTGCCTATCTCATCAGCCCTCTCCCCACCATCCACTCATTCTCTAATTCATTGGCTGTACCAATGCAAAAATCTCACCAGCAGCTCCAGAAAATGGCCTTTAAACTGTCAAAGCTGCACAATTTGAGCTGAACCATTTCTGTTGCAAACCAAAAATTCAGGTGACCTCCAAAACTCAATCAATCCGCTGCTTTCTCCTGTCTGTGACCACAGCCTGTCGGTAATGCAGGATTAGTGATGCCTCGGGGACACAGCGATACTTCTCCAGACTTCTAATTTGCCCGTGAGGGTTTATGCCACAGCACGTACCTTGGGAGCAATCTTAATGCGGAACAGGATGTTCTGGAAGTGGTACCCATCGTTCACTTGCAAAAGAACTGTATCATCCTGGGTGTCAGAGCCATCATGAGCATAACGCAGCAGTCCGCTGGCAAGGTCATCCAGGTGGAATACCTGGACTGCAGAAGCTGAGTCTCCAGGAGGTTTGATCAGCTGCCCGTGACGTGGAGGTTCTAAAACCATCAGCACCACATCCTGAGGATTGTCACTGTCTCTCACACCAAGCAACAGTTCTGTTATAGTTCCAGTTTTCCCTCTGCGGACGAGGAGGACCTCATTTCTGAACACATACGGGGCCTGAAACACAAAAGCAGCTCTTAGGTGTTTGCTAAACCTTAGCAATTTGATCATGATCTTAGTCTGGAATGAAAAATGTGGGGTTAAGGAAATTAGCTCACTCATCCCTGGAAACCTCCTATTTCTAAGCAGCAGAGAATCACTCTCCACACTTTCCTCCCCAGCAGGCAGATCTAAGAATATCTAGCAATTTAGACTGATTTAGTTACATTAAAATAAGATTCTCATACCACAGCAAGCTTAGGGAAGGAAAAAAACTTAGGACATTTATATAGAAAGCAATTTAGTTATCAGTTAGAGCCTATATTCCCTTTGCTGTCTGCACAGACAAGAGACAAGGGACTTAGCTTTGCTTTATTACCATCCACAGAAATTCAAATGGAAAGGCAGACCCCAACTATTTTGGGAGGTCTATATGTTCCATGCATAATGTGAATAATCAGTTCAGCGTGGGCTTGGGGATGGAGACACACCACATTCTCCTTGTGTATAACCTACAGCTTTGATAACTTAGACATCTTTCAGAGTGCTGATGCTTGAGAATAAGACCCCAGACAATCCACGTGCCTAGGTTACCTCTTTAAAACGAGTTGCAGAGAGGGAAAAAAAGGAAGCAAGGAAGAGTGGCAGGAGAGGGAGAACAACCTACACAGGACACTTAAAGCAGTGAGCCAAACTGAGAGGCAGAAGCTTGAATTAATGCCTTTAAGTAGAAATAAGTCAATCAACTAACACTGAAGGATGTGCTTTTGCTTGTCTCGAACTGAGAGTCCAGTGGTGGACTGTTCAGTGGATAAGGAATTGGCTGGATGGTTGCATCCAGAAGGTGGTACTCAATGGCTTGAAGTCCAGATGGAGAGCAGTGACAAGTGGTGTCCCCCAGGGGTCTGTGCTGGGACCTGTACTGTTTAACATTTTTATCAATGACAAAGACAGAGGGATTGAGAGCACCATCAGCAAGCTTACAGATGACACCAAGCTGTGCGGTGGTGTTGATACACCAGAGGGATGGGATGTTATTCAGAGGGACCTGGACAGGCTGGAGAGGTGGGCCCAGGTGAACCTCATGAGGTTCAACAAGAACAAGTGCAGGGTTCTGCACCTGGGCCGGAACAATCCTCGCCATCAGTACAGACTAGGGGATGAGGTATTAGAAAGCAGCCCTGAGGAAAGGGACTTGGGGGTACTGATGAATGAGAAGCTGGACATGAGCAGGCAGTGTGCACTTGTAGCCCAGAAGGCCAATCGCATCCTGGGCTGCATCAAAAGAAGTGTTGCCAGCAGGTCCGGAGAGGTGATTCTGCCACTTTGCTCTGGTGAGACCTCACCTGGAGTACTGTGTGCAGGTCTGGAGCCCTTAATACAGAAAGGACATGGACCTGATGGAGCAGGTCCAGAGGAAGGCCACTAAAATGATCAGGGGGTTGGAGCACCTCTGCTACGAGGACAGGCTGAGGGAGCTGGGGTTGTTCAGCCTGGAGAAGAGGAGGCTCTGGGGAGGCCTAATAGCGGCCTTCCAGTACCTGAGGGGGGCCTACAGGAAGGCTGGGGAGAGCCTGTTTACAAAGGCCTGTAGTGATAAGACGAGGGGCAATGGCTTTTAGTTGGGAAAGGGCAGATTTAGACTGGATATTAGGGAAAAGTTCTTCACTGTGAGGGTGGTGGAACACTGGAGCAGGTTGCCCAGGGGGGTGATTGAGGCCCCTTCCCTAGAGATATTCTAGGTGAGGCTCGATGAGGCCCTGGGCAACCTGGTCTAGTTGGGGGTGTCCCTGCTGACTGTGGGGAGGCCGGACTAGATGACCTTTGGAGGTCCCTTCCAGCCTGGACGATTCTATGATAAAGTCCATCTCAAAGACAGCAAGACTGGATGTCACCAGCATCATTATTTGGTTATTTTCAAAGACTTATTTTCAAAGACTCCACACAGCCCTAATTACCCTAGAACAATGACCAGCTAGAGTCCACATTTCTGCTGGTTTAAATTAGTTCTCCAGTTCTTTGTTGTCAAGAAAGTTTAAATCTGCAGTCCCTATTGATCCAAATAAACATCATTTGCCATCAGTAATACCTTGCCTCGGGAGGGGGGGGTGATCCCGCAGAGACAAAGTCAAAGCCCCGAGAACATTAAGTAGAATGCTAACTGCTGCCATCTCACCTGCGTACAATTTATCAGGGTTATTAAGGATTGGCAGGCAAAATTCCTATTATTAAACATCACTTATGTATTCCGGGGCAGTGACTGCAGCTCTTATTTAGGTGAATGTCCTACTGAGGTAAACAAGAGATTAGACTAAGCAAAGATTTCAGCACCAGCCAGAATCAATAGACACGCAACAGGATCAAAATCCACAGTTTTTCTTACACTAAGGACAAACTAGAATGCTTCCAACTTCCAGAAGTTACAGAATGACTAATACGGAATACAGTGATTAAAAGCAACAAAATGCAATTTAAAAAATGATAATTCCTAACCCTGAAGCTACCACATCTCTAGGATCCCAAACTGGAAAGAAGCCAAGCAGGGCAAAGTCTCAAGATTGTCAGAGAAGCACAGAAATTACGCATCTCAGGAGTTGTTTCCTATAAGGAACACTAGACATATTAAATTGAAGACCCCCCACGCAACGCCAGCATGGTATGTAGTTAGCAACTCAGCAGCTCACCGTGCTTTTGAGCTGCTGACTACACTCCTGCTACACTCAACATGAAGCACAGAATAGCACCAGCACCTTCAGACAAGCCCATCCACCACTGCAATGATTAAAAGAAATTCATTTCTTAAACTACTCATTGGGAGGATGGATGCTGAGTCAGGCTTGTAGTCAGGAAGCACCTTCAGACAAGCCCATCCACCACTGCAATGATTAAAGAAATTCATTTCTTAAACTACTCATTGCGAGGATGGATGCTGAGTCAGGCTTATAGGCAGGAAGGAGTCAGCGCTAAAAGAGAAAGGATTATAGCCAGATTTCCAGTTACAGTTTTCTCAAGCCATTTAATGCCCCTCTGAGGATGTAAATGGGCCTTAAGAGCAACAGACTCTCATTTGCACTTTAAAGTCTCTTTACACAGCTAGAATATGCCAAGTAATCACAACAACTTCTGTTCAAGCAAAGCTATCTGATCGAGCTTTCAGCTAGACAGTTTGAGTATGGAAAAAGCTCAGGGCAAGCTGCAAAGCCTCCTTGGACACCTGGAGTGAGTCCATGGTGAACTTGCTGCCAGCAGGACCAGCAGCAAGTGGGATGCTAGGCTGGGCATCTCCAGCATGTCCACTGCCCTTGCAGCAGCAGCAGAGGAACACCTGGAGCTTGAGTGGGAATCAAAGCATGTCCAGAGGGATGTGATGATATGACCAGCTGACAGGCTGAGCTTGGCACATGCAGCCAGGCTGGGCTTGAACAACTCCTCCTCTCTGTAATGCTGTGCCCTCTCCCTTAATGTGGATCTTGTGCATCTCTTCACACCTTGTCTTTCAGAGAGCCTACACTCAAAAAAGGAATCACAGCCGTACTGCCCATATACCACCTCTAGGGTGATGCCCCTCCACGACAGCATGCTACAGACTTTAAATAACAATAATATGAGAGACATGGACACTTGACAGTACCATCACCTTGCCACAAGTGGTGAGCAGTTTAAGAGACACACTTTAAATAGCCCATGCTGATTTAATTCCCAACCGTCCTAGAACAGAGCTTTTAAGTAAATGCCCTTAACTGTCAAAGCACCCCTACCACAGGGATCAATCATCGTTCAATTGCCCTGCAGTAAGAGACTGAACTAGACAATCTACAAAGCCAAAGAACAATTTAAACAGTAGGGACTCCTTAGCCCTCACTGATAATTGCTCTATGATTGCACAGCTACCATTTGCTACACAAGTAAAATTACATGGGCCAGCTTCTTCAGTCATTTACCCCAAGTCCAGTTTTTCCATATGACTCTTGGCTGCCTCTCAACTAAGTAAGAGTTGTGTCTAATTTGCCTGATCTGAACTCCAGCTCAAGTTTTGCCCAGCTCCTTTGTTATCACCGCAAGAAATCAGAGCCCCAAATGGTATAAAATTTGTGGTTGTTTCCAAGATTTGTTACATTACCTGTGTTGAAAATGCTTGAATGTTGACCACCTCAGGTCGGGAGAAGAACTGTTGATCGCTGACCTTCAAGGAAAACTGTCCTTTCCTAAACAAGTCCCCAGCAAGCCAAAATACAGATAATATAAATTAATGAAGTGCTCTGCAGGACTTGATAGTGACAAAAATATTACATATTCAGAAAAAATTACTAACTTTGTGACAGAAGCTTTAGCTCAAGTTTTTTCAATAATGGTTTTATAGTACTTTTTCTGCAGATTCACAACAGTCACAACATGTAATAAAATACCAATTAACTATGTAATAATATGCCCTCATTTCCCTTTAACTAATGTTACGCACACAGGATTGCTTCTCCAAGATAAAGTACTGATTCTAAATGTCAGGTATTCACCACTTATCTGGCTTCAGAGCAGCAGCTCTTACTTTTCAGGATTTTTGCTTCCTATTTACTTTTCAGTAATGCTACGCAATAGCCTTGAACATAAAGGAGCTACGTTTCTCACGACAAGATCCTGACATTTCACTGTGACTACCAGGCAGACAAAAAAACCTGCATGATACAAAAATACATGCCTTAAGTCTAGTGAACATGAGCTAACCCTTGGCATCAGAAGGATACCCTGAAAGTCTTACTGAGAACAATGGATCAAAGAACACCCTAATACACACAGGCAGAAATTTAGAACAATTCCACTGATATCAGTATAGTTCCAAGGCTTTATGGTGATGCAAATCAAGTGTGAAATTTGGCAGGATGACTGGCTTATTGCCGGGCAGCAGGAAAAATCTGCTTCCTTGTAACATGCTGGCTGCATGAGCATTGCCAGCTACTAATCACTGCTAATTATCCCACGACACTAACAGAGCTTATATTGCAGGCAAAGAAGGAATGGCTGAATACAGATTATGCTGCAGAGCATAGTAGTGACATTGTTTGAGCATCTTCCTGAGAGTATCAAGAAAATGCTGTAAGAAGCAGAGTAATATGCCAGTTTAAAACCCACAACAGAGTATTCTGAAGATGAGACAGACTCTTGCACCCCCAAAGCAAAACAGGTTTGGCAGCTGGATCACAGTGACGTCCTATACCATAAACAGAGAAGTTTTGCACCATCATTTATACCAATGGTGCAGTATAAGTACACTGATAATTTATTTAACAGCAGTGAAAGTGTGCTTCACTGAAAGAATGTTTCCAAGGAACATGGAAATGCCTATTCTCAAGATACATCTTTTTTTTTTTCTGAGGCAAGAGCTCTGAAAAAAGGCTTCAACAGAGTCACCTGGATTTCTCTTCACTGTGCACAAAGCGGACTCTCTTCTCCTTCACATCCTTGCAGCTGAAGTGGTCGCCTTTGCTCAGCTGCACCTCTTTCCCATTCACCACCATCACCAGCCTGCCGTTGGAGGGAGTGCTGTCGATATGGAACAGGAGCTGTCCTGTGTCACCACCCAGATCATGCACACCCAATAAGGAGAGGTCCAGGGGCTTTACCCCACCAATTCCTACTGTGAGGGTACTGTTCATGTGGAAGCTCAAGGGATGCTTGCTGGCTAAAAAGAAAGAAGAGAAAGGTATTACTGACTGAATTACAGCAATGGGCTGTGTTAGCATCTTGCTGTCGCTATCATTTTTGGATAACAGACCAGACCCTTATAATGCCCTCTTCTTTACTGACCTAGGTGGACAACCATCATCTAAGGAAGAACTGCAATCCATCCCAATCCCCACTATAACTTTTGAGAGGCTTGGGCAAGTCACTTCCCATCATGAGTTCGCCATCACAAAACTCAAAGCAAACAAACATGTGCCTATATACCTGGCTAGGTAAAGGTAACTTCACTTAGAAAAGCACAAACATGCACATTTTAGGAAACAAAAACATCGGACAAAAATAGCTGCCAACTTTTAACAGTCAACACGAATGAATACTACTTCTGGCCTTAAAATCTGCTGGAAGTCTGCGAGCTCGGTTGCTTTATTGTGAGAGACACTCACCTTCTTCACACTCTCTGGTCCATGTATTGCCATAGAAACCCTGGCCACAGACAGAAACACAAATCTTATTCTTCAGAAACGTGGTGCTGTCACAGAGGTGGCACAGGCTGTCACTGTCACACTCCAAGCATCCAGGAGGACAAGCTGAATTGGACAGAAAGTACAATTGAGGCACTGCAAAAACAATGCAGCCACTGGTGTGCAGAGCTGTCCCCGGGGGTCAGAACAGAAACACCACTGCTATTTGTGTCTTACCTACCTGACCAAAACAATCAAAAAAGAAGGGACAAAGAGTTGAGACACAAAAACTGTTAAGACGTTCCTTCCTCATTTGACCACTGTTTCCCACTGACTACAGAGAATCTGAGATGATCTTCCAAATGGAAGAAACATATTTTTAAGTAAATGTTATACCAATTTGAAAAAAATACTCCAAACACACATTCAAATCCTCCACAGCTTGTTAACCTTTCTAAAAATGTGGGTTTAATACTTGTTTTTTAATATACAGTGTGTACACAAATACACACAGACACCAGCAGCCATCTACATTGAATCTCCTTCCTCCTGAATTAGGCATGTTTAAACACAGATACAGCCTGTTATCTAATTTTCAGGTGACTGCATCACCTCAACAGCAAGTTTAGCACTTCTTCCAAGAACCACTTCTTCACGTCAGCCTTGCGGAGAAAAAGCAGTGCATAGAGAACACGGACTACAATCCTGGTCCCTCTCCACCATGTCACGTTCACTAGGCTCACCTGAGCATTTTCGCTGTGCATGGTCTGCATAATATCGCTTCCCACATTTGTGAACACAACGACCATCCAAGAGGAAAAACGGGGCTTCACAAAGGCTGCACTCATCTGGTTGGTGACACTGAAGGCAGTGTTGATCACATCCTAAAAGTCACATGTAAAGAGTTCAGCTCAACAACACTTTCAACTGCTTCCTGCCCCAGGCTGTAACACCCTGCAGGAACCACAGCTCCATTGCACGTGTGTGCCGGAGGGCAGCCAGAGATCTGAAGCTACAGAGTGCCTTCTGAGTGCAAGACATGCACACACTGGGGGAACGTGTTGGCAGCAGCGATTAGAAGTAACGCTCAAGAAGAACTCACTCTGGCACGTGTCGGATTCCTTGTAGAAAGCTGCAGGGCACTGTTCCACACAAGCTCCTTCATGGAGAACATAGCCTTCCATGCACTGCAGGCAGTCGGTCCTCTGAGGACCCTTACAAGCATTACAGCTCCAGTCACACTCTGGAAGAAAAAAAAAGTCAATGCAGGGCAGCCTGTTCTGGGGTGCTCACCCTATACAAGTACTTTGCACTTGGGGTCTACAAGCTATGGGAATATAAGCCCTAGGAGTGAAAAGCACAGACAAAAACTGTTAAAGAAAGACTAAAAATAGAAGAAAGCATGGTTCGTACTGAGTGATCTCTTACAACTCCAGATACGGGTGGGGTTTTCCCCCTCTTGGACTTAACATGTTCTAACTATATCAACTGTGAGCAGGCTTGGTTCTGAATGTTCAGCATTCAGACCTGCTAACACTGGCACAGTTTTGTTGCCTGGCTTTATCCCGTATGTAGCAATGTTCCTTTTCTGCCAACATTGAGCTTGTTGCTCATTAGCAATTATGTACCCTGCTTCATCATTCTCATGCTTTCAAATGTCCAAAAGAACTAAAAAGAACCAAAAGAAAATGAAATCATTGTCCCTCTCAGCCCAAATGCCCCTCTGGAAAGTCCACTGGCCAGAAACACAATGGATCCAGATGGGATCAGATCTGCCTCCACGTGCCCTTGTACTATGTCCCCTTCAGTCTTCAGCAGAGTCCCAACCATGCACACGTGCCCAAGGACTACTCAGGCTGCCAACACTACTGTTTGCCTTCTGGTGGCACTTAGAGGGTCTATATCACCAATTAATGACAGATACACTTGGCTGATGAGACAAATAGGCAAGAGCAAGAGCAGGGGAAACGAGGACTCATTGAGGTGAGGTCAACTACTCCAGTCCATGCAGCATGTCCAAGACAAAGCAAGAACAAGAGAGTCCTGCCTCATTCCAACACCCTAAACACCAGACAATGTCACCTCTCTGAAGAACTGCAAGGTTCAAGAGACAGATGTTATTCAGTTAAGTTAGGTTCAGGTACCGAGAGAGCCAGCGAGAAATGAACACTGAACAGCAAGTCATTTGTATTAGATCCTGGTCTTAGTGGTGTTAGCTGCAATAAAGCCACGTTATCCTCAGTTATTTCCATTATGGAACACTCTCTTCAGGAGTTCCAGAAATCCTTCAAGTCATGTGTCTTTTAAATCACCCCAAACTCTTGTTTCTGCAGTCATCCAGTGATGCAGTATTTAATAAGACAGAGAGAAGCAGGTAAGTACACAAGGGCCTATAAGCACTCTAAAACAGATTTCACCTGGTAAGCTCACTCGTTATCCAGCTGACCCATGACTAAATGAATTGCTGGACATGACCCTTGAAAAGTTTGCTGGCTCACTTACTAAATCATTTACAAGAGACAGATTTGCAATAATCTTGTTTCACTGAAAGGCTGAAGTATGTGACAGCAAACTCCCGAAAAAGAGAAAAAAAAATAAAAGCCTTGCAAGTGGTCTCTCACTGAACAACTACCCTCCTCGTACACTCTTTTTAAAGCAGACCACCTGCACAGATCATGCTGCAATGTAATGGAGTCTAAGCCAAAGCACTTGCAATTTATTTTTTTTTCTTTAAGCCAGGAATGTATTTTTCACCTCTGCAAGTCTTGCTGGAAAAATCCAGATAATACTGCTGAGCACAGCTCTCGTACTGGCATTCTCCAAACAACAGGACCTTAGCTGGGTCTCTGCACGATGTACAGCTGGCAGCTGATTCACAGCTCAGGCACTGGCTGTTGCAAGCTGTGGAAAGACAAAGGCAAAGAAAATAACTGTAATTACTGATGCACCAGCCAACTGTACAAGTAAAAATGGTATTATCCTGTAGAGTCACTCCTCCTCTTGTCCTCTTTGAGGGACACCTGTGGAGACTTCAGAGTTTTTGCTTCTTAAATTCCATTTCACAGTCTCCAAAATGTAAAAAAACTCCCTCCATTTGGAATAGGCTGTTACGACTCCTCACACTGCTTCTTACTCTCCTCTGGACAGGTCAGGGTAAAACGCTGACCTTGAATTCAGATCCCCGAATAAAGGCTTTCTCTGCCTCTGTTTTTCTTATTTTCTTTAAGTAACCCTGCATTTCATATGATTCCAGAATTAACTCATGAACACAGAAATTTCGTGGCAGTAGACACCGCTGTAATCCAGCTAGCAAACCTTGTTGGGACCAAAAGCCCCCTTAATTTCACTTAACATT
The DNA here is from genome assembly GCF_001431845.1 of Calidris pugnax. NCBI lineage: Eukaryota > Metazoa > Chordata > Aves > Charadriiformes > Scolopacidae > Calidris > Calidris pugnax. Next base: position 2,338,698 of record NW_015091088.1, on the reverse strand, counting down.
TCCACCTTTTTATTTGCACACAGTGTGAAATTTTAGAGCTCTAGGGAGCAAATACAGATGCCAGAAAAAAATAATTCAGGGATTTACTGAATCTAGGATCAAAACCCAAAGGTTCAGAATATTTCAACTCACCTCTTTGATGTCCAGGGTCTAAACCTCCCAGGATTCGGTCCTAACAGCCAAGTGTGCTCAGTGCTGATTGTCAGAGCTCTTAGTTAATTCACAGCAGAAGATTTAATAGCAATGTGCTATGAAAGACTGAAAAGTATTTCCTAGCCCTTTGCCTATACACTGAAAAGCTCGTTCTGATTCTGGTGAGGCAGAACTTCACAAAAATAATATGCAGGAAACTCATGGAGGTTCACATATCTGCTTTATACAAACAGCTGTAACTGCCCTGCTAGCAGGTACCATGATGGAGTATGCAAAAGGGACTGCTAAATTCCCTGCCAACTATCCCTCAGTGTCATTAAATCCATACGGAGTCGGAATCCCAGGCTCAATTCTGTACTTATGATAAATGAGAAAAAGCTCTGAAAACACAGCTGTGAGTGTTTGAACTAAAGAATAAAGCAGAGCTGGACATTTTTAATAGAAAAACCAAACAAAACCTCTCACAGGATTTAGCACAACTACAGTTCAGGTGCTAAATACCGACATTATTTGCAGTAAAGTGTCGGTGACATGCTAATTGTGGAATGCTGATTTAGTGATATGCTAATTGTGGAAATGCACTTCAATTTCCTTTAATTCAAGACAGGGTTTTATATTCACAAAACCTCAAAACACCGAAGTAAATATGAAAATACCCATGTTGCTCTCATTGAAGCGAGAGCCCAGTGTCCTTCAAAATAGTTACTTGCTTTAGCTCATCTAAAAAATGTCACTGAAGGTCTGCATTTTATTGAGGTACAAATGATTTCTAACAAAATGTTTACCTAAAGAATCTAGTAGCTGGTTTTACATGCTCTGGTGCCAGTCTGATTTCATTTAAGAATACTACATGGAGAAAGTACTATTTGTAAGTGCCATGAAAAGCCAATTATTAAAAGTACAGTAAAACATTACACATGAGGTCTAAATCTATAGAAATCAGGTTACCCACAAAGGCAAGCCAGAACAGTAAGCAAAAACCGTATTTGAAAGCAATCCTATCTGCTTGTTTTATCAGCCTGACTCCGTATCTGCATTTTTAAACCCATGAAGAACTTGTTAAGCGTTGCACTGTTCCTCGGCCAGTACGTCATTGAGTTTAAAAATATCTCTCTGAACTTCATTCCAAACCCGAGTTTCTCAAAAGTGCAATGTGACTAAAATAAGCGTTGAAGAGAGACCAAATTTTCTCAGCCTAACAGCCAACCTCCGTTTAAACAATTTCCCTCTAAGTGGTAGTTTTCCAGCAGCCTGGGACAGCTTATACCTACATGGCTTATCAGCAGTACTTCACTTGAAAAGGCACAAGTGACACTTGGAATGACAAAAATCCAATGCACCAACACATTTTGCCGTGAGCCTCCTGCCACAAGTATTACATATACTTCTCAAAAAGCCATTTGCAAGAAAGAGATTACAGTAGTTTAATTTGCTTGCAAAAAATCTATTTGCATTTGAGCTACTGAACCAAATTCAGGAAGGGTACAGTCCTCAGGAACATTCCACTTCTACCATCATGTCCTGAGGGAGAAGCTACCAATAGGAACGTTTTCATTAGAAAAGGGCATTTAAATTTGGAAGGGTGGCATTCTGGTGTAGTCAGCAATAAGAGAATCCATACTGCAGGACAGAACAGTGAATACCAAGTAGAGCTTGTAGGAAACTAGTTGGGACAGTGAGAATCCCATGATTCCTTTTTTTCTTCATCTTTTTTATTACTCTCCTTTTTTCATTATTATTGAGTGGCCTTTTTTTTTTCTGTCAATTGAAGAGTGGTACAAAGTCTTCCACCTATTTCCTTGAACTTATGCAAGGTGTCTTCATTTCTGCTGATATGATGGAAATAGTAGTTTCAAGAGAACCATATATTTTAACAAAAGGCAGGTAAAGCTGACAAACGTATCAGCTTCCTCCTGTAGGATCTCATCAGTAAAGAAATTGGGTCAAGACAGGATGACAATGATACCTAAACTTAGTGCAGTGCAACAGAGTTATTTTATCATAAATCAGGACAATTTAAACCAGGGTAAAGCAGGACTTAAGAAATCTGAGTGTTCAGGTTCACAGCAACCAAACCACTAAAGCACTCACTCATTTTTAGGTGTGTGTGTTACAGGGGGTCAATTCAAGTAGGTTTTTTTCATATCTTTTATGCCTCTGGGCCATATAATTTTGCATTTTGCAACATCATGCTCAATAATTATGTGAGGAATAACCCAGCTGATGTCAGGGCCAGAGTGAACATAGAATAATAAAGGAAAAGAGAGACGCTGAGAGATTCATAAGGGATAGCAGGAATAGGATAAAACACTACTGGACTTAAGACCAGATCAATTGCATCATAGAATTATCAGATTCTATGATTCATTAGGAGGCAAAAATAACACAGCTCAAGACAGTGGGGGCCGTGCCTACCAAGCTGTACCTTGTTTCTATGGATGTTTCACATGTAGAAAAACGTAGCATAAATGCTACAGTGTTAATACAGCTGCCATGGCAGGTACTGGCAGGTCATGCAGTGGGGAGGGGGTTTGCCATAGTAAGAATTGATTAAAACTGGTCTAAACTTGTCAAGTTTTCACAAAGCCCAGAATCCACCAGTACTATTGGTCACTTCTCTATGTAGCACCTGGGCAACTCAACAAGGAAGCCTACACAAACTCTCCTGCAGATTTCCACTACGGGACCCAAACCCTCTTGTCTTTGAAGACGGGAACAAAACTGCAACTGTGTTCAAATTTAAACCCTGCTGTAGGCTCTGTTTCTAAGGCAGCTAATCACCTCTGTCAGCTCACATCGAATTTTTAGGCACTCGAAATCCTTCTTTTCCTGGCAAGAGGAACAGTAAATGAAGGAACAAGAAAAGACATGCCAGAGAACGCGCGGTGGAAAGGAGAGAGACACTCACGTTTGCAGGTCTGCCTGTCATCCCTGTAGTATCCTGGGGAACAGACTGGCACACACATGCTGGTGTGGGAGAGAACCAGGCTGGCGTTGCAGGAAGAGCAGGAAAACGGGCCCCCGCCGGTGCAGGTTCTACACGAGGGGTGACACTCTGCAGGGACAGCAAGAAGTGTCTGTGTTCAAGGAAAAGCAGACCTTAAAGCAAGTTTCACAAGGATCAGCAGAAGCCCTCTCAGAAACTGAGCACGGTGACACCGAATACCAGAAGTTCCCACTAAGTCCAAGCCCTCACTGGTGCACAGCAGTCAGGAGCAGAAACACAGCCAACCCAGCTCGTGACAGACAGATTACATGGGTTTATTTGTGCTCTACGTGCCATGCACACCAGCTCCCTCCCCTCTTCTCCTTTCTCTCTCTTTTTATCCATTCCTCTTCTTTTCGAGCTTCCCTTCTTATTAAGAACAACCCTACAGGATCTGCCCAAGATGCATCTATCAGAAAAGAATCAAAAAAAGGCAAGCATGTATCAGGACCTCCCTCTCTGCTTTCACTCAACTAGTATCATGTCAGACCCACCTGAGATTGATGCCCTTTGTCTATTTAGGAACCACCTAGTGCTTTTCTGACAGCTCCACACCTCCCTGAAAATTTACATCCCTCCCTTCGGCAGGCATTGCACAGCTGCTACCTATTGCAAAAAGCAACACTGAGAGGAGACAGTCAACCTCTATGCGCTCTCTCTCACTCATTACTTCTTTGTAGGCTTCCGTCATATTTCCCCCCTCCTCAGGTCCCCTGGTTTTTAGGTTGAAGCACTGCGTTCTACTCAGTCGCTCGCTGTACAGAAGCCCTCCATCCCCCACATTCAGTCCTGCTGCCCTTCCCTTCTAAGATTGGCAGAACTGCTCACAGCACGCAGCTCCTTCAGACAGCGTCAGGCAGAATGAATTCTTCTATTCCTCTTTCCTTTTGTACTAGGACCTAACATTTGACTTGCCTTTTCAATGTTGCTGAATGCTGGGATGCCATTTTCACAGTGATTGATCCTTACTTCGAGATCACAGCAAGGATGCCAACATTCTGCATGTGAGGTTAGAATGGGGTACCCCTGCAGGCATCATTACATCTGCTTAAACCAAACTTACACCTCTTGCTTTACTGCCCAGACACTCAGTCTTAGAAGATCCTTCTGCAATTCTTCATTGCCAGCCAATCCCACTGAATGCTTCAAGTAAGGAAGTACAGTAATATCTTATTTTGAAAAGCTGCATTTTTTGAAGAGGTGTTTTTATGCCACCCCTCTTCTTTTCTTTCCCTGTTTCCTTTCCATCCCTTGATCTCCCACTTCTTGTGCTTCTTATAAGGCACATTGAAGAGATTAAAAATACCACAGTGGATAAGGACAATGTATCCTATTAATTTCTCCAAAGGGGGTACGCACTCACAAAATAATTAAGCTGTTTTCTTTCTTGATGGGTCTTTACCTGAAGACTGATGCCATCATTATACCTATCAGGCCAAATTAATCATGAGTGAAAGCGGGCAAAGAAATCAGAGAGCGACTGCATTATGCTGTGCTGGAGATCTTCAAAGCCAGCACAAAATTTAATATAAGCTTTGACACAGCCTGAATAATGCAAAACTTTTTTTTAAAATAAAACCTTTATACCAAAGGGAAGAAATCTTATCCCTAGGCTTAAATTTCCAGGAAGAAAAAATATTTTTTCAGGGGTCTTTCCAATTAAATGACACAGAGTATATTTCATACACCTCTGAGACTTCATTTGTCAAAATCAGGTAAATAAAAACACTGCTCCTGGAGGGCTTGAGAGAAGCTTTGAAACATTAACCGCCAGTTGTTAGACTGGATTAGGAAATGATGCTTGCTGCAAAAGGAGCATCTATATCTTGATTCTAACATACAGGATTTCTTGTTTTGATTCCTTTCTCTTAAAATAAACTGCAATATCCTTTGCTCAGTGTAAGACACGTTGGGCTTTAACATGTCTCTGTTGACCATATAACGAGAAAAGCAACCTCTGTCCTTCTAAGAGTCCAAGAAATATAAAGCAGCTCAGACAATGATCAGAACATGAAACCACATCAACAACAAAAACTGGAAGAGATCCAGGGATAGGTGACAGCACAGAAGCCTAGGGAATAAAATGTGCTATATGTGCAGCTTCACCCACACAGCTGGAACGTTTCATCTATCATGCCAGCCTAAAAGGCTGAATGAAATTGGCTTTTTGTTTTAGAAGCTGCCCAGGTTGAAAACTTCCTGAGAAGTTGCTACCAGCTGGAGTTTTATGTTCTGCAAGCAGAAGTTGCACGGCCCTTCAAAGCAAATATCCAGAAAATATTTCCAAGCATTAGCACCCCAGAACTGTGCTGGTACCACACAAATGGCAGACTTGGTGATGGGCACATGAAAAGCCTCTGAAGTTATCCCTTCTTGTGCTTATGAAGCCCATCTCTTCCTAGGAGTGATCTCAGGTAGGCCATAGTTAACGCTCCTGTTCCTTGTGCCACCACCTTTGAGATGGGATTTACCAGAGAGAAAAACTCACCTTCACCTCCTCCTCACAGGCATACTGGTGTCTGGTACTCATTACACTTATTAATTGTACTGTCACAGTAGATTAGGTCCCAGTAGCCTCAGCATGTGCTCAGTAGAGTACAGCACTGTCTGCCTCAACAAACTCACAGTCTGAAAGGCAGACACAGGTTACAGGGAGCAAGGAGAGCTGGCAGGGTTGGCAGCAACTCAGCAGGCAGAGTTATTAGCCAGAAAGGACATCTCTAGCTCCTAGTATGGTGTCCTGCCAGCTGGACAAAGCTTCTCTACTAAATAGGAACCATTTCATGGAACACCTCGCGAGGATCCAGGTGGTCTCTCGCAGCTCCCTGAGGCATTTGTAGGGAATACTTACTTTTGCAGGCACCGTTCTCCGCATAGTATCCCAGTGGACAGTCAGGAATGCAGTGATCCCCCAGGAGCAGGTGACGGGCGTTCTGGCACTTCAGGCAGACGCTGCCGGTGTCCCGCAGGTTGGCCACGCACTGTCGGCACAAAGGGTGGCAGTCTAAAGGAAGCAGGGAGTAATGGAGGCTGTGATCACAGATGGACAAACCTTAGAACTGCTAAAGGAAAACACACTGCTGAGAACTCAAGGAAGACATCTGGGACATAACTTTCAGAGCCCTTTCCTGCGATCTGGTGCACAAGGGCTGGGATCAGGTGCTAAGAACTGCACTTCCAGATGTCTGCAAGAGATGACCAGAAATTACCACACTCAAGCAGCATTCCTCTTCCTCTTGCCCACCTCCCCATCCTTTACTCTTCCTGAGCATCACAACATTTCACTGCTCTTCAGCAACCACATTCTCCGCATCTCTCCTGCCCCATTCAAGCATGCTCTTTCCCATCCCTAAGTGAGCTTGGGAAAGCTTTGTACAAAGCCAGCTCAAAGCTTTTCACTTTCCCCAAACCTTTCTCTGATTTTAGGTGCATCTACCTGCAGGTTTATCTTTAACAAACCACGCCGGCAGCTGTAGGCATTCACCTCCCTTTGCTCCCACTGTTGAAAAACAAAGAGCACAACCTGTGCAGCTGTATGACCTTCTCCCGTAGCTCTTGCTGTTCAGATTTTCCCACACAAACGAGACATCCATACCCTGAAGAGGCCACTGCAGACCTCAAAGCCAAGCCAAGAGTGGCATTTAGAGTTGCATGAGAGTGCCTGAAAACCTTTTCCTTTTTTCATTTTTTCCCCAGCAGCACACAAGCTTGTGTCTCCTGACCTCTGCTTGAACTAAGGCGCTTCAAAAGCTTTTACAACAAGCCTTTTGTATGCACAACAGTGCAGTGTAAGGCAACCTGGAAGCCAAATTAATCCTCATTATGGTAATTCAGAAAATTATAAAGGAAATGACGACTGTCTTGAAAGAAATGTAATAATGAGGCTTGATTTGAGTATCTGGCCTCTTGTCAGATTTCTACTGAGGGTTCAACTTTCTGCCTTTTGTCTCTTGTGACAGCATTACTACAGATTGTCAGGCAATCTAATTTTTACAAGCTGAAGACAGGCACACATTGGAGTCTCGGGGAATTCTGCATCCATACCTGCAAGAATGTAATAGCAATTGGAATCTGACTTCTATACGTTACATATAGATGATTCTTACCAAACTGGTGGAAAAGCACAGATGCAGCTCAGAACTGAATGCAATTCTGACAGCATGGAGGGATTCAAGGTCCTTAAAGCAGCTGATTCCCTCATCTCCGGACTTTACAGGGTATATAATCTACCTAGTTTCTGCTCCACAGTCTCCACCTTGCAGATGGGAAATTAACAGCCAGAGGGGAGGTAAAAGTGTGCAAGAACATTATGCTTAAGATAGTGACCCTGTAGGTTCTCGGTCCCTCTTTGTCAGGACAGTGGTAAGAAAAGAAAAGCGGCGCATGAGGTCATGTTCCCAAACCTGGTGACAGACCTCAAAACCTCCTTAGAGGGGTTACAGCTTGCAGAGGTTATCATACTGCAGCTTCTTACTGCACAGAAGCCAATACTGAAGGCATCTTCCCACAAATCTTCACAGCCAAAGATCCCAAACCTGCGCTGACATCAGAGTGGAAAGACCTGCCATCTACCTGCAGCCTCACTGAAGCCAGAAAGGATCACTTCCAGCTCTTTGTAAAGAGCAAGGACAAAGGCATCATCCAAAAGGCCCTGGGCACCATACGTAACTTGTGTGCACGGGAAGGTAGGGTGAAGAGTTTTATGCGCTTACGTTCAATAAAATTAACATAAATCCAATTTGTTTCTCATCCTTCCACGTTTACCTGGCAATATGTCTACTCCCCTATTGTTAAAATAATACTCATCCAGTTTAATCTCTTGACAGAGCCACTGGCCTCTAATAGAGAGCTTTGGCTAGATGTAATAAGTAACTAAACTCACTGTGTATGGTCAATAGGTGCCAGAAACAGAGCATAAAAATGAGACAGAGAAAACTTAAGGTGTCCAAATAACCAATATCTACTGTAAGTAACTAGACTCGCAAACTAATGTTTTAAAAGCTAAGTATCTACAAACTTGGTGCTGCTACAACAGTTTTCTCTTTACAGGCTCTATGTTTGCTCCTGTGTATTGAAAGAGTTCTTTTTCTCAGCTAATGTTTTAGGATAAATCAGTTCCATACTCTCTTATTCCTTTGCAAGCCTCGACATCAAAGAGCACGCAACACCAAATAAAAAACCAGAACTGACGCTCATGGTGAATTTGAGGGGCATTGGGGAACTAGTGAGAGAGTAAAAGAAGAACTGAAGTGCTTTGTTTTGGAAAAGATTATTTAAATTTTTCACAGCAGGCCCCTTTTGAAGCGAGGACTAATAAGAGCTGAGTGTTTTCTTTATGCTTCTCAATAGTACTGCACAGCAGTATTTGATTCCTGCTCCTGCGTTCTCCCTGTCAGTCCCCTCTCCAGCTCAGCTGACAGGCAAGTCACTGCCTGTGGGCTTTGGGGTTTCGGAGGCTTCACATCCTGTGTTTGTTGCAGGTCAGTGAAACACTTTACTTAATTCCCTTAGACTTCCAGTACCCAAACTGGATTCCTCAGGGCAGCATGTCACCACCTTGCTTGTAGTGCCACCAATGCCTCCCTACTCATCTTTTTGAGATTAATGGCTTGCCTCCCACTGGCCAAACAAAGCTTTTTCCTGATACCCTTTCAGCTGGCTCGAATTTCCTTCTTGTCAGTTCACCTCTATGCAAAAAAAACCCAACCAAGCTACCTTACCTATCACTCATTTTCCTATAAAGCAACCTTCATTGTAATATAATATGGGGGAGGGCCATAATAAGGCATAATAATAAGGCATAATTATGTAAGGCATAATATAATTGGGGAGACAAAATTATCACTAAAGTGTTTGTGAATGCTCATAAAGGAAACCAGAGGCATTTCTACCTCCCAGTTCCACCGTTTGCTAAGCAATCAACCACTTCTATTGTTTAAATAGACCTTCTCTCTGAAGGGCTCTTTAGAAAAAAATCTCCTGATGCAAGTTTCGTACTATACTCTAGGGTAAGGTGTGAGATTTACAACAGAGCACTACTTTAAATCAGTTCTTACAACACCGTGCAATTCACAGGCATGTCAGCACGCAAACATTCTCTAGCACCTTACAGTAAATTCAGAAAGAAAATCAGTATGGTTGATTCAGAATACACCTAGCACCGACCAGGATTTTTGGTTTCTCTTCGTTGTTGGAAGTGTTTTTTGCCTCTTCTTTAAAAGACCTGAAAGGGAATTTGTCACACAAGCAAGTGAGGTGAACTCCTGGTGAAGTGCAACCACGTTTGCAGAAGATGCCTGCATCTTCTGAAAAAGGCGGGAGCTTCTCTAGGCAGCTTAAGGTGGGAAATCCAGCTGGATGGTGTCTGGCACCAATGAGCCCAGACCAAAGTAGGGAAATGATCTTCCATTTTCCTCCTCTGGCAGCTCAGCTGGTAATTTCTGCAGGAGGTTGCACGCCAGTGACTAAGTGGAGCTAAGCCCCCAATTTCCCTCTTGCTCTCCTCAGTGAAACTCCAGCTCTTTGTGATGATATCAATGTCTCTCTAAGAGTAGGGCAACAGCTCATTAATTTTACAAGGAGCTGAATGTATTTCTTGTTGTCAGTGTCCCGTCTGGAATTTTAAGAGAAAAGCAGAAAGGCTTGTTACAGGCATCCTCCTGAGTGAACTCTTCTAATTTATCTTTGAACATTTTTGCAACTGCATGCGGCCTAAGAAAGCAAGGGCCCAAGATGCTGAACACGGGGACTGGGAGTTCCCTTTCAAGAAAGAAGCAGCTGGAAGACAAGACCTTGGGGGATATTGTATCAGTGGGTGTTTTGAGTTTTATTTCATGCCAGCTGCCCTTGCTACTAATTCCAGTAGGATGTCCTCCGCATCCCTTTACACCTTCGGTGATCACCCAGTAAAGTACAGTCTGTGAACTCCTTGCTTCGGCCACTGCACAGTCCCTCTGCATTTTTCTAATTGCCCTTCCACCAAGTCAGGAAAAGATTAACGAAGAAGTCTCAAGATCAATGAGGAAGCCTCAAGGCAGGCATATGATTTATCCAAATCAGGAAAGTAAGGGCAGGGTTTTATGAGCAGGACAACAGTTTTAGCGACAGTGCTATTTTTCAGACTGGTGACTGCAACGTTTCCTGAAGCTAAAGTTGTCTCGGATAAGAGAAAGAGGGAAATCAAAGAGTGTTTTCAAACTGGGAAAACAAAAAACACAAAAGCCCTGAGACTCAACAGGGGACTGCTAAAGCCACAAGCACATTCCTGTACATACACTTTAGCTATAAAATGAAATTAATCAATTGAGCCCTCTCAAAGAAGATTGGCACAGATTCAGCATGCCCAAACCAGAGCTTAGAAACTCATTAATCTTTTGAAATTTGAAGCCATTTTGTCTTTTTTCTGCTTGCATTTGAAATGCTTATTTGATAAACTGCTGAAAACAAGATTTTTTTTTCTATTAACAAGGCAAATGTTCCAATCCTCATTCAGGTAACATGTACAATAACAACATTAATTCACAGGCAATGGTTTCAAGTGACAGTTGGTTTTCTCCATCCTGTATGAAAGATTTTCCCCTGCAGGTTCATAAAGTATGACAGGCGCCTACAATGCACAGCAGTCCCCGTAAGTTGTAACACAGTGCTGCCTGGAGGGTCGGGAATTAGGGATAAATGGGAAGATAATTGTAAAAAAATACTGCTTTGGGAAGCAAAGGAAAAAGCTTTGTTAGATTCTGATGCAAATCGTTGATTATGCAAGTGTCAGGGATTGTAATGTTCTCTTTTATGGGACAGCTGCTCTTTAACTGGTAATTAATAACTTGCAAGGGCAAATTTAGCATTTCAATCAGTGCTGAATGAGAAGAAAATGAGTTAAATTTAACAATCTGAATGTGAAGCTCTTTATCTGTAGCAGAACTGGCAACATGCATCCTTTGCTTCAACATCAGACTTGAATTTGGCACAAAGAACAACTTCAGACTGCAGCACTGAGCCCAAAGCACAACTTTTTTTTAAAGGCAACAAATAACTATTTTCCTCTACAAGGATTTTCAAAACTTCAGTTAGACAAAGAAACATCAATGTATCTATGTGTAAGACCACATGACCACGTGAACGTTAAGGTTTTCTGTGTTATAAGGAATATTTGGCCTGGCCTATGAAGGCAGGACTGACACGAGTCACACAGCAAGACTGTGGTCAGAGCTGGGAGGAGGAAAGATGTCTCCCTACACTCTTACTATATCACACCTGGAAAGCCTTCTCTCCTGTTTTAGGGGCACAGATCAAAACACTGACACTCAGTGATGCCAGGCACTGTGAACCAAGCCTTGAAAATACATTTCTACTTTGAGAAGACAAGTCTCTGAACAGTGGACCACATTCATGACCTACAGGGCTTCAAAATAAAGCTTGTTCATTTGGAAGGAAAGGATGCATCACCAGCCTGCAATTGCTTTGGAGACCAGAAAGGCAGGCAAGGTTCTCTGCAGATGATTCATCACTGTCAGTGTAGCGTGTCTGGAGGTCAAACCTTGCCCTCCACATTACCTGAGCAAGCCCATCATTTCCAATTTCTGCTCCTCATTATTGCCAGGCATTGTGAGGTCTACCTAATCACCTGGGATTTGGGGAGCACACATACTGCTCCATGACACCTCACCAAGCGTACTGGTAATAGCAGTCTAAAACAGATAATTAAAGCACATAGCCCGCAGCAAGCAGCAGAGTAAACCCTCCTCAGAAAGAATTCTGAGTTATAATAAATGTTACTAAGTTTTTACAATGAAATCTACAGCTGGAAGACCTCATTTCCAGAGGCTTTTTTCACAGGAAGCATAATCCAAAGTAATGGGAAAATGAGGTGGAAGAAATAAAGTGCATACAGTTATGATGTGACAGGACACTAATAAGTATTATTGGAGCTCCTGAAATTTTACAGGGCAGAGACAGCTCTTTGCACTGACATGCAGAATTATTTCCATATTGTAACTTGAGTGTACGAAACATCTTGATTCCCCAATCTGATTTCTTGTGTACCTAAGGAGCTGTACAATACTTTTAGAATTTTTTCTTACTCCTTAGATACTTTGTTTCCCTTCTCTCTTTGTCTCTGAGACAAAGCAATAACTTATTTAAAAGGAAGACAAAGAAATGGTTCATAAAATTAATCTCTGGAGAGCAAAGAAACAAGTCTTTCATTAAAAAAAAAACAATGCATATATGTAAACAATAAGAAGTCTTAGTGAAAGGGAATCATCTACATTAAATTAAGAACAATAGCCTCTCAATGGATATATTTATTACGACTAATGCATTTTTTCCTCTTCCTAGGATTGCTTATCTCATTTGGAACTGTTCAGCCTAGAATAAGCCTCACACACCGTATCTTTTGTTGATAAAGAAAAAAAAGGCTTGATAAAGCTCAGAGATTGTTGGAGCAGTTCCCAGGATATGTTTATACATGTCTGCATGATGGATTAAAAGCGATTTTTCTTTTTAAACAGATAAATGCAATCAGTGGCTTCTGATGATAGGCTTAAGTGCAGGCACTGAGCACCCACAAAGTATAACCCCTATATATAAATCCTATTACCTCCCCAAAACGCACACAGCAATGCTACTTGTGCTGATCTTTCTTCAGGGCCCCATAAACTGCTTCTCTGAATCACAAATGTTTCCTTAACTCACTTTACTGAAGTTCTGTGCAGGACCTAAGCAGCTTTTCTAGCTCTGGGTCCCCCAGGTTTGGCTCTACGGTGACAGGCAGTACGCTCTAAAGCCCAGACACAGAGAAGAGCTTGGCAAAGGCAAGCACATCGCCACTCAGCAGGGTGGAGCTGCAGCCCATCCTGTTGTTAAGAGCATGCTCTTTATGAGATTGATAAATACAGGACTGCTCTGATGATTCCCATGCACGTGATCTCAAGTCTTCACACCAAAGGGTGCAGCAGCAAGCCTGGCAAAGGAGAGTCTCATCTCCCTCTCCCTGCCACCAGCCTTACACAATCTGCCATTGCCTTCACGCAGCTCTAGTGAAGATATGCAGAGCAGGAGTGGCAAGTGGCTTTGCTATATGCTGTGCTCACTGGAGTTTCCTCACGGTATTTTCATCTGTGTGACATTTTACTCGCAACAAGCATTTTGATTTCTTCGTGGTGTGTGCACAAGTAGCTGGTTAAAGCCACAGAAAAGACCATCACCCTGTGACTCACGTCATTACTCACCCACACAATATCCCACCAGGTTGAGATACTGCTCTTCCTTGCAGCTTGTCCTGCACCTTCCACTAGCCAGAGTGGCATGGGGGTGGCAGGTTAAGCACTCCAAATCAGAAGGGCCACGGCACGTCTTGCAGGATGGATGACAGGCTGGATAAGAAAATCAACACTTGTTGTTATGCTCTTGGTAGAGTCCACTTTACACTCTCACCTCCCAGAAAGTCAGCCCCAGTAATAATCATTTACTCCTAATCAAACACGGATATAAAATGATCTAATAGCACCAGTGGCTGCAGAGTTGTGGTTTGGAAGGCTCTTACATTGACATTTTGACTAAACAAGATGAGAAATGAATTGTCAATTTAAAAATTTGATTTGTTCTCTGCATTAATCAAGGTATAGATCTATACAGAATATAAAATATTGACTGGACCTTTTATTCCTACCTCCAGCATATATATGTGCATATAAGAAAGAGAGTGAGATGCACAGGGGAGATAAATTAAACATCTTGGGATCATAGGAACATCACAGTGGCATGAGTTTGATATTAACGAGTGGAAAATCCAGGAATGATTTCTGCCCAAAGCTCTCCCAAACTGAAAACTATACAACCTGAATACCACGCCAGCTCATTAGCTATTCTGGCTGCTAAAAGCTCAGCAAAAAGATTGTTGAGAGAAAGTCATTAAGGTTGCTAAAAAATATTTCACTCAGGCTGCCTTTGTATCCTTTCACCTTTAAAGACAGATGCTGTATTTCCAGGATTTCCATGCTACGGATCGGAGGGAGACAGAAATACTACAGCTAACGATCTGCAAGAAATTCTTTAGAACTACTTTTAAAGCTCTTCTATGAATAAAAACACACAACTTCAAAAATCTGGCACCTCAGGACTCCCCCAGGCTGTACACAATTGCTCGCTCCCCACATGGAAGCTGGGCACTTCGCAGTGGCCGCAGCAAACGGCTCCGGTATTTAAGACCTAACACGTCACGTCCCACCACCCTCCCAGCCTCTCAGCCACCACGCTCCTCAATTCAGTCTTCAAAAGGAAGAATCCATTTTCTAGGCACACCTATATTAACAAGAGCTTCGCTGTTCAAAAAACGACAGGAAACCTAAGCTGGCAGCATATAGAACGATGCCACTTTCCTGACACTGAAATTGTGTTTCCAAGGCATTTACGTAAGCCTTCAGCTGCATAATGCAGCATTCAGCAGTTACCTCAGCTCTAAGGTGGCAGCACACAACCTCAAAATTGATGAATCTTTACAATGGCCTGCCAAATAAATGTATTTATAGAGTTGCTGCTTGGGTGAGTAAATTGAATAAATAGAGCAATGGACTTCAGAAGTTTTTCTCTCTGAACTTGAGGCCTCTCCTACATCTGCAGAATTCCTTCCTTCTAAACCCAGCCCTATAGCCAGGAGTTAATTAAAAAGAAAGCCAACTCATATAGACAATATGCTTATCTAGCCTAAAAAAAAAGCATACCACATTTCAGTGTGGTCCAGTAAAGACCTCTTTTGCCACAGCACACCGGCTAAGAACATCACCCAAGCCTACTGAAATCAAATGCAAAACATCTTCAGGGAAACAGTCCAGAGGAGCAAAACTGATCATAATTTATGATTCAATGTGTACACCTCTCTCCCATTAGGAGGAGATTCCATTTCCTGAAATTGGACTATCCTATTCTCCCCTGAAAATGCTTAAATAGCCTCATATAAATCTGACAGCATCTCTAATTATGCTGAGAAACCCATTACAAAGCGTGCACACAATGAAATTCAGCAGTGTAAGCTGCAGGTGCCTGCAGCATGGACTCACAGTAGCAGTGATCTTCATGGACGAACAGCCCCTCTGGGCACTCAGAGAGGCATCTGCCTTCAAGCAGGACGTGGGAAGACGGACAAGCCGTACAGTCCTGAGAAGCGTTCCCCACGCAGCCCGCACAGGAGGAGTGGCACCCTGCCAGGAAGGGAAAAACAAGAAGACAGAGAGAACCAAATTAGTTCTAGATCATCGTGGTTGTTACTGTCCTACAGTATGGCCAGATTGCTTTCTCCCCAAGGACAACAGGAAGGTATTTCCTTTACAGGATTCTCTCTACGTGTGAGAGGTAGAAAGGGCAGGAGCACAAAGGCTGTACAGCACACTTCTTGAAGATAAGGAGCAACCACAGGGAGCTTGCACATTTCATCTCTTTTTGCACCCACACAATTCATTACTCAAGTAGAAAGCTGAGATGCACAACGCTGTGTAATGCTGTTCTCCTCCTTATAAGATCTCTGGGTTTCTGCAAACTTACCAGATTCTGGAATCATCTTTTGCTATCACCCTACAGTTGGAAGGATTTTCTATCCAGCAGCACTGCATGGTTATCATCAACCATTGTGGAGCAGTAAGAGCAAATATACACAGAGGTGGGATGGCCATCTGACTTTACAGCTAGTGAAGTAAACACTCATTACAAGAATCATCCAGCAAGAATAAAAAGAGTACAGTTAAAAAGTCAGACTTCTTCACATTTACTGGTACTGACCCTAAAACAAGCCATCTTAAAATAATTAATCTGATTAAATAAATATATAAACTCATTAGTTAAAGACCTAGTAAGAGCAATGACTCGAGGCCACAGGTTCTACTGTGTGAGTCACGGTTGAACACAAAGAGAGACTTCCTACCCTCTAGGGAAACAAGAGAGACACAGCGCTGGAAAGAAGAAACGAAATTAAATGAAATAATTTATACAAGTACACTTAGCTGTCTGCCAGAGAGCCAGGGAGAGAAGTCAGGGATCCTCATCACAAATGCAATGCCCCCAGGACTACCTTTGGCTCAAGTGACTCAAACCATATCAGAAAGAAATGTCTTAACAGTTTTATCAGGGAAATATCAAGCATTAGAAAAATGCAGAGATATTTCTGTGGTTTGATGAGAAATTCACAACCACACAGGTAAAACCTTCAAAACCAGCATTTTGACCTAAATATGAATGTAGGCATGGTAATCTAAATATAATGTAGGCACGGTATATATCTGTTGTGGGTTTACTTTTTCAAAAAGGTACATCTACAAACTTTGCATGTATTTTACAGGGGTAGCTCCCGTTTGAAATCTTGAATCTTTACACCCTTCTGCAATAAATCAAACTACTATTCTAATGCCACTACTAACGCGGCAGGGCTAATAACACACGGGGCTGTGCTGGAATTCTTGCCCAATGACATAATTCAGCAGTGTGACCAAACTCTGCTCAGGCCTGTTTGTACAGGTCTGTTCACCCATCTGAAGCAGTAGTATATGGATTTCTTTGCTCAGTTTCTATACCATAACCCAGACTCGGCCAAGAAAACCCACTGCCAGCCAAGGAATGGCCACTGTGTAGACTGAAGGCTCTACAGTAATGCCTTCAGGAACCAATCCAAAGCACTGGATACCTTATCGTCTGTGTAGGTCACTGTTAAAGACAGAATCATTCCAGCAAAAAAAAAAAAAAAGTCACTTCATCCTTTTTTAAGATCCCCTAGGGCAAAAAAAAATGAGTTGGACGGATTCTTTCCATCAAGTTGAGATGAAGTGATAAAATCAAAATAAATGGATTTTAAATTATGTCCACTTTTAGGAAATTTTTTTTCAACAGGAAGAAACAGCAATCATTGATGCTATTGTTATTAATGTTACCTTACTTAAGCTCTGTGGAGTCACTGTCTCTACGACTGGTCTTTCTGCTTAGGGAAATCACTGCCATTTCTGAAAGCATTATTTCTCCTTGGGCATAGGGTGGGCTGTGCTGGCACAAGATGCAAGAGTCTAACCTCTCAGCCTTCTACTGTCTGCATCATTTTCAAGATATTGCAATATGTTTGTTGCAGAGATATCTACACCAGCTGCCACAAGCTCTGTACAGCCAGACAGACTGGCTTGCTGATCTACCCAGTAAACATTCTTCGCTGAACTCCACAATGGTTTTCTCTCAAGGCGGTGTGAAACTACATATATCCCCAATGTACACCATGTTACCCTCTTTTCCAAACTCTAGTCTTCATGCAGATGCTTCCTACTTGGTATTTCAGAAGCAGCGATGGCATGAGTGCTGCAGGGCATTTATCAGAAGAGCTCCCTTAAAAGAATAGACTGCTGTGGGATGTCTTGACCCACTCCAAAGGCTAATAAGGAGACAGCTCAGTCTTTTCTGAAAAGGATTTAAGGATTGATCCTGCTTCAAAATAAGTCAGTGGTAAAAATCACATACTCCAATGAAGAGAAAGCTAAGCTAAGCTGTGCAGACTTGAACGCAGTCATTTTTAAAAAGAAACAACAAAAAGTACCTGAATTCTTTAGTCATAAATATATGTAGAGTATATTTCCCTCAAAAGGACTATTATATGCCATTCTGAAAGTTACTGAGTTTAAACATTCGTGACTGTCACAAAGCAAACACAGAAGCTCAAAGCACGTAAGAATCAAACAGTACAAGATCACCCTGAAACACCTGAAATCCAGCACAGCCCTGTGCTGAAGGCTTTGAAGAGCTGCTCCCATCCTTTTACTCACGTTTGCAGACTCCGGCGCTGTCTACATAGAACCCGGCTTGGCAGTGAGGGTGGCAAAGGCCAAGCACAGCTCCTTCCACGGGCTGGTGAGGCTGCAGTACGTCCTCTGGTGCCCTGCACTGCAGGCAGTAAGAGGCCCCCGGGCCAAGGCAGGTACGGCAGGACGGGTGGCAACCTGGGCACAGAATGAGAGAGCAGTCAGAGCCACAGCTCCTGGGACAGCTTTCTCAGACAGAGGGACAAGGCCCCACAACCCTGCAAACGTGGGCACCTGGCTGTGAATGTGAGACAGAAAGGGGAGGACACAACTGGTTGGGGTCCTCTTGTTCCTCCCTCTTTCCAGTTTGGCATTGCTGTGGAGAGTCCGATAGCCACAGAGCTATAAAAGAGCATACGCTTCCCAGCAACTCACAAGCTACATCTGTTCCATAAACAGACGTGGTGCCATATTTTCTGTGTTTTAAAAAAATACTCTGACATCTTTCTCCCCACCCCCAAATAACAGCTCTTTTGAACAAATAATATCAGGAAAAAACTGCAGTATTGTGCCATGGGCAGTCAATTTTCCTTTAATTTCTGGAACCGCAACGGTGAACACAATCCCACTAGGAGAGAGAGCAAGAAATGACAGTCTGCAGCGCTCACAGGAAGCATAAATTCATCTTCCGAATTTTCAGGTTTTCCATTCCTGCAAAAATGACCTCAGCGTGAGCAAATCTACTAGGTTTATGTAGAATTTCATCCACCTCTTAACTCAAGAGAAACTTGGAAGCAATGTACATTTATTTCAACAGCATATAGGAAAAAAAACGGCGCCAAGATCACTAAATCCTGCGGGTGTGAAAGTGGAAAGTATTTGAGAAAATGTCCTTTTTCTCAAAGTAGAAAACAATCAGCAGGCAAACACAGGAATTATTCAGTCCAGCATAGGATAAAAGATCAGCATCGTAGCTGCATACTCCAAGCACAGCCTGACAAAAGCCAATACAGACACACTGGTTTACAGCAGCTGGGGAAGTACACAGCTTACCCTTGCAGACACCATGATCCTGGTAAAAACCCTCTCCACAACCCTGCAGGCACTGGCCCCGGCGCAACGCCAGAGGAGGGGAACAGGAGGTGCAGTGAGTGGCCAGAGGTCCCTCGCACGTGGAGCACGAATCATGACAAGCTGATAAAGAAACAGAGCACACAGAACTGAAATATCCCATTTTTTGTCCTTGAGAGTGGTGTTGCTGACTACAGCCTCCTCCAGACAACAATGAAAACTCCCAGCTGGGATGGGAACTATGCGAACTAATGAGAGCAGAAGTGCACATGTATTAACAACTACTAACAGTAATAACCCTCACTCACACAGTGTTTTGAATATGTATCTCAGCATGTCTTAATATGCTTTGCAAGGCAAAGAGGTTATTTCAAACAATTTATCACAAGTGAACCAAAGAAAACAAAAAGTCAAACTCCCTGTCCCCACTCGCACTTCATAGAATCATACAACACCAGGTTGGAGAGGGTCTCAAGGATCATCTGGGACAACTGTCTTGGCAAAAGCACAGTCTGGACAAGATGTCCCAGCACCCTGCCCAGCTGAATCTTAAATGTGTCCGATGTTGGGGAATCCCCACTTCCCTGGGGAGACTATTCCCATGGGTGACTATTCTCATTGTGAAAAATTTTCCTCTTGTGTCCAACCACAATCTCCCCAGGAGTAACTTGTACCCAAGACCCCTTGTCTTTTCCATGTGACTCCTTGTAAAAAGGGAGTCTCCATCTTCTTTGTAGCCACCCTTTAAATACTGCAACCCGGTGATAAGATCTCCCCTGAGCTTCTTTTGTCAAGGCTGAACAAACCCAATTCTCTCAGTCTTTCCTCACATGGCAGGCTTCCCAGTCCTTTGATCATCTTGGTGGCCCTTCTGTGCTCTTAACAGTCCCTCCCAAAGGTAAACATCTGGGGAAAAGATGACAGCGTGTGGAGGGTGTCTCGAGAGCCTTAGAAAAGGTCATGCAAATATGCCTCTTACCTCTGCATCTTCCATTGCTACTTGGGAAATATCCGCCCGGGCACTCTGAAATGCACTTCCCATCATGTAACAACTTATCTGAAGCACAGGTCAAACACCTGGGCTGGTCGGAATAGCATGTTTCACAGAACTGGCCACAAGCTGCCAAAGAGAACAGCTCATTAATGAAATGCACACAATAAGCAAAGAACAACGGAGCAGTCAACCTGGCCACATAGATAAAATAAAAAAAAAGGCAAACCACGCCTTGTTCTTTCTTTGCCAGAAAGGCATCTTTAAACATTCCTCTCCAGCACAAGTAACCTTTCACACTTCCCTGGAATAAGCAGTGACATTCACAGAGTGCAGACAGGTATTCACTGACCTGTATCCTGTCTAGGACTCTGAGTAAGTATAAATACCAGAAATGGGTCTACACCAGCTCTCCCACCACTCCTGACACGACCCCCTCCAGCTAATATAGTATCCTTTTCCTGTCATCAACAGTCTGTGAATGGGGAACATCATTCTGAACAATTTCATATATGAAAACCATCTCTTAAATCTGTATGTACCTTTGTACATCAAGCATCAGTTATCAGACTGTTCAGGAAGTAAGAGATGAGGGAAAAGTTGATAAAAAAAATATTAATTCTCCCCCTCCTTTTTCTTCAAGTCAAAGTTTGAAGTGTGAAAATGCATCTGAAATCAAGCACGATAACGTTTCTTACCAATTCCTGTGGTCTATGTTCTCCCAGGCAGTCAGCTCTGAAGTTAACTGACCTGTCATCTAAGAGCACTACAAAACTCTGGCTTGTCTAAGTTGGTAGCACCACTGCTGCTGTACATGCAGAAGGGCCAAGCATTTTACTTAACTGATTTTTGTTTCTTTTAACCCGTCAGACAGCCTCCCTTTAAGACAGCTTACAGCTCTCCAATAACCATGGTTTTGGTAAAAGATGAAAAGCCCAAATCCTGGAGGTTGTGTGGAACAGCTATGCAGTTTTGAGAAATCACTGGCAATAAAAATCAAAATTACGGCCAATCTGCATCTAAGTTAAATTTCCTTTTAAGTTTAAAGGATTTTTGGCTACAAATGTAAGATTTCAAGCCTGCACACTTCAAAACACAGGTGAGTAACTTAGTGGTATAGACATCAACCAAACTGAAGGGAAACCTGGTCAAAGTGAAATTCATCCAGAAATGGCCAGAGTAGCAACAGTTTTGTCAAGATGCTGCAGGTTTTAAGCTCTCTCTAGCTACCTGTGGCTCAGACAGACATGTATGAAGACAGACAACCCCTGTGTCACGTCTACTGACTATGCTGGACAGTCCTTCAAAGCAGCTGGAGGTGGCTGCCAGCAGAAACCCAGACTTGACCTGAGTGGTTGTGGCAAATTCTAGATTCTTTATTTGAGATTTTTTCCCCCCATTCATGATTTGTTTGACTCGGGTCTTTTAATTCCCTCCAGCCATCTCCTTCCCTTTTCTCAGCAAATCTCTCCAGCTCCCAAGTCTCATCTGTTGTGCAGGTATTAGTTACTGTGATGCT
The DNA here is from genome assembly GCF_001431845.1 of Calidris pugnax. Classification (NCBI taxonomy): domain Eukaryota; kingdom Metazoa; phylum Chordata; class Aves; order Charadriiformes; family Scolopacidae; genus Calidris; species Calidris pugnax. Next base: position 2,317,216 of record NW_015091088.1, on the reverse strand, counting down.
GAATTATAATCAAATTTACAGGAACCTGCTGGCAAAGGCCATTTTTCTTTCTGCAGACAAATGGATTTGTCAAGCCCTCAGAAACAACTCACTTAGGCTTTCATGCTGTTCAGTGAGGGGAAAAAACCTTAAACCTTTCAGCATCTGATTAGCTTAAATGAATTAATAATCTTACAAACAAACAGCTGCTTTCCTCTTCCGATATTTATGCGGAAGGTGCACCTGACTTCTTAGACATGAATAAAATCACAGCTGCTGCATGGCTAAATGAAATATTGATTCCTTTTTTGCAGAGCATTTCTCCAACTTCTTGCAATTGGAGAAGAAAACAGGTATTTACCACTGCAGATTCCATCCTTTATATAAAATCCCCGTCCACAGCTGGCCACACAGAGCCCTGCTTTCAGCACGCGTGATGTGTCTTTGCAAGACAAACAGTTGTCCTCAGCAGCACCCCAGCAGGAGGAACAGGACTCGTGACAAGCTGCAGGAAAGAAAGGTGCAGGATTAACAAACAATCAACTTCAATCATCTCTTTAAATTGAAGAGTTTGTAGCAATCCACTTTGGGGGGGGGGCAGTTTTGTTCCTTTAATTCACAGGCATTCATCGCTTCAGAAAGGGGAAAGAAAACTAAAACCACTGTTCTTCTGATGCTAGTATCTTTCATCCAAGCCATCTCACAATTTACAGCTACATTTTGTAGGTGCAATCTGACATGCAGTATACATCCCAGCAGTTTCTGTAGCTGTAATCAGACTAGGAGGAGTGTTGGTAACACTGTTAAATGCTGTTCATCCTGGTGCTAGGGGCTGTACGAGCACAAAGGGAAATGGGAAGAGAGCCCATCACACACTGCTTAAAAGCCAGGCCTGCCATCAGATCCTTGCAGTGACTACTGACATTAACCCAGCTCCATGTGCAAACACAGAATGAGACTGCAGGGTTACACTCAAGATCCCGCAAAACTAAAAACAAGGCAGCCTGCTTCTAGAAACAACTCCTGCCTTTCCAGAATGTCGCACTGGCGCAGAAGGAACTGACTCTTGGCTCTTGGCTGATCTGGTTGGGCAGGGCAGAAATCCTCAGGTGCTCAGACTGAGTAATTCCTGGGGAAAGGTGGGCAGTTGGTCCCAGGTCCAGCACAGTGGGCACTGTGTATCTTTTCCTTGACATCGCCAGCAGAAGGGACGGGCATTCCCTCACTGAGTTAAGACACCAGTTACTTTTCTCTGTGGGCGAGCCAGGTATCATGACTGGGACAGTAATATTTCAGATGCTCCCAAAGTAAATCACATTCCTGCAATGCAGGGAGTATAAATGCCCTCTCTGTGGTATCTGGGTGCAGGAACACATAGGCAAAACAGAGTGATTCTCAAGCATGATGACATCTTACAATTAAAATAGTAACTGTATGAGGGTCAATTCTGCCTCCCCAAACAGCTGTTGAACCAGCCACCTTATTCAAAACTGTCTAAGTTCAGCTGTGAGGGAAATTCAGCCCACTGCAGTTACTGTTTATGGAATCTGTGACGCAGACTCACGTTAAATCCTGTGCTATCTGTGCTTGCAAGAACTGTGCAAATTACAGTTCTTTTAGCTATTAGATTTTTTCTTGATTACACCCAAATATGTTCCAAAGACGTTCTTAAATTTATTATTTCACAGTAAGGCAGGTACATACTTGTGCTCCCAGACCACAGCAGGGGGGAGAAAACAGAACTTTTTGACATTTGCCCTGTATCCTCAAACACGTCTAAAGTTGCAGCCACCCAAGAAAAGCTCATCTGTGAGCAGTATCAGCGTAACGCAGGAACCAGTGAACACAGCAGCACATAACTAAGAGCACATCTACATACGGAACAGTGACAAAAGGAAACACCTTCCTGCCAAAATAAATCCCCCTAAGTGAGAGACAATTCATCCTCTCCCCAATAACAGGTGAGAGTAGAAGTGTTTGCAAACCAGACAGGCGTTAAGTGAGCTTACAGCAAACCAGTGATCACCACTACTCCCACCTCACTCCTGTTCTGCACAGTTTCTATGCTGCTTCTGCTTGCTTGAGGCCATACTTGTGCTTGGGTTTGTTAATAAATGAGATGAAGCAGTTATGGTTGTGCTTATGTCTGAGTCACACTGCACAGCAGAAGATAAACACCCCATCTTAGTGGATCTCACCGCTCCCCAAGGCAGGGAAGCGTTATCATCTCCATCTCATACGCAGGGAACTGCAACACAGCGATGTGACGTGACATGCATGGGGCTACAACAGGGAGTGTTCAGGGGGCCAAGACACAGGACATGTGAGTTCATGCCCAGCACATGTTCTTTGACAGTCTGGATGTTCCTTCTCCATACTTTCATCTTTGCTTATTTTCCCTTTTCTCATCTTCTTCTCTTGCCTTGTAACTAGCTGTTTGCTATCCCCCATCTCACCTTCCTGCATCTTTTCCTCCCCCCCACCTTATTCCTGATCTCTCCAGAATGCTGTGGCTCTTCTTTCTTTTCTTGTTCACTCCTGTAAGAACCCTGGGCGTTCTGCACCCGGTGAGTCTTACCCCCAACTCCTACACCAAGTGCCACCACTATCAAGCACATCTAGTTGTGGCTGAATCACGAGACAATGAACACCAAACATCCCATCCCGAGGTAAAGATTGTGCACACTTTTCTGCTACAGTCGATAATTTCCCTTGCTGACAAAAAGCTGCATCTCATTCCAGCTTGGATGATTCTCAGGGCACGTCTACACTTGAAAGTTAACTGCAGAGTATGAGTTCATGCTGTAAATTCCTAAGTACTGAAATGTCCTCACTTCACCTTCCAGACATCAGTGCTTTACTCCTCTCTGAGCTCACTCTAACTTTCAACATATTTTTGAAAAAGTGACCACCAGGACTTGGATCCTCTAACTACAGACTTCCCACTGCACAGCTTGACCCCCTTGCTGCTAAGCCTGCCTCAATATGTTGACACATCTGATCATACCCAGTTATTTGCAAAGTTCTCACGTCCTCTCTGGAGATGCTGCTCTTTTCCAAGAGACACTTTTCTCTCCTGGCAGCCTGGTCTCCAGACTCTGCTTATAAACAGGTTGCATTAAAAAAGCACTTTTGATGAAAGCCCGGTCAGTCGGCAAATGTGCTTTGGGTTCCACCACGCACCATGTGCTGCCTGTACTAGATCAAGTGCTCCTGAGCACATCTTCACCACAGTCTCTTCTCTTGAGCAGCTGCCTCAAGCTGTCCTTCTGTGTAGGTCAAAATAATGTCTTCACCTCCCACCAGCACCACACATTTTGCTGGATGTAAGTCTACCATAAACAATACCCATGCTGGAAAGGGCTTTGCCATGGCTGGACCAACATAGAATCATAGAATCATAGAATTTCCCAGGCCGGAAGGGACCTCCAAGGGTCATCTAGTCCGACCTCCCCGCAGTCAGGAGGGACAACCCCAACTAGACCAGGTTGCCCATGGCCTCGTCAAGCCTCTCCTTGAATATCTCCAGGGATGGGGCCTCAACCACCTCCCTGGGCAACCTGTTCCAGTGCTCCACTACCCTCACAGTAAAGAACCCCCTTCTAACATCTCATCCAGCTCTTCTCTGGAGATGGTGCCCAGCAGTATTGTTCCTCTGCCACAGTCTGCACACAGTCGTTCTGCTGGGCTTTTGTCACCACCACCACTGTTCTTGCCCACAGCCAATTACAACTGGCGAACAACCCTCCCTCCCAGTATGTCTTCCCTTCTAGCTCTTGCCACTCCTAAGCTTTTCTGCTGGACACATGGCCGTAGGGCTAACAGAACAGCAGACAGGCCAGCCCAGCCCAGCCCAGCCTGCTCCCTTGTTCTCTGCTGCCAGAAGAAACTCACCACAAAGATTACTCACATACTCACAGCCACCAAGAAAGGGAGTAAGATGAGAAGAAAGGGCGTTTTAGACAAGGTGGGCTAAGAGCACTCCCAGTGCCATACTTCTAGTGGGGAAACCTGTAATGTCTACCCTCAAGTCAGGTAATGATACAAACCAGCACTATCTGCAAGCTGGAGGAGTTTAAGATCTTATTTCATTCCCTCTATCCAGTTTCCAGTTGGCTCTCACTGGCCCTTGGCAAAGATCCTGCAAATCTACTCCTGGGTATCACACCAGCTTTCAAACCTTCTAGTGAGGCAGCTGTTATGATAAAAATGCATGTCTTCCTAGATGGGGGATGACTTCTGTGGTATCTCAGCTATGGGGAAAGGCTACCGTGAGAGAAGTAAAGATGAAGTACAAGCTATCAGAGGTCTTCAGACCTTCTGAGAAGCTGCAGTGAATTTGGCAAACTGATACGAAAGAGATCCTCTGGACACCAAGCTGCTTGACACAGACCAGGCCCAGATGGCTTCTTTGAGACAGAGAGTTAAGGGATCTAAGTAGCGTAGAGAGTAGAGTTTGAAAGAAAAGAAGGAGAGGAGAAAGGATGCAATCTGATTTTTAGCAAAACAGCCACACTTAGCATGTGGAAGCAGTGGAAATGGATCCAAGTACAGGATCAGTAACAACTTCCTCAGGTGGGCCAACAAACAAACATGCTTGCAGCAAGAGACTCAGCTCTCATGAGCTGCTCCAATCACTAGTGCTGCTCTGGAAGACCTCCCTGGGAATAGGCTCCACGGACCCCTCGGACACAGCTGTTTCTGCATGCGAGGTGGCAAGCGCCTCCAGGAGTTATCAGCTGCCAGTCTCCAGATGAGAAACGCGCACAGCCTGATTCATGCTTCTGCAGATACAATCCTCCACTTCTCCTGCTCGCAGCGACAGGCACCAGGAAATTTATTTTTGCGTCTTGAGGACTTATTTTGTCACAAATCCAGCAGCTACTAAACCCCAGCCAATATCTCCACTCTGTTTGCCATCAGACAGTAAAACTGCAGCTGGAGTTGCAAGCAATGGACCCCCAATCCGTAGGACTGGGGCTTCTGCAGCTGGATCAGCAGCCCCAGCCCGTTCCTGCCCTGTGTTCAGTCACACTCAGGCATACTCTGCCTGCAGCAGCTTCGGCTCTTTCAGCGCTGAATCTCTGCCAGACTCAGCAGCTGCTCCTCGCCCAAACAGCCAAGTCACCAATTCCACTGGAAAAGCAGGGGAAGAAATGGAGGCATTCAATGGGCCACTGTCAGCTAAAACATCTTTGCCTACAGCAACTAAACAGTTGTGTGAAAATAACTCAACAGAAGTGCCTGCATCGCCAGGGAGCTGCTTTTACCCTTCCTGGGTATTTTCAGCTCAGATCTGTAGGGTCCATTTTGCATTGCCTCCTCCCTTCAGTGTGGATACTGGACTTGTACGCAAGACCCTGCAGCTTAGCCAGAGAAGGAAAGATGTTCAAAAGATGCTGCTGAAGGAAAGATGTTCAAAAGAATATAGTTGACCTTCCATTTGCAACAGGGTATGCAATTACTCTGCCTCAGCTGACATGATGGTATTCATTAAGCTGCTGTAACATGTCTTTCCAGAAAATCAATGTCAAACAGACAAAAACTTCCAGGGTCTCACGTCTTGGTTAAAGCAAGAGCACTCCAGTGGCTCCTGAGCCAATGGGTCTCTGCTCTATTAGGAGCTGTGGGGGTACAATGTAGGAATGACACAGAAGTGACACAAGCCCAAGCTTTTAGAAGACGAGAGGTCCTGCAAAGCGATGCTTCTGTTCTTTCATGATTGATCAGGAAGTCAGAGAATAAGTTAAAGATCCACCCACCAAAGTGTCTCTTATCTGCATCAGCACAGGTATAACATTCCCAGGCTTGATGCCAGCAGGAGGGCTAATGCAAACGGCATCCCAGAAAGAACACAGTAAGAACTCACTGCTTGGTTTTGGGAAAGCACAGATAGGATCCAACCACTTTGTGCCACATGGTACCATTAACCACCTCTAACGTGTCCTCCTCACCATGAGCTGGACAAGCTCAGCTCAGTCATGTTCAGCTGTTTATCCTCAAGGTGAGCCTCCGTAGCCAGATACAGCAGAGAATAACAACAGGTCATGAATAAAAATTGAAGTGCTTTGCTAGAGAGTGAGCTGGGTCTGTTAGTGTCAAGTTACACATTTCAACATTCGCATTTCGGGAGATCAAAGCAGAAACACTTGAGTTCTGCCTAGGCTTTTGAATAATCTTGAAAACATAAATAATTAAGTTAGAAAAATGCAGTGAGAGCCCTGAACACTGCAAGTCCTTTGAGCCTTTCTGTTCTACCAGGAAGACATCTTTTATTTTTGCTTCCCTTTGCTCTGCCTTTGGTGGGGTGTTTCTTAACTGTTTCCACGGCCTGTTTCTGACAAGGAAGACTTCATCTACCACTCTGCTCTAAGCCTGATACAAACTGACCCATGATCTTTAAACACACTGCTACATAACCAAACCTATTACCTTTTATTCTCAACTTTATTTTCTCTTAATGGTTTAATACTTTACAGAAGCAGGTGGAGGGCCGGGGGTAGGAAACAACCCTGGTGTAAGATTAGAATAGGGCAGAGATCAAACAACTGTATTCCAAAACTCAAAATAGATTCAATTACACCAGATGGTATAAACAACGAACAAAAGGAAAGACTAATTCATTGTATCTTGTTATAATGCAGACAACAACGTTTAAACAATAGGATGGAGTAAGAAACCTGGTCTTACAGGTCTTTTTCATCTCCAGAACTAATTCCTCAAGAGGGAGTTTACTGGAACTATAGCAATTAACACAGTCTAGTTCATCCTTTTTGTGATTTTGGAACCCACCCATTGTAGATGTTAAAACCATTATGAGAAAAATATTTCTGAACAGTCTAAGGCTCGTCTGAACAATGAGATTAGAGATTTGTAAAAATAAAGAGGATACAAAGAAAGAGTGAATGGCAATGAGTTATGGACCGTATCTGAAATTTAAGACTTTCTCCACTGGTTTGACTTTATGCAGAAAATGCAGCCAGGCAGAACTAAAGCAAATTGGTTTAATTCCCTTGAGGAAATAGGAACAAATTTTCCCAGCAACTTTCAGCTACAGGCATGCGTGACTGCAAATTTGGATGGAATGTACAATCAGTAATCTACAAACCACCAATAAAATGAAATATTAGCTTTCCCCTACTGCTTCAGCAGTATATGGGCACTGCCAATTAAAACACTGGGAGCAGGTGGAAAGGAAACGGTAAAATAAAACCAAATGAAGTAGAAGATTATGTGATACTTAAAGTCTATAAATTCTTTTGGACTGGGTCTCTTTTTTTCTATTTATACATGCACAATGGGGCCCTAGTCTATAGTCGCTGCTGCAGGACAGAGGTTTTTCAGACTTACAAAACCTGAAATGAATGGTCAGCTCTTCAAGGAAAACCACTTCAGAAAAGGAAGCTGGACTTATAATCTGAAGTGCTTTCCCCTGAAATCTGCCAAAAGCCCCAAGCCTGTATTTAATTGTAAGCAGAAGGGCTAGTTCCGAAGAAATTAAAGAGATGGCTCAAGAAGTTAAGCATTTGCTCCACCCCTTTGCTGAACTAGAGCTGCAGAAATAATTAGAAGCCTTCTAAAAAGGCCAACATCAAGAGGAGAGAAGTGTTACCTTTAGAGAAAACAATTAAACTGTCATGATGAAAAAGCAGCTGCCTTACAGCTTGGGAAAAGTACAAGTACTTCAAAGGAGCAGGGGAAGCTCATAAAAGCACCATCATAGTTCCATCGAAAAGAAAACTTTAACTTCCCAACCTTATTTTCAGTCTTTCTAATTGCTATGATACAGGATTTAGACTTATCTCGGTGTTTTATAGAATTACTAATTTACTTTGTAAATACGTTTCCTGAGAACAGTTAGTCCAATCAACTTTCAGGAAGAGCGCCATATGAAACAAGTGAACGGCAAAACAAAGCAAAAGACTTTTCCAAAAAGTATTTTCTGTGAGCTTTTCTGGGTCCTATCAATTCCCCATCCCTCCAGGCAAATTTCCACACACCTCAAAGCACCATCTCCTGAAAAGTCTGGCATTAGCAGCTGCAGCTTGTCTGCGCTGAACTCAAAGAAAAACCCAAGGATCAGATTGCCAGACATGGCTCAGGGTGTTATATCCTTAGTAAAATTAGTGCATACATCCTGCTCTGTACCCTTAACAGCACAAAAACCACAGTCACACTTCAAAAACAGAATTCTGAATTAAAAGAGGACAGTGGTGAAAAACTGCAGTGTTCAGAAGCAGAGGGTTTTAGACCAACAGAACTGATCCACTGAGGAATTTTAATGAATATTTCCCCAAGCAGTAATCAATTTTACACTGTATGACTTAGTTCCTCCGTTCACTCCTTCCTTTACTCTAGGGTGAACATTAACACCTATGTCAACAGCAGATCCCTCAACAGAGAGTATATCTAATAGCAGCTTTTGTCTGCTCTTTTGCTACCACAAAATATGGCAATCTTTTTTGCTTTGAGTTACCTGTGCAGAGGAGCTGATCCTGAAAGTATCCCTTCCCACATGAAGTCACACACTGCCCGTTCTTCATTAGCAGAGATGGCTGGCACGAGGAGCACTCAAATCCATTGGTACAGGCTGAGCATGTCTCATTGCAGGCTTCCAAGAGAAAGAATGGAGAAGAAAGACGTATTAATCCCAAACGCCTTGACGCAGCAAGACTCCCCTGTTCTGATAAAAGAGACAATTTTGCCTCATGTTGGCAAAAGATTTTGAGAATTTGCATTTTTTAGGGGCTTCCACCTGCAACCCCTTGAAGTCTTAAGCCCATGGTTACTATTCAGTATGGACCCAAATGTTTTTCCAGACAAAGCCTGGCCCTCCCTTTATAATAAGCCTGTGGGATCCTACAAACAAAAGCCCAGCACGCGACAGAGAAGACAGTCATCTGTCAGGGTATAACCCCTTGCAGAAATTACCTAAGCAAGTACCCCCATCCTGGTAGAAGCCCAGTTCACACATCTCCACGCAGCGCCCATCCTGCAGCTGCCTCCTGGGGTCGCGGCAGGCGTTACAGTGATCCAAGGACTGAGAGCAGGTCAAACAGTCCGGGTGGCACTCAGCTGGCACAACGAGATGACATAAAGGCAAAGACCTTCAGCAGTGGTTTCAGTCAGGAAGGCACAAAACAATGCACACTCCAAAATCAAAGTGAAATTCATTACTTATTCTGTTGGTGGTTCAAAGTGTGTTATTTTTGCAGTGTTTTGGTGTTTTTTTTCCCCAAGATTGCATGAGAGGGGCTAAATATTATATGGCTGTATCCTAGTATGTGAGAAGTTATTACGCAGATTCAGATTTTCTAGACTATTGATAAAAAGGATTTTCGTTGTCCACATGGCTTCTCAGCAATAGAAGTCACAAGTCATATGGAATTAATGGTTTGAAACAACGTGAATTTGAGCTTCCTTCAGTCAAGCCCTGCAATAAGACCGTTTCCATGCCAAGTCAGAGTACCGGTGGCAGACCGCTCTCCCTCCATTTAAAAGCTTTATGCCACAGCACCGTAACAAGTAGTTTCTGACCACAGGTATTTTCTCAAGTGGCATGGTTGCTCTCTCTACAGATGCCAAGAGAAGGACTACTTTTGCTTTACTACTGAGCTACTTTTCCTTGCTGGAAGAAAAGATGTCAGTTCCTTCCTGACAAGTCAGCAAAAAAGACCCAATGCTGAAAACTCTCCTTCATTTACATTAAATAACCCTGCAAGGTTCCACAGTCATAAAAAGGAGGAATGAATAGGAGGCTCTGTCTCTATCCATTTCTTTCCAATAACTTTCCAAAGGTATATACAGCCCCATCTTTCCAGTCTGACAATGAACTCACTACTCAGAGATGTACAGAATGGACAGTTTTTCTCTAGGTACAAAAAAATTCCCTCTGCACCAACGCAAATGTTCACAGTCAGAGGTCATGTTTGCTCGTTTTCACATAAATACAGCTATAGTTAGGGATATATGCTTTACGTCGGCTGAGAATGAATGGATTCTCTCTGCCTGCTTCCCCCAGCACGTTTCTGAGAGGCAGCAATAATTTTTTACTGGCTTTAACGAAGCAGATACGATAGGGACTGATGCTCCAGGCTCACAGATTGAACTGCTGCAGGCTGGATTTTACATTTCTTTCTCATTCCATCCAATACAACACAGAAACAGACAGAGGGAAAACAACAGGTTTCAGTAAATGAAATTTCCATTTATCTTTTAGGACACAAAAATGCAGGTTTGGCTCTGTACATCCAATACCATGACTTCAAATCCTGTATTTTACAAAATGCTACCATTACAGAAGTTAAATGAGGAGATCAGATTGTCAAGGGTAACGAGTACACAGTAGGCTATCTTGATAGGAAGGAGAACACAGCTGAGAGCACTTTATTATCTGTCCCCTCCTTAGGAGCCTGTGCAGATACCTTTCCCTTTTGAAAATCTAGGATAATTTTATCTGAACTGTTCTAAAACCCATTTTCCTCACTTTTCAATTTGTAGTGCTTTGCATTTTTATTAGCATGCAGTAAATAACAAGCTTTAAAACATTAATATGGCAAATGTGCCAAGGCACTCTTGCAAATGACAGCATAATTAAGCTGTGAAGCTATTTTCTTTTTACTAAGATAAAACATTAACTGGAGCACTCTGATAAAAACAAAGTTATATGATTGCAACAAGAAGAGCTACCAATATGAAAAATGAGGAAACCACAGCTAAAGCCTACTGACTATGAAATGTAAATCATGGAGAACTACAATATCCTGGAGAAAACCAAATTTATATGCAAAATTAGCACATAAGCTAAGGCTATCCTAGTTTTTCCAAACAATTATTAACTGGCAGCAATTCAGCCCAAGGTGAGCTTGTGGCATAACAGTGTAAGCGGGTTCTTTCTTATTTCCACTCCCAAGAAATAATCAGGAGCCTATAAATTCCCAAACCCGTGTCAGGATTCAGAAAGGAGAAGTCCCCTGCCTTATAAAACTCACGTTGAAGCAAAAAGAAAAAGACAAAACATTTCCAAAACACCAATCTCAAGGAGAAACTCTTTTGCCAAAAGAAAGCTATCGTTTAAACCAGGGAAAGTCAGGGGGAGCCTTTGGATGGAGCCCTAAACCTTTCAAAGAACCCTAATTAAATTATAGGGAAACCAGGTAATTAGCAACTGCAAACCAAAGACAAGACAAAACTCAACGTAGGTATCAGCGAGGGCGGCAGGGATGCCAGAACATGCCCCATGCTGGAGGTGCATGCGACACACATGCTCCCACCCAGCAGGAGTGACAGTGGTAGGAAACGATGACCCCCGGGTCCGTACCTGGCTGGCAGTGGGGGCAGCAGTCACCCTGCACCCCAACAGCCAGGCTGCCTGCTGGGCAGGGCGGGCAGGAGCGCTGGAAGCAGGTCACCTCCGCATCCTGGCATTGGCATTCTCCGCACGGCCCCTCTTCCCATTTCTCTCCGTTCTGCAAAGGAAAGGCCGAAGGGCCGGCATCAGCAGCGAAGGGGAGGCCCTGAACAAAGGGGTTTTGCAGTGCACAGAGATCTCTGGGTAAAGTGCAGTGCTACACCAGTGCTAGCAGTAAATGAAACACTCCTGGGACTGTTTCAGCGTGAGGCCTGCCGACATGGGACCACGTGCCTCTCTGTACCATTAACCCTCTTGCCCTCTTTGCCTTTCCAGGATAGGGCAGCCTGCAGAGCGCCCAGGCAGAAGAGTCCCTGGCCCGTGAACACCTGAACACATTCCCTCTCGGCACTCCCCCTGAAGCAGGGGTTTTTCAGTTAGCAGTACGTCCTTTCTACTTCTTCACCTCCCTTCATTTGCTCTGACTCAAAGCATTTTCTCCTGTCCCCAAATTTTGCTGCCTCACTTGTCCACTTCTTCTGAGGCACCATCCCTGGAGGTGTTCAAAAGACAGGTTGATATAGTGCTGGGAGGTATGGTTTAGTGATGGTGATGCTTCTTGTTTGTTGTGCGGGTGTCTATTTTTGTCAGTTAGGTTGACGGTTGGACAAGATGATCTTTAAGGTCCCTTCCAACCTAGAAGATTCTGTGATTCTTTTCCACAGCCTGCTAACAAGTGCCTGAATTTGCTCTCTACCTGAACAGTGATCTGTGATCTGTCCTCTGTCTGAGTCTATCTCTTTGCATAATGACCTTTTTGTCACAGTTTAAATCTATTTCTAACCTTCACAGCATTTTATTTCTTCTCCTCCTCTCTTCTATTGCCTTGTTTTCCATCACTGAGAACTGGCTGAAACACCACAGGGATGAAGAGGTATCATCTTCTTCAAAACCACCCATTGAACCTGACACCTGTACTTCTACTCGTCAATGGAAGGAGGAGATCTTGCACCCGCTGCTCCCCTCCTGTGATCTCCATGCCTGGCTCTGCTCAGAAGGCCACCAAAGCTGTCCCCAGCAGCTGGGGCCCTGCTGGTGCCACATGAGGAAGCCAAAAAGCAGAAAAGAGAGAAATGCCCATGACATTTTTGTGCCAGTTCCTCTCTTAAAATGGATGAAGCACAAACGGGATTAAACCTGACACCTTAATATGTTTTATCTCCCTTGGGTCAGAGAGATCGGAGGAAATAAAGGGAAGTGTTGGCATTAAAAAAAAAACAAACCACAACAAAAATAGTATGAAACTTCCCATTTCTCACATCTGTTAGCAAACAGCAGTGATTAGCTCCAGTCCTCATCTGTCAGAGCAATGAAAAGTCCACTATATTGGCATATTTCAACCAAGCTAGTTAATGTTTCCTTTCTGTTTAACTTCAGGAGGAAAGTTCCTTGAAAACGTTTACAAAATAATGGACTCCTGTTGCAGTAAAAATTATAATCAGTGGGATCCATAGCTATATGTTGCCACAGCTCTGTAGCCTTTATAGGATTAAAGTCAGGCATCTTTAACTCCATGAAATCTGCAGATTAAATATTAAAGGGAAATGATTGATTATACTGCACAAAGGAAAGCAAGGCAAACTTAAAACTCTGCAGCAGATGCATACATTATAAACTAGTGCATTCTGTAAATTGTCAAAGCAATCTGCAGACAATATTAATAGATTATTTTTCTGCTGCACTTGCAAATAATATTCTTCTTAGACCTTGAGCAGGAGAGTCAGTCCCTCCAAACCTTCACAAGCAGAACTCACGATTACGTGCTCCAGAGTACCAGGATACTCACAGCTTTGGTATGTTCTTTGTAAACACAGTAACTATTGCTTGAGATACATTCAGGACAGCACTTCCCATCTAAGTGAATTAATTCTTCACCCTGTGAAGAGAAAGGTTGCAGCAATTCAAACGGAAACATCATCACCAAAAATACTGCGGAGTGCAGAGGCAGAACAGCTCTTGCCCTGGAATGCAATCTTCAATATCTAATTTCACCTTATCTTCTCTCTATCCTACTTCATCTCTGTAGGTACAGCTTGAAAAATGTGCTTAGTGAATACTGCAGTTGCAGAACAAACCTTAGAAAAGGCCACAGAATTCAGAGATAAGGCCATTACTCCGTCCCTAAATCCCACAAAGACAGACCCCCCCAATATAATCCACTGCAAGCACAAAGAATAGGAATGCCATATTTTTATTGTAGATCACTAGGATTTTACTGGACCACTGTCAAGATTTCAATGCATAGAAACTTACCTTCATTTTGAATGTTCTTTTTTTTTTTTCCCAAGAGAATTTCAAACCACGTGCTCTATTTATCCCAGATGGAAAAAGCCTGCTCTTTGTTACAACTGTACAACTGCACAGATTCCACTTAAATAGCTTCAGTTTGAAGATAAGAATTTAGCAGCAGGAGAAGGGAATAAAGTGCCCTAATTCGTCACAACTTTTTGTGCCCAAGTGAAACTGAGTATTTAGAAAAGAGGGAGACTCTGTCCCAGGGAACCAGGACACAGCTCAAGGGAAACAGCTTTGGTTTTCTGACCCGAGTAGGTTTTCTGGACAAGATTCTCACACACTGTAAACATAGGCAAGGTAAGACATATGTATACAAAACCACTACAATTAAAAAGTTACAAATGAATGATTAAATTAGATTTGGTCCTGATACGCACTGAGCACTTGTTTAACTTATGCCCATTAAATGTCAGCGTTAATCCCCATCCCAAATCTCAGTGGGCGTTATCTTCATCACTTTTCAACCAGGCTGATCAAACCTGTGACAAACAGAGAAGTCATGACTGCTCGTTAAAAGTTTGCGAGATGCTCCCATACCCAATGAAATCAGGCAGCTCACATTGGTTTCCATTTCAGCGTGTTGCTGCTTTCTTCCGATGGCTCACAAAATTCAGCCAAGCGCCAAGTTTACCAAATAGCTTTGCTGATTTACACACTGGGCACTTGTGCCAGCAGTCACCGCAGGATGTATTTCACTGGGCCACACTGGCATGCTCACCAATTTGTGTACGTGAATTACTTTAGACATAGATAGGGCAGTAACAGAACTGGTCACTGTGAGTTTCACCAAGGTGGAACAACTAAGCCAGGCCATGCTCTGGCAACCCTCCTGCATTTCTGAGAATGGGTAAGAGAGAAGAAACTGTATGGTTCTTAGTCTTGGAGGATCACATGCAGCCTAACCCCCTCTCTGCTAGTTCTATAGATTTTTGCTCTTAAATCTTCAGAATGCCCTTGACAGTGGTTGGATCACATGTCACTAGTATGTAAACTCTCCCATCCCCATCCCTGCCCACATCCCCACACCCCCACAGAAACATACACTATAGGAGATGGTGTATAGCCATGGAAAATGGCCTGCCTAGCCAAACAAAAAAAAAAAAATAAAAAATGCAACCATGCCATTCTGCCAAGACTCAGAAAAGGGAGAAGTTCTGTGAGATAACTTGTGGTTTTGCTCAAGTGAGATTAATCAAATTCCAGTTGAGAACACTGAAAGGCAGGGATGGGCTGGGAGGCAGAAATGAGGAAAAAATGTTTTCTGCCTTCTCTCTCAAACACATACACACCTACATCCACACGTACCATCCGTAACTCTCAACACCCTGGGTCCATTTCTTCTAAACACCAGAAAGACTTCTGCGGCTTGGGGGGCTGTATGGTAACCACACAGCACCCTGCAGGCTCTCTCTTAAGCGATCCTGTAGTTTCTAGGGCTGGCAGGGCTGCCAGCAGAAATGGTCCATCACCAGCCTGCTCGGGTTGCAGGCTGCAGCATCCTGCCAGCACCCCATGACCCATCCTCCTCTGAACATCATCACCAGTGGCCTTACTTAGCTGGGGTGCTGGCAAGTCCTCCAGCAGGATTATTTGATGATCTGACAGCCTGAGTGGTTTTGGTTGAGCGCACCCACATCCATAGCTATCCCAGCCTGCCACATAACTTGTATTCCTAGCTCATCAGTAACCTGCTGAAAACGGCTTTTTGAAGATTAGGTCAGAATCACCACAGACGCTTTCATTTGACAGTTTGCTGGACAGGTTTGTTTGAAAGGGTTTATAAGCTAAATATAAATAATAAAATAAATATCAGGTTTGTTTGAAAGGGTTTATAAGCTAAACCTCTACTCTACCCTCACGTAATGCTGCTATACTATGTTGAGCTGTCTAGGATTTGCAGTTCGTATCTGTGGCCTCATTACACTTTAAATAGGACGATGTGACCAGAAAATTAATAATGCCTTAATGAAGAGATGAATTCAAATGCTCCTAGCTTCACATCAGCTCTGATTTATTGATGCAGGTGCCTAAAAAACAGACCTGCAACTCAAAGTGGAAAAAGCAAAGGAAAAAGGAAATCTTCTATTTGCTCTTTGAATAAATATTTTGTTGTCATTAATTAATACTCACCTTGTACTATTAAGGTAAACTCTGACTGAGCATGACTTGAGGAAGCTAGTTTATCTTAAGGAAAGCCATGCAGAATAATAAATCCTTGGGCAAATACCTTTTACCCAGTGGGCCCATAACTCTTATCTACAACAAAGGACAGTCTTCCTCCTTTTGTCCTCCTAGCAATCATGTTTCATTCAATTCAAAATTGCAGCGGTTCATACTCTGACAAATAATACCACTTTTTAGTTTCTCAGGCTTTTAGGTGTGTGGTTACTTGTGAGAGCCTGAGTTTGAAAAATTGCTAGACGAGTGATAATGCTGCACACTTTTTAACTCCCCAGTTTTGAACCCTACACATTAACATCTTCAGCTATTGTTGTGTAAAATATCCCTGGCTTTTCTGAATAATGGATTCTTTGTCAGTACCCAAGATATGAGCATGAATATTAAATAATCCTCCCTGCTGAGCCATGACAGTATGCCATCATCATCAATGTAAATGATCCAATTTACAGCCATAAGCATGCAGGAAGCTGACTGAAACAGATGCAAGCGTAAAAGATTTTATGACAACCACGACCTTCCACACAGCAAAATCTCTCCGTGTAGTTTAAGGTCAGATGATCACCAGCAGTACTACACCAGTGACAAGAGTCTGGGTTCCACACTCAATGGATTTTTGCTATTTACAAGGCACAATCTCAGATGAAGAAGCACATGCTTTTATTCCTAGATACATTCTCTCTGCATAACCATCATTTGGGACACTGTGCGTGGATTCTCACTTTTTTGAACACTCATTAAAACAATCTAATCCAGTGAACACATTACGTCCAGGTTTTGGCTGGACTTCAGACACAACACGAGGGTGCTGCTACTCAAGATTTAGCATGCAGGCGGTCGCCAGAAAAGCGTTGCCACTGAGAAGGCTACAATTCCCTCCCTTCTCTTCACTGACACTGTGGAGTAATAGCTATAAAGCACATATTAGCCCACCAATTAAAACAGATGCAGTGACAAACACCACAGAAGTCTTATCCCATTGCAAAAATGCAATTCAAAACATACTTGTCTGTGTGTGAAGCATTCAACCCTATCTAATGCATTCTTTACATCCACTATAGAGCAAACGTAACATAACCTTGGGGGGAGATTTGCTTTTGGAGTAAACAGCACTGGGAATAAAATACCTTACCAGTTTCATTCCCTTGCCAAGAATGGAATGGAAAAAAAGGAGAAAAGTGGAACCCCGACTTCCATATCCAACTACCCTACTGAAGTCCCCTGTAGCATAGAGAATGAAGGCAGAAGGAACATTTTAAACTTTTAACTGCCTCTGACCTGTATGTCTCTCCCCACGGTGGTCACTGAAGCCTCTGGGGTGTCTGACCCTCCATTTTAGCAGGCAGACAACAGCGTGGGAGGGAATCCAAGTTAATTTAGTCACTGAGTCACACTGGCTTGCTTCACAATACAAGCCTACTGAGCAGTTAACCTTCAATGGAAAATCCAAAGTTTACTTTCCTTTCCTGAAAAGTGTTTTCGAGGTAATTGCACAAAACAAGCTCCAAGAGATGGGCAGGTTCCCTAAGTGTCTGAAGATGTCAGTCGAGAAAAAAGGGGGAAAAAACAGTCGCAAGACTTGACAGATACACCTTGAAAGAAGAAAATCTTTCTTACCTTGGCACACTCCACTCTGGCACATTCTGCTTCCTGGCAAGTGACTTGCCCTTCATCACACATGCAGAAGTCACAGCGAGTACTATTCCACATCTCACCGTGGTACCTGACGGTGCCATCATACAAGCAGCTGCCCTTGGAAGACACACACTCCTCACAGCACTTCCCAGGACGCTGCACTTTGTTCTCCCCCTGCAAAACATCAGCAACCATTGAGCAGGACTGCCTGAACCCGTTGGCACGGGCACAGTGACACGTGCAGCCAGGGGATCAGAGGTGAATGACTTTTAACTACCTTCTCACAGTTAATAGAGTCACAGGTCTCTCTCAGACATCTGACTTCCCCTCTGTGACAAGCACATGCAGTGCAGGCATTCTTTTTCCACTGTTCGCCATGCTGTTCCAAAAGAACATGTATGTAATTGTTAAGCACTCTTCACAAATAACTGCATTCTTCCCAGAAATCTATGCTGCTTATGGAATATGATGGCTCCTTTTGCATGTCTGCATCTGGTAATAAACTCTTCTTTAAAAAAAGCTCATCTCTACACGATCAGCAAAGGGGAAGAAGAGGTATGAGGTCTAGATGACACTGTGGTGTGTATTTCTCATTCACTGTAAGCTAGTGACATTGGTAAGGCCTTAACTACTACTATTAGCAAAAAACAGTCATCAACAGAAAATCCCATCTACATACATTCATTAAATAATGCATTATATTAATTCCAGATGATACACTGAAAGCTATAAATACTTTGACCTTCACCAGCACTTTCTGCTTTCCTCCTTCAAAAAAGTGTGAAAAGAAAGTACCTAATCTGCTTCACCCTGCAAACTACCTTGCTGCTTGCCAGCAAATTCTTATCTAGTCCTCATTTCTTTCAACTCTTCTGGCTTTCCAGGAAGAAAAAAAGCAACAGTTGTACTAAGCTATCAGGGCTGGCAGAAAGGCTCATGTCACGCAGAAGGGAAAGAGACCTGTGCCAGCACCTGTGAACAGCTGCCTTTCAGCGTGGCTCGTCAGAGGTTACCTGGTACACTCTTCCTGACACCGAGCAGGGCTTTGGAACACATTCTGGGCAGCATTTTCCAGGAGGCATAACCACAACTTCATCCTAAACAGAAAGCAGGAGAGACGGGTAAAATAAGAGGATGAACAGTTAACATGGGGCTCAACATCACCGCCTGGAATTCCAGGCATTTAGTGTGATAACCCACAGTCACTCAAGGCTTCATTTTGGCTCCAGTATCTGGGGGCAGGCTTCACAGCACGAGAGCAATGTAGAAAGCTAGAAAGAAAAATATTTCCTTCATCTCATCTTCTGGGCTTCTTTGGATGGCAACTGAGGTCCAAATACATAGACAGGAATATAGACATGGATAAAGACACACACACGCATAAGATAAAGTACATATATTCAGGTACACAGATATACAGAGAAAGAAAAAAGTATACATAAAGCTACCTAGAGAAGCACAGTAAAGCATGAGATGGAGGAGAGAAGAGGTTGTTTTCCTGGTACTGCTCCATTTTGACGGTTTGAATGTGTGATTTACACTCGCCATCTCTCAGGCATTTGCACTGCTTTAGTTAAATCCATACAGCATAACTGCCTGTACGGGTGTTAAATTATGCTTAAAGCTGGATTACCTTAATTTAAACTTTTTTATGACTGATTTAAATCACACTGGAATAGGTTGGCACTTCACATCAATATAACAGTTCCTGCATGCCTCAACTCCAACCATCCAAAAGGCGTCTGTAATTCCCCTGCTGCAATTTCATATACACCCAACAATTTGGAATAGTATTGTTCACGAGCACCTCTCTCCAGCCACCTCAGTGTCGTGGGTTGGGCTGGACTGACACTCAGGATGACCAGCAGACTGACTTTTGGACTGGAATTACTGTAGAAATGCTAAGCACTATTATCTCATCTGCTTTGTTAGTCAAATCACTAGCTTTCAAAGAAAGAGTGGAAGACTTTGTAAAAAAAGTTATCAATGATAGATTTCCCAGCAGAGTTTAAAAAATTACTTCATGGATTTTGGTGGGATATGTGGTGGGACATTCAGGTACACTCCTGCATGCAACGAGTATTTTTGAAGTTCCTCTCTCTCAGGACCCAGGGAAGGGCACAGTTATCTGAAAGATGGAAGATGAGAGCTTAATACTGGGAGAATTTATGTATTTGCTATTGACAGGGAGTGGAGAATGAAGAAAGTCACAGAGATAAAGGCACACGCAAGAAAATTATAGGTATGATTGGCAGCAGAACAGCGTCCTTGCACATCCTGCTAATGTCCCTTCCACCAGGCACCTTGGTAGGAAATATCTGGAACGCTGTCAGAATTGGCTTTCTGCTGCGTTAATTCGGATGCTGTCAGCCAACTATTCTCAGACACATCACAGTAACAACACAGTCGTTTCTGTTTCCACAAATTAAATCCTAATGATTAGCTGATTAAACATTAGTGCAATCAGTCAGCAGGTAACATCAGTCCATTTGGAGTGGGAAAGGAGAAATCCAAAGCATGCATAAATTTGGTTTAATGCATAGTATACTTAGTCAATGAATACTAATTGTGTATCTCAGAACACAGCAAAACACAATTAGCACACACAGAAACAGGTGGGTTTTCCTTCTATTAAAATAAAAAAAAAGTGTTAATTGCACAAACATCTGGTCCAGTAACTGAAAGCTTGGTAAGCATCAACAGGAAAAAAAGTTTATGACTACTGCTTTTGTTTTCCTCAGTGCTATAGGGAGGCATGCTCAGCCAGAGACAACATTTCAAGGGAGCTTCTGGATTCATCACTGGAGGATGGTAAATAGATTAAAAAGTACTTGGGAAACAGCATCCCCTAAAACATTTCCAGGTAGGCAGTTCCAGCACTTACTTAGCATGACATGCTGTTGTAAAGGAGTATACCAGGGTGCCCAAGAAAACTGGTAAAATGGACCCAATGGAAAGAAATCCAAAGAGCGAAGTCACACCCTTAAGCACTTCCAACATAACAAAGAGGATTTAAAAAATTCAGTCACTCGTACAGGGTGCGGAGTACTGTGTATAGTTTGCTGCCTTCACTAACCCCTGTGTTAACACTGTATATAATCTTGCAGTGTTTTGGTTGGGCTGATCACTAAGCGCTGAGAACTCATCATTTGTCCACAGCAAAGACCTTGGAAACAGAAATGTCCTGGTTATCTCAACTGGACTAAACTTGGACTTTGTTGATTTCTAAACACAACTAAACATAAGCGAATACTGATCTTAGACTTTTCTTTCAGCTGAAGTTGTCTTGTATTTCTAAACTCTTTAAGTCAAATGGGGAATTTCACTCGCATTTGACTACTTTCAATTGTATTTTTAGAGTTCTTATTTTAAAAAAGAGTAAACAAGACCAGCAACCCAAACTTTTCAGCTGCAAACCACACTGAAATTTGTGAAGATAAACCCCCATTAAAAATATTGTGTTTTCATTCCTTCTCTCACAGAAATAAAAACATTTCCTGAACAAACCCACATTTTTTTAGTATAAAACAAAAAGCAGTTTCTTTTTTTGTGCTTGATTAGCCAGCATAGACATGATAAGAGTAAAATGGTGGGGAAAGAAGACATGGGGGAAGAGACAGACAGCAGGTGTGTATGGACAGACGTAACCGCCACTCCACATCATTTCCACACACCAAAACTCGGTCCTCCAGATCGCCCACTTGTCACACAGAAGGTTTGCCTGCTAATTTGTACACCTGCACGAGAAGTGGCTCTTGCCAAGGGAAAGACAGACGGCCGATGGGTGCTGACCTGGCTGCACAGGAGGGGCTGGCAGGAAGCTGTGAAGCACTGGGTCACGCCGTCCCTGCAGACACATTTGGAGCACCGACCAAGGCGCCAGTCCTCACCATCCTGGAACAAGGTTCCATCAAAGATGCAAGGCTCTAAGAGACATGAAAAAAATGGGTAATTTTCTTTCCCAGTGTCCCTTAATCTCTTTCCATCATCCATAATTAAAATACAGATTTTGTGCATCTCAGAATTCAAAATTCTCATTTGTCAAAGCAAGCAAAGAAAGTAACAATTCTACCAGTTTTCAAGGGCTTTAGACTTGTGAATTAAGAGCTCTGGATGCACTTGTCCCACTGGACTTCTATGAGAAAAGGTGTCCGATAGCTCAGGCATGTTTGGAATTTGCAGTCTGAGTCTGCAAGTGTCAAAGGAAAGGTACCCTCACTACATAGGAAATATCTGCATTGTTTTTTTCCAGATTTTAGTCTCCAAAATAAGGACCTATTAGGCACATCTGCTCACTGCTTAAAGGTTATCACTTCCTCTTGGCCTATGGATGAAGTAGTTAAAAATGTGAATATGGTAGCAGGACATAAAGAGAATTAAGAGACACACTTGACGCCAGTGTCTTCCCAACAGAACTGAACAAGAAAAGAAAAGCTTTCCAGATTTGGGACTAAAAGGAGACTTCCAGTGACCTACTGCTCGGCTCACCGAAGGCAGTGTCCCATTCACATGTAATACTCACCGCCAAGCCCCACACATCTGGGGCAGCAGGATCCCTGAGCAGTGTATTGCAGCTCCCCTCGTCCACACGTGAGGGCTGGGCAGGTCGTGGGGCTGCAGTTCACCTTCCCGTGGGCACAGGAGCACCGCACGCATCCAGAGCTGGCCCACTGCGAGCCGTGCTGCAGTGCACAACACAACCAAAGGCACAGAAAACACAGGCATGAATCCACCTGCCAATGAGACCTGTACATGCATCTTCTCCCTTCTAAGCCCCCCCCTAGACTAGCGTTAACTTCACTCTTTTGCAGGCCCACATGATCGTCCTTATTTCTGGCTGCACATTTGGAGCAAAAAGTAATTTAACACTGGTAAAGTAGCAAACCTGGCAATCAGCCTAATTTTCCTTCCTGTTGCAGAGTGGCATCCAGCAACAACCCACTCCAGAAGACCTAGGCTACTGGATACCCTCTCCACTACAGCTTCTGTAGGGCAAACTCTCAATTTAGAGACGTGTTTTCTTTAGAGCAATACTCACCATGGGCCCCAACGCACACGTGACCACAAGGTGGTCAGGTGAACACCATCCACCCAACATACTTAACACACCTCATTAAAATCTCATTACATTTGATTATTCATTAATGCAGAAACAAGTACCTCTACCCTGAAGCACGGGGAGGAAAAAATTGGCCCCAAGAAGAAACATGTTGGTGTATTGCAATGCTTTCTAGAGTCTTGTCTAGAGAATGTTAATTTTTACAAAACATGCGGTATTGAATTACGCAGGGAGTAAAAAGGCTCATGCCAGGTAGTGGATACAGATTTTCTTTGAAGGAGCTATTGCTATGACCAGTGTTGCTAGCTAGATAGCTGTAGAATGAAGGTCAAGTCATAAAGCATTACAGTGGCTTACTGACAAAAGGGAAAACTTCTTCCTTTGGGAAATCTGTGCCAACCATCACACTGAGACTTTGCGCTGACAAAAAAACGGTTTAATGACCACCCCACAGTGGAATTGGGGTGTGACATATGACTCTAGGTACAAATATGCCTGCAATCCCTGTGGGGATGCCTACTCATTCACCTGAGTTGTGTCCCAAAGAATAGGCTTACAGAGAGCCAAGAGACAAAAGCTGCACCAAAAATACAACACACAGAAATGCAGCAACGGCAACAACAAGAGGAAATAAAATATTGTATGATATTACATTGCACTGTATGATATATTGTATGATAGTATCACCCAAATCAAAGGCAAAAATAAATAGAAGACGATGAATGTGTTATCCCTGGTCATGCTGAAACAGAAGGTCACAGCATGCATCTCAGGTGTCAAGATATTCAAATGTGTCTGAACATTTTAGCATATTTTTTAAGATTTGGACCTGACTTGCCTCTTGTTGAACAGAAAAGTCTTTAAGAGACCAGACACAGGACTTGAGTTCACTGTTAAGCCATTTTTCTACATTTGCCTATTGTTTGACATGATTCATTAACTACTACCCATTAATCTTAATTTTTTTTCTTATTTGTAGACACTTATTCTTATTGTTTTGGCCTTTCAGCTTCCCTAGGTGAAACCACATCCTAGAACCTGCTTCTTGAATAATTCAGGACTACAAAATGCACAACAGCAATCAATCTCTACCAGCATAGGTTATTGCTGAGAGAAAAGCCTTCTCTCAGGACAGGTAATACGTCCAGCTCAATGTACTCTGCTCCCCTTCTAACGTTACTATATTGTCTCAGTCATCCACAGAAACAGCAAAGTGAATGAATGAGAGGGAAACTTTCTCTGCTTATGCCAACCAGGACACACTACTTCTCAGGAAAATTCCCTTTTTGCAAACCTTGTCAACCAAATTCCTGTTATATTACGTTATCTGATAGTGAAAGAATATAAGCCCATGAAGTACCCTTCTCCCGCATGTCAGTTAAGCATTGACATGACCCAAACAGAGATCTGAAAACTGGAAAGGGCTGTCCCTGCCAATGAACAGGACAGAGGACTCACGCTGTGGATCCGTCCTTCATGCTGGCAAAATCCTTCAGCTCGGGAGGCACACTCAGGGCAGCACTTGTTGGGCGCTATTTGGAGCACTTCTCCCTAAAAAGATACAAGAATCCAATAAGCACTTCACGTGAAATAGAGACTTTAACATGAAGGTAAAGACACGGGACCTTGCTGGAGCCAGTGCTCTCAGTTTAGAGAGGAAATGTATTAAGGGAAATATGTCATGCTGCTACACCACATCCCTTTGTTGAAAGGGATCAGTCTGCTCTATAATACACAAAAATAAACAGCTAATAACAATAAAAGTACCAAACTTTTGTTGTGTGAGCATGGGAGCTGGAGAGGGAGAAAACAGAAAACCAAAACCAGAGAAGAACACGTCAGGTTCACAAAGTGAAAGGTAGAAAAATTTTATCCATGCGGTCACTTTCTTCAAAATATTGCAACAGTGTTTCTGAGTAGTTTGCAACAGTGTTTCCATCCTTTCCACTCTGAAAGGGCACGGCCATTGTGTAAGGGATTCCTGCTCAGAAGGGAGTTGTCGTTTGTTTTGTTATAATAAAAAATGAAGACACTGCGATGCCAAAAAATTGTCTTACCTTTCACTTCTCTATTTGTATGATAAAAGCAACCAGAATCATTTGAAATGTCACACGTTTTCTTTCTCTGTTTTCTAAAAGAAACCTCTTGACTTTTCAAACCAAAAAGTTTCCCACTTCAAGGCTTCTTTCAAGCCATGGCTTTTAAGAGGTGGGAAACAAAATTAAGTATTTCATTTAGCTTAAACCATTAAACCCTATTCAACCGTGATCCTGCTGTGGCAAAACTGTTCTTGGTTGCTGGTTTGTTTTGATTCACACAAAAGAAATAATGTTTGCTGATTTTCCACCTACTCAAAGCATTTGGTATGCACAGCAGTGGGTTTTACATACAAATTTTTAGAACACCACTGGGTATGCTTTTTGCAAAGACTGCCTGGTTTTGTTTATGCCTTGTCGCTGTAAACAAGATCAGCAATATTAGCATAAATCTCACAATAAGCAGACAAGAAATAAACCATGGAGACGGATGGTGATTTCTGACCTTGTTCATTAGTGGTTTGTTTATGCTTGAAGGACGACGAGAACTTTTTCTTCTCAGATCCCTGATGATCCTTTTCAACATTTAAATGGCCAGACCTTTATGGACCACTTGAAGTCTTTGTCTTGAAGACTACTTGTGTCAAGCAGTCAGATTCATTTCACACTATAAATCTATTTCCCTTTAGGAGCTTTAAAGTTGCCACCTTTTCATTTATCCAATTTTGTAAAATGAACAACAACATCTTATCTAGTCCACTCATTGTTTGGTGTGCCATGAGGGCACTCTTTTTTTTTACTTCTCTCCTCTTTAGCATAAAAATTGCTAGTATTTCAGTCTTGCTTTAATCAGTACACAGTGATAATAACAGGGAAAACCAGAAAGAAACAAAATTATTTCCTTGTTAATGTTGACACATTGGAAAACATTTTAACCTGCTTCATAAAGCCATATAATTATATTGGCAGTGCCTCTTTAAAACACTAATTTTCATTGTCATTCACGCATACTACCCCAGTAATCCAGATGCTAATGCAAGACCAATTCCATGGGCAATTAGCTGTAACCATTAATGAAGGCTCAGACAGAGAAATATAAACAGGAGACAATGAAAGCTCAACAGCCACCACAAGGCAGAAGAAACTGAAAGACAAGACAATCTCAGCTCTGTTTTTGTTCATCAGAGTGGAAAGCGTCCATCTGCATGTATGAGGGAGATCCAGCTCCACCTTCAAACGAAGGGTGAACTCAAAGCTGGGCTCATGCTGGGAGGTCCAAACCCAGTTCAGGGGCTTCCTTGGGGGACCAGGCTGCCCTTGGGGCACAGACAGCCTGCAAGCTGTCCCAACACCGAGCTGCTGGCTGTAGTGTGGAAAAGGAGACTAAGGCTTCACCCGCTGGGTTTTGCCTGTGTGTTTCCTGCACAGGTTTGCACCGGTGAGAAGTGAAAGGGCAGAGACACCGTGCCTGACCCTGGGCAGTCACACACACCCTGGGAGGAGGAACAGCATTTCACCGCTCCCTCCTGCTTCCCCCTAATCCTGCCGTGAATCAGACCCTCGGGTTCAAAGGGAGCTGCAGGGAGGCAGCTGAGCCCAGAAGGTTGATAGGGCAGCTGGCACCCCAGTGTACAAAGATAAGCAGCCAGCTCCCCTCTACCAGTTTCTCCAGGGGAACACCCCATGCTGCATCCCCCTCTTTTTGTGTCCCTCTTCATCCAAGAGGAGCTTTGCTTCCACAGGGACTGTAGAAACAACTACCCTAACTGCTCTCACCGTTCCTTTACATGTAACACAGTGTGGGGGAACCCAACAAGCATTTTGAGACAGAACTACTCCAGGGGCTTAAAGCTGGGGAAGGCTGGGAACTCCAGAGTGATGTGACATTTCTCCCACAGAACGGGTCACCTGGCATTTGGACAGTTGCAGCCCCTTACCTTCTGAAAGTCACACTGAGGGTGTTTGCAGACGATAGGTTCACAGGTGACAATATTGCTGTGGCAATGGCAGTCTTGG
Source organism: Calidris pugnax (assembly GCF_001431845.1). Classification (NCBI taxonomy): domain Eukaryota; kingdom Metazoa; phylum Chordata; class Aves; order Charadriiformes; family Scolopacidae; genus Calidris; species Calidris pugnax. Next base: position 2,290,608 of record NW_015091088.1, on the reverse strand, counting down.
CAAGAATCTGGCTTCCAACTTGTGTTATTCTGCAAATAAACATAAGTTTTAAACTAGACCCATCCAGCACAACGCATTTGCTATTTTACACAACTGCAAATGGCTCAAATAGCTCAATATAGAGAGACTGGAAGAGTAAAGTCTGCAACAGACCCCCCTCCCTCCCACACACTTATCAGGCACAACTTTGTACTAATCACTCAGTCAAATACACAGTTGAAAGACAAGGCCATGCACAGCAAATTATCTTGCCATTGGAGTTGATTATCAATAGGACTTAACCTCCAATAAACTCAAGGCGATCACAGCATCTCTGGGAAACTTCTCCATAATCAAGTTCAGGCTGTCCAAACTGCAGCTACTGCTATGACCACAGCTTGTGTGGAGGCAGCTGAGCCAGCCCTGAGGCTGCCCCACGCCTGGAGAGACAGCGGTGGCACCGTACAGCACCCCGTGAGCTGATGGGGACTGCAGGCAAATATTGACATGCCTGAACCCCATATGCTGTTGAACCCACCATTCAGAATTTTCAGTCTGCAGGGTCACGGAAATAGAAAGTTTTCATGTCAAAACCATGATGTAAACTGCGTTCTCACTACGCATGGCTGTATGATGGAGGGAGAGGTTTGAAGAGCCTAAGATGCAATTAAACTGATTTAATCAAAAATGCTGAATGCACAGCCAGGTATGAACAGGCTCTACCTGGTCACATTTATTCCGAAACATCACAAAGAGGACTCTGACCAAGCAGACAGTCCCAAAGATTTGGAAATAGCTGTCACCACCACTCGATCAGTGCACCCAACTGGAACACCCACAGCTAATTCGCAAGGGTTTTCACCACCCCTGCTTGACCCCTTTCCATTCCCTCCGTGCTGAGGTCATGATCCCACGCCGCCACCATGCTTTCGGAAGGCAGCTCAGGCCCTCAGCCCATTGCTTGGACACTTGCCAGGCTTCTCCTTCCCTCCCACCAGTTTCTCCAAGGTCTGAGCAGCCACTTGGGACTCATTACTTCCGGTAGGATACTTAGAAAACAAAGCCTTCTTTCTCTTTATTCCTGAACACTGGCTTCCAGCCATCCTGATATCAAACAGCACCAGCAGCAGCACCCCAGAGAAGCAGCCGAGCCTGTCTGTCACCCCACTTCCTATGAAAATGTCTTGCCTGCACTCAGTTCTTCTGCAGTGTCCCTTCACCCATGCTAAGTATCCTTTCTCTGGCAGTCAAAAAAAAAAACCAACCAGTAACTACATACAGAGGCACTCTGAATGATCCAACTGCTACATTCACATTTAATTACCTGTTTTTAAAAGCCTTCAATTAAATCCACCAAAAGAAAATGGAAAGAGGAAGATCAGTTTCTCATCTAAACAACTCCTTCTCATTAGACCGCCCCTGTGCATACACTACTCTAAATTTACGCCATACAAGAAATTTTCCTGTCTCGTACAGAGAGACGCTATTCAAGCCATTAAACCTCATTTTTAATTGACTTGAAAGAAGACCAGACTTTGCTACTCATTTACATGATGTAGTGATTTACTCCAGTAAGTCAATTTACTCACAGTGCGAAGTACAACTTAGGGAAATGAAGATATGAAAAGATGATTAACAGTTTACTACTAAGAACACATTTAGGGCTAACTACTAAAAATGTTAAGCATAATGATAAAAGACTGAAATGTGCCTTAAAGGCCCGTTAGACTGCTTAATGAGAGCAAAAAAATCTTGAAAAATCTGGCCACTTGCTCAGGTACTCCCACAGAAGCTGCCGGTTGCTGTGCTCTTCTGAAAACTTAATGTGGTGTAATTCAAACCAGGCTGTGCAAGCCATGGAGAGAGGCCATTCATAGGTGTCTAAGCAAGCTTCCTCCACACCTGAGTGACTGGAAGAGAGCACTGGTAAAGGTTCTCTCTTCTTTGACCCATCCTGAACCCAGGGCTGGCTGTCGAGTGGAAAAGGCCAGTTGCCTCCCCCCTGAAAATGTGCTTTTTGTCAAAGCAAAATGGCTTAGGCTACGATGCAGGAAAACTGGAAACAATGGGATAACCAGAAATACTGCAAACAAATCCTTGCGTCTCTTCACTGCTTTACAAGAGCATTTGATTCATACCAAACTGTGCTCTTCTCCCATGGCAAGGTTCACACACAGGTAACGAACACTCCGGCAGCATCAGAAGTGTAGGGAGATCCTCTGTTAACGTGCTGATGGTGGCAACACCAACCTTAGTACAGCAAGAGGTGGCAGTTAAGTGTACAGCCCCTCGGGGCAAGATGTCAACGAGACAAAGAGAAACTTCTGCTCTGGTAACACAGCTGGTTCTCCTCTGGCATACACGTGGCTGCAGCTGTACGACAGGAAGCTTGACTTCATCTCTGCCAGCAGATTCATGGTGCAGTTACAGAATAAATTCAGGTTAAGTTACGTGGGTGGCAAGCTTTGGCTAACACACACATCAGAGTTAACTCATTCTGCTCACTTTAACAAACCTTTATCATACTCAGATCCACCCTAAGACTCCTAAAACCATGGTAATATCCAGAACTCCTAATAACTTTCCACTAGCAAAAAGTGGCGTTTAACCCGTATGACCCGCTAGCAAAAAGTGGCGTTTAACCCGTATGACAAAACCATTTGATGTATCTATTTATATTTATTTATTACTTTGCTTGTTTGTTTCCAGCTGGGAAGAAGAATCCCAAAACAGTGGGTGGCAAAGGAGAAAATCTGTGTGAGAGCAATGTCAACAGTGAAAAGCAGCCTGCTCTCTTAAACCTTCCCCCTGTGACCTCTCTCCTTAGCTAAAAAAAAATGAAATATTGCCATAGTGGAATAATGGGCAAAGGACATGGCAAGAGGTCAGCACAGAGCCACCCTTACTCACATTTTGAGACTTAAATGCTCAAGTTTCTGATAAGAAAACTCGCTCTTTGGTCTTCTCCTTCCCTATTTTCTATTATAGTCCAGGCAGGCTGGTTCCTATCTGCTCCAAATCAGCTTTTTCTAAATCCACCCGGCAGATGCCTGGAAGTATCTGCAGGCATCAGTGATTTCCATTTGCCAGATCAAAACTGGCACATCTCCACAGAGGTTTTAAGAATTTAGAATCTAGTTAATAGTCAGGAAACTACTACCTGATTTTTCAGATATGAGAGCCTTCCGTGCAGTTCACTGGTCTCAGTATTCAGCTCTTTGACAGTTCAACTTTTTGCTTATCCCTGGCTATGGAGCAAAAGACCTAAACTCAAATTTGAAAAGTCTGGCAACAATTATGTTTACTTATCTACAGAAAGGTGGGGGCTTTATTCTCTGTAATGTTACCAAATGTCTGAATGTTACAGGCAGAGTAAATTGGGCAAAATGCAACATTCTGGCTCTAAGCCATTTGAAGTATGAGGCCATTTAATAATTCCTTTGAGATGGGAGAGAAAAGCAGCAAACATACACATGGTGGAAATACATAAAAGAACACAGAGGTTATTGCAGCAACTACTTTTCATGATATTCCTGGGCGCTGACTATTTTAGGACCACATTTCAAACTAATTTTAATTTGTTCCCTGTTTACGTGGACATGTGTAGTTGACAGCTGCTGATACAGAAAAGCATAAAAAGATTTATTGGTGTGTATTTAGAACTCTCATGACCTGGAGAATGCAGACTGCTAGTATTCTAATTATTCTTTTTGCTTCTTTCATTTCATATGTGACTATCTCTAAGGCAACCAAACACGGGCCAACAGTTGAAGAATGTTCTCTGTTTTGCCCCTAGCTAACTGTGAGATCTCAATCCACCCAAGCTGCAGTAACGTGTTCAAGTGACAGAGATCCAGTATTATATGAAAGGCTCCTAAATCACTCTGCAGACAGGAACTGAGATACTAATCACTTAGCTGCAAAATGAGGATCCTACCTACCTGCACGCTTTAAGGCTTCCTTAGTATTCATCCAGCACTTACAAGGACACTTCAAAGCTCCCAGGTGTTACTGTTTTAAATATAAAGCAAGACTTTTCCGTAGACACTTGAAGAACTGCTGTAAATCCGCCTTACATCTTCTCCAAGGCACCGTATCTCAGTGGACAAATTATCTGCTACAATTTAAGCACTGAATTCCCATCCTGTTAAGAGTGTACTTTTATCAATGACAACTTAAGGGGCTATTTCCTTACAAGTACTAATATAATTAACAGTATAAATAATGAAATACTGTGCACAGAGCACTTTGAAGATGGAAAGCACTCCTTAAGTGCCAAGTAGTGCCACTATAATTTATTAATTCTCTGGATTTCCCTACATCAAAAGAAGAAACGATACCTAATTCAACTGAATTTTAAAATGCCACGCTGCAAGAAGAGATATCTGCATTACTTGGTCGGTTTGCAGAACAGGGGCCAAAAAAGCAAGATAGGCTCACAAAGCTTTAGAGCTTGCAGACACCCAGACACAAGATGAAATACAATAAAACCCAAGACACAGGAGCACAGTGCAAGCACGTAATGGGTTTGGAGAATACTGATGAGGATTTAGGAAAAGGCAGGAGAGAGAGAGAGCAAAAGAGCTGCACATTAAGACAAGGCTAAGAAGAGAGGGAAGCAAGAAAGCAACCAGCAGTAAAAGCAACAGAGGGTTGAAGTAAAGAATAAGCTGAAGAGACAAAGAGCAGACACAAGCGCAGAAGTGGGAGCTCAGAGCAGCTGTGAGCATCCATGGTTTGCTGTTGCCACACTGTCACATTAACCCGAGCACAGACAGACCTCAATCTCTTTGACAGGGGCTTTTTTGACTGGCTATCATAACTTCATGCGGCTGCACCTGTTCCTCCTCTACCTCAACATAACAAAAAAGCCCAACAAATCAAAAATAATTGGAGTCTGCTATTAATATGTAAAACGCTTCAGTAATTTGATCAGATGTCACTTAACATGGGGTATCATCACACTAGATAACAATCCATGCTCTATTCTGGTGCAGTGACTGTGAAAATAAGAAGCATACAACAGCTGGTTTGTGTCCTCCCCCCAGCCCCCTTCCAATTCTTACGGCTTCATGAAAATATTCAGTCAATCCATAAAATGTCACTGGGTGCTGGATTGTCCTCTGTAGCACGCCAGACTTATAAAGCCGGTCATCTAGTTGGTGGTACTGCTGCAATTAATGAGCAGGGTGAAAACAGCAATCTTCAGCTGAAGCCGTCATGTTAGCCAGGGATCAAGCTAGAAATTCCAACCATCATGCTGAAAACAAGGTGGTTGCTACTGCTTACCACGTACCCTACTAATCACCTCTCCTGCTTTTAGGAGGAACCAGCAAAACTCATGGAACTAATCCAAGGGGTTGGGCCATCCCCAGGCTGCTGGAGACTTTGGGGAGCCCAGGAAGAGGGGCTGCCGCTCCGCTGGGAGCGATGCTCCCCGATGCAGGCACCGGCTGGGATTTTACTTCACAAGTCCCCAGGGACAACTGAGGAGAGGCAGGTATCAGATGTCTCGGAGGAGGAACACACCAGGCTGCTTTGTTGAAATCCAGAGCCATTACGTTTTTGGTAACAATTACCAGCATCACCCACCGGCTGCCAAGTGAGGAGACTTGGCAGCTCTGGAACACCGCGCGCATTTATCATTTCCACTCCAATTAGCTGACAATAGCAGGCAATTGGCAGAATAAACCCAAACGTAAGGGAAGCCGAGAGAGCGCTACGTGGTCTGTGGGGATGCCCATTAATGGAGCGATGAAGAGATGAAAGTAATTCAGAGACACATAAAGGATTCCCAGTGTCCATTCGGGCTCAGGCTTGATGCTTTATCTTTTGCAATAGGGAGCTGTTGCCGCCCCCGAATATGTTTTCAAATCTGGTATGTGCTTGCATATAATAAAAAACCCTTGAAAATGGGCTTTTAATGGGCTTATTCCAGCATGCCCACAAGCAGAACAACATAGGGATGGCTCAGTCTCTGAAGCCAAATAGAAATTCACCTCATCTCAGTGGAAACGAGTTTTAGCCCTACACTTCTAAGAGAGAACAAAGCAGTTAAGGCAGAGCGTACAACTTGATTAACAACACATTAACATGAACACACCGTTTCAGGAATCGGGAACTATTTTTCCCCTTCTCCCAACTAGGGAATTAAAAAGTTACACAAATTAAAACAAGGTACTGTTTTCATGGTTCATTAGTCTGATGCTTTTCTACATTTTCTGTTAAGTCTTTTGCCAGTTGTACCAGCCTTTTAAAAATCAAGAGCCTACAAATAAAATTTCCCAGTCCTAAACTATTTCAGGATGGGCAGGCTATGATATTCTAAGATATTCTTAAATTCCTTAGGTGCTGCTGTAAACTTTGTCCTACCTTTCATACAGACACAAGAGCGCTAGGAAAGAGCTTAAATTAATTGAGTGCACAGAAAAAACAGGGTAGGTGAATTAGTACAATTTTTTGAATCATTAGTTCTAATCATGATTTAAATGAACATACAAAAATCTTTATTTAGACAAACAGGCCAATTGGTTTTCTGCAGCAATGTCCCTCTATAGGGTCACTGTTAAAGTAGATTCACTTGTAGTCAAATATATCCTCTATATTAAACACTGCACTTCATGCAGTGACTGACTGGAAGAAGCACTGATACCTATAATCACTTATGGGACTGCAGTTTACCACATTTCTATTCCAATTCTTACACATTCCTCCCCCTTTCTAATTAATTCATATCAGCACTTCTAGAATGAAAAAATAACAGCAGGACTGTCCTAAAGTAATCCTAGTAAGTTAAGTAACTTCTTCCGTAACGAGTATTTTAGGAGACCATTTTGCATTTAACAGCAATAATTAAAGGTAACATAGCTGCATCCCACTAAGTTTTTAGACCTAGCAGATCTCGGCCCAGTTTTTATCATTGAAAGAAAAGGGGATTTTCCATGCTTTTTAACCCTTAGCTTTAAAAGGAAAAGGATAAACTGCTCAAATACACTGAAATTAGTAATGATTTCCTTGATCTCTGCATAAAAGATCAAGGCTACCATTGCCAGAAACAGATTTAGCATGGCACTTCTGCCATGAATTTATTGAAAAAAATCCAGAAACTCAACTGACGGACTTTTAAAAAATGGTTATAAATACATCCTGCTTGGTTCTCCTCATTAATATACAAGATTTTTTAAAGTTACAATATACTTAAGGCTTCCTATCAGTTGTAAAAAATTCAAACGCATTTTTTCAAAACAAATTGGATTTAAATAGAGAGCTATTCCAATGTTGCTTCTTTTAATTTATGAGTTTTCTGCTCCAATTCTGTTTTAAATGCCTTTTACATCTACATATGCAGATATGTGACACAGGCTTGAAAATGTCTGGCAGTATATTAAGCGTGTGTTCAATACTAGCACCAATAAATAATGGATACTTGGAAGATCACACACTAACACTTGCTCTCACTCTCTCTCACACACACATTCCCCCCTTCCATGCTTATGTCCAAAACCTAAGCAACATCCAAGGACTTACCTTCTCCAGCTATCATATTTTGTATTTCATCTCTTCCATGGGAGCACTAATTTTAAATTATGTTTATCGTTATGTTGTAAAAACCAAGAACTTTTAACCTGGTTATAAAATCAGCACCAGAAAAAGTGGAGGAGAAAGGAGGAGGAAGGATAAAATGCTTTGAGTTTCTCTCCCAGGGCCATGTTCAGTTTTATTACCTGGGAACACACCCCGCTCACTCTAACCAGAGAGAGCCTAAAGACTGTGTTTCCTTCCATATAATCAAGCTCTCTTTCCCTCTTGAATAAAAGTATAACTATTATTCAACATGCTTCTGTAAACCCAGAGAGAATTTTGAAAGAAAAAAAAAAAAAAAGACTAAACCCCACAATTTTAGCAACGTCTCCCAGACTAGAAGATTGGCTTTCTCCTGACACTTTGATACCATGAAGCCTCAGGTAAGAACACCCACACCCAGAACCACGTATGACTGCCAGGGGAAAGCACGCACAGGCCCTGACCTACCCACGGACAACACAGACTGCTCTTAAAACAGCATTACAGGGGTTAAGAAATGAAAGGTGTGAATGTTGACAGTGAAAGCTGACATTTTTGCAGAGCTTCGTTTTTCCTCAACTTGACTTGTTTTAAAAACATTTTCTTAAGTGCCAACAAAGTGGCTGGAGCAGGAAAACCTCGCCCAAACCATCTCGCAGCTTCTCTGCAAACTTTCTTCACGTTGGGTCCATCTATAAAAGGACGCAGCGAACAACTAAAAGTAAAAACAATTGCTAGATGGGAAGGGGTTGCAATTTTAACACCACTGCACATGGTGAAAGCCAAGATCCATCCTGCCCAGGAACTTGTTTTTGACAACAGCCAAATTCAGAGAGCTGAGAATTCAAATACAGAAAATGATACTTATTCCAAAAACACCCCCCCTGCAGTTTACAGTTCAGTGACTTCTCAAGTCAGAAGTTGTGTTTCTGTATTTAATAATTCTCATGACTTTCTCCTCTGTGAATTTCTCCAGTCTCCCCTTGAACTCATGTAAACTTTAAGCATCGACATCTTACAGCAAGGTTTTAGCGCTTTATCACACATGGAGCGGAAAAAAGCATCTCCCTTGTGGAGAACTAAAGCCTGCACCACGCTGTTATGAAAAAGGGACAAAAAGAGGGGTCAGGCAAATAAATGGCAGGATGACACACACTGGATCCTTGCAGAGAAAAGGGATTTTCCCTGGTCAGCAGCTTAGGGTGGGAGGGGAGCAAAAAAAAAAGAGAAGAAAGGAAAAAAAAAAAATCTAGAAGACCTATACTCAATTCCTGTTTCTGCAGATGTCTACTGAGATCTCAGGGAAGATGCTTCCCTTCTCTGTGCTTGCACTGTCCTTCCCCCATCCTGTGTCTGTCCGAACTGCAAATTTCCTGGCATTGGGACCAGCCTTTCTTACACCCTTTCTCCAGCATTTGGCATCATGTGCTCTGATCTTAAGGCCTGAAAAGGAGCTGATGCCGCCTGTGTTGGCTCCACCAAGCCAGCCAAGAAGCAGCAGTGCTGCTGATCCATGCCTGACCCCTCTGATGCCACCAGGCTGGGGACAAACCCCTCACACACATGCCTTTGCTGGCCACAGGCTTGGAAAGGGCACACAGGGGAGATATTAAATGAGGGAAAGGGTTTTATTGTTCCATTTTCTTTTGCTGCAGATTTTTTCCATGCCAATTGTGTGTTAAGTTTGATGAACCACACACAACAGCAATTCTCCTTAGCATCCAAAAAACATTTAGGGTCCTCCTGCTGTTTTTTTTTCCCCTTTACTCAAAGACTTCCTAACTTGCCAACTGGCAAATTTCAAACAGCCTCCCCAGAAATGACTTCTGAATCGATATCAAACTCTGGAGTGTTTGATTGAACAGCTGTTGAAAAGAAGAGAGGTAAGGGATTAATTTAACCTCAACTTGATCACAGTTTTAATTACAGCATTTATTACCATATAATGGCTGTCTCTGGAGCAGCAAGAGTCACAGTCTCCACTGTGTGATGCTCTGGTGGATGTGCAAAGCATGCCTTAGGTGCACCTAGGGCAACGCACAGCTTTACCTGCCCAAGAGCACCAAGGAGGTTATGTTCTACCTCCTCAAAACGATGCTGCTGATTTGAGAACTGAACCTGTGAAAGCTGCCAGGACTTTAGCAGTCAATCTCAAACACTGAAGGCTGCAGAACTGCAGGCAACCACTGTCAGCTAGCGCGCACACAGCCACAGCCTGAAAAAAAATAATCACAGGTTTGAAATTGGCCATTAAACCAACTTAATCCGCTGCATATATTACAAGGGATTCCCTGCAGAGCACAGCCTGACTACACCCTCTAGGAAACACTGCTGGCCTTTTGAGCATTTTTTTTTTTTACCTTCTCAAAATGAGGAGGGAATATCCTCTGCAGTCCCAACACAGATATGTCAAATGATGAAGTAATATTGCCAGCAGGATGCATAATTTCAAATTCATCCTGTTGTGCTGCTGAAACGCAGGCTATGTTGGGCCAAATGCTTCAATGTTAACTCTATCTAGCCAGGGCAGAATGAACAAGACAAGCTAAGCTTTTTATCCCATTTCTAACAAAAAAACATCAGGGCATGAAAATCGTTGCCACTCAGCCAGCTGATTCAGCAAAGAAAGAAAATATCCTTCAGTAAAAGTCATTTGCAACAGACCCTCGGAAGCACTGTACCGGGTGAAACATTTCTATTTCTACTTCTTGAAGGCAACAATACGCTCTAGAGCAATTTTGCAAGCCACTTTAGCAAATATATAGGTATCTCCAATTCCAAGCTGGATATTTAGGGGGTGTCCTTTCAAAGTACAAACCAAGGAATTACACTACTCGAATCCTTACTATTGTTACTGTGGATCCAAGCACAGTAATCTCTCATACAGCTCCCAGAAAATACAGCCCTTTATGTCCTTATCTTCAATCTCAGCTCCCAGTGCAGCAGATTAATAAACTCGTTCTCTCTTTCCTTCAAAGGGGGAAGGGGACTCCTGCAAAAGTCCTGCAGAGTCATTAATCTTTGTGAACAAAGACTTCATTACTGAACAAAAATGATTAGGAAAGGCCTGCAGAAAAAGGGATTTCACAGGCTGTCTTCCTGTCCTCCAGTATTGTTTCAAGAGCCTGTGGTTCGCTGGTAGCTGTCAAGATTCAACAAGGTGGTAATTTTATGACCAAACTAATTGAAATTAATGGCAGGAAAAGGTATGTAACAGCTTAGTATTTTACTCGAATACACAGGCTCTGTGTTGCCTTCTGTTACAAATGGTTAAATTAATTGACTGTGGCATACAGAAACTACAGGTTTGAAAACAAAATTAGGCTCAAAATATCCTGAAAAGGGCAAAGATGATATATATATTTGTGTCCTCCTTTCAAGGGAAGAGGTCTCTCTGACCATTTTAAATAGGTAAGATGAAATAAAAGACACTGTTTCTTAAATGTTCCATACCATCCATCTTTTGTCTTACATCCTCTCTGTTTTATAGCACTATTTAGCATTCCTCCTCCCTATGTGTTAATCAGGTAACACAGAGAGGCTTTTCTTCCTCTCTGCCCCACAGAGGGAGGGACAATCTTAAGGAATTCACCTTTGATGAATCAAAATACAGTAATTACTGGATTCACAATAGCAACAGATAGTGTGTGTAAAGAACACGCACATCAATCTATTAAATACGACTGCCCGGCTCCTAAAGGACGGGTGGAAAAAGTTCATTTGCAGAAGTGATTGGCACAGATGCTTGAACACAAGCAGAGTGTCTGGCAAGAAGGAGGGAATATCAATCAAACAGTGCGTTCAACAACAATATTTGCATTGAAAGGTAGTTATCAGTAGGAGGCTGCAGCAGCAGGTATGGCAGCAGAACAGGTCTCAAGGTCCTTGCAACAGAGAAATACAGCTTTCCCAAATGATCAGTCTAAGCATCCTACAATGAATTAAGTTCCTCTATTAAGTGATTAGAAGGAAAGGGTAGAGGTGCTGGAAGGAAATACTGGGGTGGATGGGGGGTACTACCTTGTGACAGGTTGGTATCACTCCTGAAAAATAGCAACTCCTCCAGCAGTACATTTTTTCTTATTCCTGTTTGACTTAGGGATTACATCTGTCCAGTCATTATCTGCATTATCAGCACATTTGACTGTCGGGACAGTGTGCAGAAAAACATTACACGCAACCATTTCACCTTGAAATATACCAGAACTGCCTTTCTCTCCTGGCTGACTCAAAAAAAAAAACCCAACAACAACAAAAAAGTCGGGTAGTGGCAAATATTTAAAAAAAAAACAAACAACAAACTCCCACTGTAATGCCAGATTCTAACTCCCAGCAAGATTACTGCTGGACAAGTAGGGAAGACACAAAGAAAGAATTTCCTGTGGTCACCCCTTCACCCGTGTACACTACAATAAAAGCAATAATCTCCTCTGGCATGCTCACTACCTAAGGAAAAACGACACATGCCTGTAATTGCCGTCCAAATTGTTTCCAAGACATGCACTGGGATGATGATTGATTATCAGGGCAGATCAAGAGTGACAGTATGGGGGGAAGGAGACAAGAAGCAGTCAAGTTAAGCAACACGGTCTTTATACAAACTGGGTGGCACACGCTCCAAAAGTGATGATTTTTTTACAGTGACAACAAAGTGCACCCCACACAAAACAAGCTGAGGAGAATTACAGCTAATTATCTCTTAGTCTACAGAAGAAAGAATTCCATGGGTATAAGGTTACCCTGTCTATTTGTTGTCTTCATTTTCTCCACACGCATCTCCATTAACAGGATTTTTTGCTACTGAACTGTAATGAGACGAGACCAGGCCCTGTCTGGGGAGCTGTTTAATGCAATTTTTTAGTCTCTCTAGATTCTTCCCCTCCTTTTCATTGATTATTCAGTTTTTATGAACTTTTCTTTCTTTACCGCACCATTAAATAAGAAGAGCAGAGCCTTGCAGGCACAGCTGGCTGGAGCCAGAGAGAAGAGTGAACACCCCCTGGTAGACTGCCTCGCTCAGTGACAGCCCGACGAACGAGCGAGATGTCGCTTGCCCTGAGAAAACCCAGTGGCCAAGCATCCACAGTGAAATCCAATTCAAGCTAATACTAACCAAAAGCAAAATACCTCACTGTGATGGAGGGCATACTCAGCAGCAGAGCGCACAACAGGATCACTCTGCAACTCTACATGACGGGCTCAGAAGACAATGAGAAACAGATGAAAACGGGAAAAAGTGACAGTAGAAAAAGGGGGATGGGGACAAATACATTCTTGAAGAACTATGGGCAATTGCTGGATGGCAAGGATGACAGGCTGGATGGCAAGCCCAGTATTGTTCCTTAGTAAGGTTATGAACCTGTCCATATCCAACGCCAAGTATCCTTCTTTTAACAACAAACCTGAAAGCTCTGCAATGCCAAAATCGTCATCCATCGGTATTTTCCCTAAAGTAAGTCAAGAGAGTTTGACTCACAGTACTGAACATACTCACACGATGGGCCAGATCTACTCTACACCCTCAACTGCAGGTTGGCACCAGGTAGTTACCATCAGAAACCGGAAGAAAGGTTCAAGAGGAGCAAGCAGGTTGAGGGAGCAGAAGCAAAGACTGCTGAAGAACACCTACAGAGGAGCAGTTTTTGCCAGCCAGTGCAGTGGAGGCAAGAAATAACTGCAGGGCTGGAAAGGGTGGTCTGATGAATCATGAGCCCTTGCTTTTCAGGGAGGTTGGGATAAGAAACAGTTGCGTAAGGCATTTAAACTCCCTCTGGTGAGACAGATAAGAGACAAGCGAAAAACAGGGCATGGTCTGTTGTGTTAATTAGCATGATTGGCCATCAGCCAGAAATAAATCATATCATCCACTGATAAGTGGCAGCATTCAAGAGGAAATAAATTGTAGATGTCTTTGGGCTCGTGCTAGAACAGCTCATTTTGCTTTCATTATTCAGAAGCACTGCATAAAAGGTCATGGCAAAAAAATATTTATTTAAAATTAAATCCCTATAATCCTATCTAAAGTATATTTATTTTTTCAATGCATAAGATTGTGTAATGCCATGATTCTAAGAACTGCTCTTCCAATATAATGCCAGGGAGATGTCAGAAGGTGCTCTGAAAATAAATACTATCCATAGATTGCACATCTCTCCAATTCGCTCCCTTTACTACAGTTGTTCTTCTACAGAAAAACCAATTTTACAAAATTTGACTGTCCAGAATAGAAGCAAGCTAAGGGACAAAGATTACCATAGCCTCTACTGCTCATGCACATGAATTTTTCTCTCTCACCCCCTTCTCAGTACTTAACATCTTGCTCAGAATAAATCCATGGTAAAAGCTTGGGAACAATTTATAAGGCAAGCCCATAACAGTGACTGGAGCAGTAAGGGTAAGAAAGAGCACATGCATAAGCACTTACTTATTTAGACTCTTGAAAACAGACTGGGTGGTCCTTAAATCTCTGCAATGCTCATCGTTTAAAAAAGGGACAGTTTTATATCAAAGCACTTTATTCCTTCACTGTAGTGCTGTCTTAATCTACAGAAGCTGCTCTATGAAATATTTAGTAGAAGCAAAACATATGCATCCCTTAAGTTCAGTGGAAGAAGAAAATGCATTTTCCCTCCATCCTCGGGCATGCAAGAATAGGCTGAATATTATTGCAAGTAACACCTCAGAATTTGCTTTTGTTAACCTTTTTAATTCTGTTTCTTTAATAAGCTTAAATGAATGCTTGCTAATGCGTTTTTCAAAGCGTATCTCTTGGGTATAAAAAGCCTCAAGCATCAATGTCCACACGCGTTCAGAGACAAGAGACCAACAGAGAGCTTTCATCACATCACTCTCAGTGCTGCCAGGGATATTTGCCAGTCTGAAGATGGCTCACTGACATGGTGTGAGCTAATTCTTGTCGTGCTACTTCACGCTTGGCTAGAAATAATTGCTGCCTCATTACAAATTTAATAATGACACTGTGATATGGTATAACTCTTCTTTGCAATTTTCCTCTCTCTTCCATTTTTTCTTGTTTTTTTCTTTTTTTTTCTTCTTAAAGAAGATATGAAGCAGTTTAACGGTTACAGAGCCCAGGTATTTTTAATATTTTTTTTTCCCTCAAAGAAGGAAATCCCATTTTTCAAGATTTTGCTCAGGTAGTTTTTACAGGGCTTAGGAAATACCCCCACAATGCTTTTAACTCCAGGTTCCTGCAGGATCCTGATAAGGTTTTCATTTTCCTTCATCTGCATCTACTTTGAGAAAGTCTGGGAACAATCCCATGCTTGACGTCTGCCTACGCCCTGAATGATTCACAGCTTCCCTGAAGAAAGAAGAGATTTAGGAAAAGTGACACAAGAAACCTTCTTTAGGGTCCTCTCTATCAAGTGGGTTAGGAATTAAAATCACAGCATGCGCATTTCCCATTCTTCTCTCACCCATCCACCCACCCACACGGAAGAGTACAGTCCAGAGTAGGAACGAGGACAGATGCAGGGAAAGCGGGGCATTAAATCCACCTTGGCACCTCTACCACAGTCAACCATAGGCTCTCAGAGGGTCACAAAGCAGCAGAGCTATCACATTCATTCTCTTCTCAGTGTGAGGAAAGGTATGATCCTGGAGGTAAACACAGATGCTGCCAAAGATGACAATCTGCTGAGAAAAGCTTATGGTGGGCGGATGCTTCATGGCCATCTTTTCCAAGTGCACGAACGGATAACTCTATTCAAAAGTCACAACAAAACTGGGCTTATCTGCTTGCTGCACAGATGACTGCCCCAGCATTTTATTTACCTTGCCATTACTCAGATACTCAGAATAAGAAATCTGGAAGCATCACCTCAGTACACATTAAAAAAAAAATCTACTTGCATTTATTTTGTCTCTCTTCATTTCAAGTTTAGGCCACTTTCTTCCTGATCCAAGTCTCTGTTAACTCTAATTAGTGCAGAGCAGCCAAGCAGTCACGCTACAACAGGGCACTCATCAGCTATTCCCAGGCACACTGTCAAGCAACTGTCAGGAGGCAAACACCACCGTCCCCACCAAACAGGCAAAGGAGCTTGGCTGCTGATGTGCCCAATGTGGTCTGGAAAACAGTAATTTCTTAAGAAGGCTTAGTCCTCCACATCATCACAAAAGCCCACTTGGGTGCCTAGTAGCGCAAGATATCATTAAACCCACAGGTACGAGATTTCCTAGCCTTTAAGAAGTTTGATCAGCACTAGCTGCAGCAGCTCATGAGCCCATAAAACATCTGACCCCCTTCTGGAATCCCAGCACATGCTCAGCTTCAAAGACGCTCTCATTTCCCCACCTTCATCTTGCCCCATTCACACTGTGCCATAAATGCAGCTGATGTAATCGGGAGCCTGGAGACCTCCTAGAGCTATAGGAATCCCACAAAAGGTATGAATATGGCCGATTGCATGCATGAACTTAGTTACAAGGAAGAAGACGTCCAAAGGAAAAGCAGAGTAACCCTTTGCTGCACAGGACAACCTCTGAACACCACAGCAAAGCAGCAAGGAACATTCCCAGAACCGCAAGACCTGCCAAGAACTTTCAGTGTCTTGAATCACAAGCCTTGTTTCAGTGCAACCATCTCTCCTGAGGACCTTGGTCACGGGAGTTCCCACCGCTAAGGCCTTGGTGCTTCTAATACTTTCATGTGTGTGTTTACATGTTACTTCCCATGCTTTTCCAATCAGCAGCATGTAAATAAAGTACAACCTGACAACAGAAAAAGGGTAAGAGATTTAGAAAAATATTCTATTGTATTTTTCCTTCTCCCCCCTTTCTTCCCCCAGCAAAAAAAGTAAAACTGAACTGGGACATGCAAGAATACCAAATTCACTGTCTTCTGTAGGATATTTACCTATGGCCACCTGATAATCTGGAAGGGGAGAAATAAAACCTCAACACACAAATATTAGTTGATTTGAACTCAAATATACTGCAGATTCACAAGCCTGTTTGAATGATGTTAAAGCAAAACATAATCCAAGTTTCACTAAGGTGCACTCTAAAGACAGCGTAACAGATTACAATTGAGAATGCAAGGAATTTGAGAAGGAAAGAAACTTATAATCAACCATCTCCACTATCATGAGACACCTGGAAGCGTCTGCCATGGACTGTAATTAAGAGAGGTGACATGCTGCAGCCAATGCAGGACATGTGCAAATGCAACTTTGTTCAAGTACTGTGAAAGGAATAGATGATACAACTCCAGGGAGGAATCCACACTATATTAATGATGATAGGGTTAGCTCAAGAGAAATAACTCTATTTTATTTCTTGCTGCCACCACCAGAGACAAGCAAGCAGCCAAACTACCCTCTCCAGCACTGCTCTTTCACTCCTCTGCACTGCAATACTTTCAGGAGGTCTACACACAACAGCATGATGGATTTTCTGAACGCCTGCATTCATCATTTGATTTTGACCTCCAGAGACCACGTTCTTCCCTGCAACTTTAGTTAGTTCTATCTTAAAATGAAAAAAGGAAAGTAATGTGGGTCACCCAGAGTGAAGCTCGCAGCCAGGCTTACTCCTTTCCTGCCTGCAGGGAAACAACCTCAGCTCTGCCTGGATGCAGCTCAGCTCTGCACCTACTCAACTCAGATGCCTCCCACCTCACCTCAGTACCAGCGCCAGCCCACCCCACTGCTCAGTTGAAGGAGGAGACAACTTTGGTGGTATGAGGTGTCCTCATAAACAGTGGGCCATTCTCATCTCCAAGTGCCGTTCTCCAGATGGCCATATTTTGCCTGAATCCAAGAAACGCTGCTTCTCAAGGAGCTGCCCAGAGTCAATGAAGTAACAGCGGGAAGCACATCCCAAATCACAGCCTTGAACTTGTGCATAATGCTTCCTACTCAGCGCCATGAGAAATGTTGTTTAAGGCTCTGGAAAGAAACTGCCATAATGTACAGTCACGGTGAGACAGCCTGTTTTACAGTGGCTTGGGAACATTAAGTATTTCAGTGCTCTCCTCTATATTGCAGTAAACACTGCACTTTAAATCCATCCGATAGGTGTTTAAGTCCTGCTATTAATCTTACTTTTAAGTTCTGGGACCTTAAGTACAGGTTTATGGGTTTATTCTGCACGTTGAGAAAGCCTGAAAGAAGCTACCATAAACGTAGCCCTCACCAATTACCAGGGAACAGCCTAAACAAGAACATCATTGTGCAGGGCAGTGTCACTCCTTGGCAAAGAGTTCAAGCAATCTTCTCTGTCTAGCCAAAAAACCTAAAGATCACCATGTAATATCCTAGAGTTGGTTTTATATTAAGTTTCTGTGCCTCCATACAATACAAGTTTAGAGTCAGCTGTGATGAGACAGCACAGTTTGGCATGAGCAGTACAAAAGGCTAAAACACACACATCAGGCAGTGTTGACTCATCGGTTTTGTTTTATAATTGTCTCCTATCAGTAGGAATACACGACTGTCCTTGCATAAGCACTGAAATGTTAAACAGAGGTTGACAGACAAGTGGGAAGCGGTTGCATTATCACCTTCCAGATGAACGTGTTAAAATAGTAGCTAGACCAAGTGGGAATTGCACCTGTGAAGCCAGAACACAGCCATCCAGCATCCTCCTCTTGAAAACACGCACGCGGCAGCTTCAAATAGAGCACAGACTCCTAAAATCACAGAGGGTTACCAAAAGCAAACCCTTCTCAACACAGAAGCACTAAAAATTCTTCAGCTTCCCCTCACCTTCAAAGGAGCATCAGTCTTTTTGAAGCCTACAAAGCACGGCGTGTAGCTGAGGGAGGATGCCTGCACGCAACACCACTTCTTTTGACCGATGAAAGACGCTCGATGAAAACCTCAGCTCTCTCTGCAAAAGCTGCTTGCTCAAGGGAAATCCCAAATTCCCCATCCCATACCAACCCCCACTGGGCTGAGACATTAAGACAGCCAAGCCACACCATGCTTGGTAACAAGGATCTACTGAGGGATAAAAAATTTCTTTGGGGATCTTCTTATCCCATTATTAATCTGCGGAGCTTTTCCATCCCCTGAAGAGGAACAGAGAGATAGAGAATTTCGGAGCCTAGCTCAGAGCACACTTGGCTTGAAAGCAAGCCAACAAACAGATTTTTTTACTACCCTTACCTGCGTGATTAATCTGGGTACCACTCCCATGTCTGCAGACACAGTATATACCAACATTAAAGTGCCCACGAGCTACGCAAACAAGTCATATCGCATCCACCCCACCCCTCCCCACCCCACAATTTGGACTGTGAAAACAGAGTTTTATCAAATAATATCTCCTATCTAGGAAGAGGATTAGCTACCCCAGGAGTTGTCCATACATTTTTACAGCTGCATTTACACATTGGGTCTGCAAACACAATGAAAATATCTCATCCAGCATGCCAGGAAAGGATGGGGTTTTACTCCTGTTGCCACACTAAAGTGAACGTATCTGGCTCCAAGAGCAAAAAGCAAGAAGACGTGGCGCAGGGGACAGCGGACAGGCCTCCAGGCTCTCTGCTGGCTCTCCAAGCCATGGCCAGGGCAAAGTAAAGGGACCAGCACTTCTGATAATCTCCTCCAGCTATGTCACCTGCTAGGGTTCATCAGCACATGGTTCCCACCACACTGGAGGGGATAAGAAAAGATCACACAGGCTATCCAAAAATCCGAGCCTGTTAAGAATGTTAATCCAGCCTTACACTGTGACCCCAATAAACCCTGCTATGTGCACTCAAGGAACCGAACTGAAACTCAGATGCCTGGCAAGGTGCTGGTTTGGAAAAAGGTAGAGTATCTTCAGAAAATCAGTAATGTCAAATGTGATTTCAAATGCTTTGAATCTGGGGGTGGGAAGCATTTCCTCATCTTCGTATAATGTCCTTTCCCATCATTTCTCCTTTCTTCTCCCTGCTATTTGTCCATCTCTTGGTACCATCATGCATTAAATTCTTCATATTCAGGCCATTTTACTTCATCTACCCTTTCCCACTTGCCCCTGTTCTCACTTTGTTTTGTTGGTCAGCTCTGCTACTTTCAGTAACTTTTCAAAACTTCACTGGCTGTGAAAAGTCACACTGTGACAAAAGGAAAATCCACATTTTGCCACCTTGGTGCTGTCTCATTATGCAAATGTCTTCAAAATTTTCCGATTCCGAAGTCTCTGAATCTTTTAAGTTTTTAAACATTCCCAGAACGTGAAAATGCTCTGAAAGGAAGTGACATTTTAGTGCTGATTTGAAATACCTCCGAGGAAAAACACAGTGAAGTATTCCAGTGAACCATCTTGTCTCATGAGAACATTTGTTTCCAAAAGCTAACTGTTCAAAGGAAAATCATTTTGGACAGTGTTGTACGCAGCTTTGCTAACACCCAGCAGTTACACAGTGGTAAAACCCTCAGTTCCTAGGTTGAAATCATTCCATAATTTTGGTGCAGCCAATTATTCATTCAAACAGCACAAGAAAAAAAAAAGCAAGCAGCCTGAAGGTAACCACTGCTACCACGCTGTCAAAGCTGGCAGCCATGGACTCTTTCTTAATGGACCAGAAAGTAAGGTGGGCTCAAGCTGGTCCGTATCACTGACCCAAGAGCCAAGGACTGCAAGTAGTCGGTGCTCTCAATGAAGAGTCACAGCAGCCAGGGCCAACACTACAAGCAAATCTAAGGCTCAAACATGCTTAGGGGAAAAAATAATATTACCTTTTCTCTCCAAAATGTTTCCCGTGGATGCTGCGCCCTAATTTTTAGCTGCTCACACGTCACATCCCAAGAGCTGAGATTTTCATTTGAGCAATGCCAATGTAATGTAAAACAACTTTAGTATTTCAGATGGATGGGTCTGGCAAGTCCCTTCCTTCCAGATGTCATTTAAATTTTATAGAGAGGCATAAGAAAAGTGATTTATGCAAGACAGAAGTCCTAGGAGGAGCAGCCTGTCACATACAATACTCGTACTTTGTCCATTGCTCCAATATAATGGCAAATTGCACAAATTCAAAGGAAGGAGACAGCAGGGAACCATACCTCTTAGGAAACCGGCAGAAAAGCAGAGCTTTCCGCTTTTGTTTCAGCAAGCGGGCAATGAATGATGGTCATTGCTGTTTGGTGGCCTACATAAAATGAGCTGGTACTGTCAGCTTTACTCCTACACCATCACATGTCTAAATCACATCTGGAAAAAAGCGTTCCCGTAAATAACAATTTCAGCAAAATAGACAAAATCAAATAAAATCATAAGAGGATGAACTGATCTTTGATCTCCACAAAGCACTTCCATCAGAACAGACAGGAGCAGCCAAAATTAAGCTGTTTGGGCTGCAATATGCCATTTGTTAGCATTTTTTTAAACAAAAGTATTAGGCATCAGTGACTTACTAGCATACTGTTACACAACTTGC
This sequence comes from Calidris pugnax, assembly GCF_001431845.1. Classification (NCBI taxonomy): domain Eukaryota; kingdom Metazoa; phylum Chordata; class Aves; order Charadriiformes; family Scolopacidae; genus Calidris; species Calidris pugnax. The sequence goes on along the minus strand of NW_015091088.1, from coordinate 2,269,667 downwards.
TTGATCTCTCCAGGATCTCCAAACTCTGTCCCTAGGAGTCAGGTGTATTTACTGGCACTCAAGGAGAACACTATCAGTGTTCTTTAAACACAAACAAGGTGCCACTCTGAAACACATCAAAGTACTAACAGATAGGAGATAATTTATAATAGTGAGCAAAACAACCTTCCTCATGAGTGACTCTCCATTATGCCAGTTCAGAAAAAAACTTTGAGCAAGACACTAAAGAGGAACAAGAGAAGGTGCTGCATAATCAATTCTTTAAAAGGCGCCAGGTAACAGCAGACAGGGCCCTTCTGAAGGCCATTTTAGCACCTGTCAATGAACAATTCAGAAATAAAGCTGTAATTCCTCACTTCTTACATACTGGTGGCCAACAAAGCCAAAATGCACCTTTTACTCCACTGTTAGATTTTCTTCTCCCAGAAAAATTCTCCCAGCAATTCTCCCGGCAATTATTCCTGCTGGTGTTCATCCAGGCAAGCTCTCCTCCTCCTACTTCCAGCTAATGAATCAAAAACAAAAGCTGCACTTAACAAAACCCACGTTTGACCCTGCATCAAAGCTGTACCTTGCCCTGCTTTGATTCTCCCACAGATAAACAAAATAGAACAAGTCTCTGGTCTACAGTCATCTCATTTCATCCTATCCTCCAGGCAAACTGAACTTCAGTCCTGCTAAGGATGGGGGCACTAGAAATGCCCTTGTATAAACATTTGGCTTGTCTCAGTTACTTGATCTTTGTGTGTTCAGCATTTTACAGACACATGAGCAAGTACAGGCTTCCTCTCTCCTTCTTCTCGCCTTCTCTCTTCCTATCTGGTTAAATTCAGGATAACTAATCCTTCAATTACAAGCAGAGTTAAAGCACAGATGCAGGGAAAATGGTGTGTGAAGTGTCTGTTTACATCTTCAGCCACTGAGGGAATCATTATCATCCATCCAATTGTCACGGGCTTTGTATCATATGGTCAGGCCATTAGGATTTAATTCTTTTACATGACATCTAAAAGTCATTTACTTGTAGGAACTTGCAATTAAATGCATCACACCAACCACAGTTGTATGAGTTGTAACATTCATTACCATACTTGTTCATCAATGCTGGAACAGGCACTCATAATTTCATCTGAGTAAGTGCTCAGTAATTTATTCTAAAGAAAGGCACAGGTCAATTTGATTTGAGGCTGGTCGAACAAACAGGGCAGATTTGATCAATAAAACTCTTTGCACCACCATCTCCTATTGATTGGAGACTACCAAACAGTTATACCCAGCCTCTCCCCAAAACAGCTTTCTGTGTTGCCTGCAAAGTCCCCAGAACAACCCTGTTCCCCTTCTCCCATCCAATCCCATGGTTGTGGGTGAGGAGTTATCTAAAGCAAGCCCCCAGTGAAGTGGCTTTTTCAAGCTGTAATTCCTCACTTCTTACATACTGGTGGCCAACAAAGCCAAAATGCACCTTTTACTCCACTGTTAGATTTTCTTCTCCCAGAAAAATTCTCCCAGCAATTCTCCCGGCAATTATTCCTGCTGGTGTTCATCCAGGCAAGCTCTCCTCCTCCTACTTCCAGCTAATGAATCAAAAACAAAAGCTGCACTTAACAAAACCCACGTTTGACCCTGCATCAAAGCTGTACCTTGCCCTGCTTTGATTCTCCCACAGATAAACAAAATAGAACAAGTCTCTGGTCTACAGTCATCTCATTTCATCCTATCCTCCAGGCAAACTGAACTTCAGTCCTGCTAAGGATGGGGGCACTAGAAATGCCCTTGTATAAACATTTGGCTTGTCTCAGTTACTTGATCTTTGTGTGTTCAGCATTTTACAGACACATGAGCAAGTACAGGCTTCCTCTCTCCTTCTTCTCGCCTTCTCTCTTCCTATCTGGTTAAATTCAGGATAACTAATCCTTCAATTACAAGCAGAGTTAAAGCACAGATGCAGGGAAAATGGTGTGTGAAGTGTCTGTTTACATCTTCAGCCACTGAGGGAATCATTATCATCCATCCAATTGTCACGGGCTTTGTATCATATGGTCAGGCCATTAGGATTTAATTCTTTTACATGACATCTAAAAGTCATTTACTTGTAGGAACTTGCAATTAAATGCATCACACCAACCACAGTTGTATGAGTTGTAACATTCATTACCATACTTGTTCATCAATGCTGGAACAGGCACTCATAATTTCATCTGAGTAAGTGCTCAGTAATTTATTCTAAAGAAAGGCACAGGTCAATTTGATTTGAGGCTGGTCGAACAAACAGGGCAGATTTGATCAATAAAACTCTTTGCACCACCATCTCCTATTGATTGGAGACTACCAAACAGTTATACCCAGCCTCTCCCCAAAACAGCTTTCTGTGTTGCCTGCAAAGTCCCCAGAACAACCCTGTTCCCCTTCTCCCATCCAATCCCATGGTTGTGGGTGAGGAGTTATCTAAAGCAAGCCCCCAGTGAAGTGGCTTTTTCTGCAGCCAGTGCTTTATTCTAAGCCAAGCAGCAGCTCCTGGGACTCGGAGGCTGATTTCCTCTCCATTCGCGTGCAGCAGATATGGCTTGTTACCTCCCACCACGCAGAGCTGTGAAAAAATAAGACAGAGCCAACAGTAATTTCACTGTTGCCCAAAGCCGCAAAATGTGTTCCAGTGGCTAACCAGATCCATCAAACCCCTCCAGTTATTCAGCCCCGCAGAGCACCCTCCTCCTTTATGTTCACACTCCTGGCACTTGTGTCAAAACTTCATTAGAAACAACCCTTTTTTTTAATTGCTTTTCATTTAAATGTTTCCTCTAATTAGAGACATTTTTAAGCTTCCCATAGTCAAAGACAGGTAAGAGGGATGCAAATTAAGAGAAGGTTTACCCAGAAGGCCAGAAAACCTTATTTAGTCTTCTTAAAGAAGAAAGAAAGAAAAAAACTCAATTCGAAGTACCAAACTGTCCTGACTGCAGACTTTTTGGAAACCCTCCCAAAGAATCCATGTTTTACAGTTTTCTGGGGTCAGCGAGGCAGGGAGCACTTTGTCCTGGCTGGGATCTCAATTTCAGGTGGGCATTTTCCTAGTGCTTGCCTCCCTACCAATATATAGAAGGCTGCCCAGTTGCACTCTACCCTTCTCTGGGTCTATGAAACAATGATCTACATTCACTGCTGTCCTCTCACCTTCAGCAGGACTTTTCAGGCAGATAGGAATGCAAAGGCTGGTGCTTGCAAATAACACATGCACCACCACGTTGCATTCCCTGTATATTCTCTGCGATCAAATTATAAGGCAAGACCTTACGCCCAGCAGCAGGCTTCCCTCTGGCAAGGACTCACAGGATGTTTTTAACAGAGAGAACCGCTGAACATTGCTCAAGTCAGAGGTGCAGTCTTTACAGACCTGTGTCTGGTAGGATTATAGACCTGAAGGCTCCTTGGCACTCATCCATTTGAAAAGCATCATGCAAGAATATTGATGCTTTTACATCTAGGAGATTTCTGTACTATGCAGTATCTGCCTGCGCATGGTACCAACAGCTATTCTGTGGAAGAAGCTGTCCCAAACCAAGAATATCTGCAGGAAAACATGACGTGGAAACACTAGACATAGATACAGAGACATCCAAGTCACAGCTGGTTGTCAAGCATAACCTCTGCTAATATCTATCTCTTGCCACAGAACCCTCTCCTCTCACACAAATTCCTTTTCCAGACAAAGAGGAGCCAAAAATAAGTAAGGGGGGGAACCTCTTCTCCTGCTGAAATCTAACCCTGCACATTCCAGCCTGCCATCAGCTCCAATCCCACCCTTAACAGCCTATTCTCATCTCATACTGCCCCCTCAGCAGCACGGCTTCTAAAATGGAAGCTGAATCGGGCATCTGGGTTCGGAGCCTGCATGCACAGAGAGCCTCCTTCTCCACTGAGAATCCAAAGGAACTCCAGGGAGAAACACAGTTCCCAGCAGCACATAACAAGAAGACTGTCTGCTCTAAAAATACTTGACAAATTAAAAACAACAAAAAAAACCCAACAAAAAAAACCAAAATAAGACATTTATCAGACACCTCAGGAAGAAACAAATTAAAAACATATTTTTAAAATTCCAATGTGAAAGGTACATTGCAAGAAGCACAGGTTGGGTCTACTAAAAAAAACAAGTTGGGGAACAAAGATGAATGACAACAAAGGTAAAGTTCATTATTACCAACTGCTAATGTCTAGATGATCTTTCAGTGTGAGCTTTGCCAAAGAAAAAAGTCTACAGCAGGACCTAAATAAACAAAAAGGAAACGGGCAGAATGAATCAAAGTCTCCTAGAGTTTACGCAAGTAATCCTTAGAGATGATGGTCATGAAATACAGAAGCTCTCCCAAATGCTTTCTTGCTTTATGCTCAGTAATGGCTACAATGGAGCCAAAGGTTTCTGAATCTTACCTATATCCAGGAGCAGCCTCAAAATGCAAGACAGCACAATTTGATTCAATGCAAAAAGATTATCCCAATTTCAGTAAGTCTGACCTACTCTTCAGTCACCTAAGATAAACGTTTCCTTTATGAAAAAAAGAACATTAGATTTTGCACTTCACAATCAGGAAAATCCACACTTTTAGCCAGGTTTTCTTTTCATTCTAATAGGTTTATCTTTCACAGGGAAACGCGGTAAGTCATGATTGAAAAAGATAAGGCAAGCTCTCTCTAGATGCCTCACTGAAATCAGCTATGCATGGCAGTCTGCCCTTTTTGGTATGTTTGCCCGGATGGGAGAGCTTTACCTGTGATCCCATTCACAGCTCCTAATAAGAGCAGGCTGCTGTCTGACCCAGATGCTGATTTATGTCTCCGCTTTCCATTGAAGAGATGCCAATATTTGTAAGCTGACCCTGCACCCTTCATTTTATTCTGTCATCTGTTAATTGCAGTAGACATTTTACACACAAAGTACCTTCACAAAGCGCAAGCAACAAGCAGAATTTATTAGTCTCGATGGCTCTGCAACAAAGAGGAGTCTCCCAAAATCACCTGGTGCTGTTCCTCTTTCCTAATCAAAGAGTCTGTTCTCAACATACAACAAATGGTCCACTCGTATTTCACAAGACACAGCTATGTCCCACTTCGAGGAAAAAGACCATATTTAGCAACTGGCAAAAAACTAAGTGAGGTCTACGCAAGATTTTTCTATTACCACAAATACCCTTGAGATGAAGCAGTTGGTATGAGAAGAAAAAGACAGAATAAGCTCTGCAATTCTTGTGAATAATTAACTTCAGTACAAGAAAATGCTCTTCTTGGAAAATATCTTTCCTGAGCAAGCACAATTCGCAATGATACAGATAACTCGAAGTAACAGGAAGGAAACGGTGTTAAATAGATTATTATGAACCTAAGATTTCTCCAGGAATGTTCCTTTTCGGGCCATCTACAGAAAAGTATTTACTGGGCTCGACACAGACCTCACGTGCAAAATAAATACCTTGGCAAATGGGAATGCACAAGCGTTACAACATGATGTGCTCGCTCCGAAATGGCCAGCCCTAAGCAAGAACAGCTCTGGTCAGAACAAGTCCTTGGTCTTGCAGACTTACACATTCCTGACCTTAACGAATGAGGTAGGATAAGATGAATAGGAGTAATGGTACAAGTTAGATCTCTGCAGCATGTAGCACAAATTAACGTAATTGTACACAATAACGCTGTAGGTACAATTATTCCTTTGCATATCGCAAAAAAGTCTGCATTATGCCCATTTATTCACGTCCTGTTAATATAAAAATCACTTGGCATATATTCACTATTCCTAACAGCAGGACATTTAAAAAGAGAAAAAAAGGCCAAATGCACAGCTAGTTGCTGGATCGGGTAGGAGATGAGGTGCTTTGAAGTCCTGAATACCAAATAAGCCTGTTACAGGTCATGTCTTTTCTTTTCAGTTTGACAGATGTGAAACGTACTTTTTCCTTTCTGGCAATTGTTACAGCTCAAATGCTTTCAGCCACCAAAGTGAACGGTCTTTTTCTCCAGCAGCCACAGATACAGAGAGAAATTTCACAAGTCACAAAATAAATGATGTAACAAGGCTAAGATGCAAGCACGGTTTCAGAAAATGCACGCTGGGTGCAAAATTCACTGAGCTGACACCAGATGGGAGGCAAACAGAACATTTTGAGGCTCGCTGAACTTCACTTATCAGCTATACAACAATTATGAACAGGAATGGTGCTTTTACTGACGGCGTTTAGCGAGCAGGTCAGTCACAAAGCCCCATGGACCATGCGTCAACGCTCCCTGCGATAAAACAGCTCCATCCGACTGGGGTCATCCAGCCATGCAACAGACCAAGAAGCTGGATTTCAATCTAGGTCCCTTGTGGCCCAGCCACTAACATTTGCCAAAAAGATTCTGGTATTAGCCATCCATTCCCACCAGACTTCCCACCAGTGTCTAAACTAGCTTTTAATTCCTATTTCCCCCAGATTCCTTATAGCCCTTTTCTCATTTTAGGTATAAAGCACACAAAAAAAGGAAGGCAGGAGACTAAATGTTTGCACATAGTAATCTATCAGTCTTTCCTCTCTATCCTTGCGGACCTTTAACTGTCAGAATTGGATCCTTCCTTCCCATTGTTTTATCACTCCACCTTTCATCAGCTCAGTTTTTCACGTCTGCTTCCCAAAACTCCTAAAATGAAACTTAAAACTGAACATAACTCAATCAAGTATGGAGAGCAATTTAGCTGCCTGCATGCACATAAAATGGTATGGCCATTCCCCATAATGGCCTTAAAATTTTAACTGACTTCAACGTTGTAATTACATCTCTGCTATCTGCCAGTATGCTCAAGGAAAAAGCAGCTGAGAACAGATGCATTTTACAATCCCCAAATTTGTCAATAACATGTGGAAAGTCAGATTTCTCATCTTTTTCCTATTGATTCACGTCCCTAGGTTGCACAAGAACTTCTCCCTATTCAAGAACTGTTCTTCTGAGTTTTACAGACCTACAGAGAGCATCCACGCAGCGCTTGTCCATCCCCCTGCCCATTTCAGGTCAGTGCAGACCTCACCCATGATATAGCTATGCAGCAGCCACCAGATGCAATGTGAACTGCAGACTGTAACAGAAATGAATTAGCAAAGCCATTTTTAATATCCCCGTGCCAACACAGCCTTGCCTGGGGACCCGTCTTTCTTGGGCAATCATGTTTCATGCTACTCCAATACAAAGGGTTATTTATTTCCTGAAACTTCATCAAACAACGTAGCATCCCTGTAGTGAACAGAAAGCCATATTTCTTTAAAAAAAATGGAATAAAGACCTTTCCATCGTTATAGCCTCTGTAGAAACAGCTTAGAATTTGAAAGCAATGCCATTGGTTAAATCACCCAACACTCAGACCATGCAAAAGCAGCCACAGCTTAAAAAGTATTTACTGCAGCAGGAGTCTTGCTCTGAAAATTTGCAATCTCCTGTAATTTGTGACTTTAGGACCATTTAAAATTCTTTTTCTCTCATAAAACAGCCTCCGCCCTTGATGCTTATTGAAGTCAAGTACTAGCTAGTGGTTACAGGGAAGAGACAATAGTTCAAACCATTATTATCTCCTGCACTTGCAAACAAGGATTTTATTGTTTGTTAACCTCAGAAACATATCATTTTATGTCAGTTTTAGAATAAGCAATGATTACAAATGGACAATCTCCACCAGGCAAGAGCCTTTAGAGCAGTCTATCCTATGGTCTACCTAGAGACCACGCACTGATACTGCAGAACTCCACGCTATAAAAACAAACAGAAGGCTTTGTAAATGTACGAAACCACGAGAGAGCTAGGAGAAAGGTAAAATCCCTCATCCCTTCAGGAAAAGAGCCACAAAGCAAGTTATCATTTCGTGCACGTATGCACAGAAATGACAGGGCCATAAAAAGTCCGAGTGGAAAAGTTCAAGGCAATAGGCGTGAAGGCTGCAGAACGGAGCACAAGTTGGAAGAGACGGGTTTTCAGCTCTGCCACAGGCTGCAAAGAGGCTTTGGGCAAGTGGTTTAAGCATCTCAGCACGTCATCTGTAAAACAAGATGAATGCCACCTCTCTGCCATGGCAGCAAACTGAATACAGACCACTGGGGTATGTGATTTTACAGGAAGGGCAAACGTGCCCTACCTTCCCATCTGAAAAAATGCATTGCATGTCTGCCTGACTAATTCAACAGAAAATTCTTACTGTAAAGTCTCGATACACAAAACCTGTCTCAAAACAGCATCTGCAGACAATAAGATGTGTCACAGAAGTAAACCATGGGGGAAAAAAGTGATAAAAATCGGGGGGGGGAAAAAAAAACAACTTAATTTTGGCTAAAGCTCAGGAGCATTTAAAGTCATTTGCAATTCAGCTGGGTTTGGACTTGTATGATTTTATTATTTTTGGTACTCGAGGTGATTGGCCGCTTGCCTAACTCAAGGTCTTAGGAAAGCCCTGCCCCTCCCTGCTGAAAAACGAACTAACAGAGATCCCATTGATACTCCACTCATCAGCTTTGTAAAACTACTCAAGTTTAATCATACACAGGGCACAGAACACAGGCGGACTTCCTGGGCCGTACCCGAGGAGAAGAGAGCAAGGGAGGGAAGGAACAGGCAGCGTTTGGTGGTTGTGGTGTGTTTCCTACTGAAAGAAGTGTGCATAACCAGCTACAAAGCATTTTTAGAGCAGGACTGAGGATTCCCTTTAGTGGACTAGCTTTGACAGGAAAAGACAAAGGAATTTTGCAACATTTTATGACAAATTATAAAAATTCCGACACTTCCCCTAAAAACACATGATTGACCCGCCAAACACAGAGATTGTATCATGTTACCTGATGAGGCCCAAAGGCCAAAATGTCTCTTCAGTTGCATCTAAAGTGTGGGGAACCAGAAGCAATTCCTACGAGCCCTCACCTACAGGCTAGTGTAGGGTCAGCCTTTTCATCCTGGGTTCCTTAAAGAAGACTTTAAAGACAAAAATGCATTTTAAAAAAAAAACCTACCCTGGCTTAATGCCAATATGAAAGCCGAAATATTTTTTTTGCCTGAAATTTACCTTTATTTAAATGGTACAACTTTTTTACTTGCTTCCTATATCAAAAAGAAACACTAGGCAAGACCGGTTTCTCTTTTAAGCCCTCCCAAATTACAAGAGAAAGATTACATGTTTAAAAGTCAACATTTTCCAAAATAGGTGAGTAAAGTCAAGCTCCCAAGTCTAAATTTATGCATCAAAATGTTCAGTGTTATTCTCCAAAGATACAGTATTCAGCTGATCCTTTACAACTCAAGGGGAACTACTGTCCAGCTAAAATAGCAGAGAAAAGAATTACAACACAATCGGGATCACTAAATCCTCAGCCCAGCTTTAGACTCCTCACTTTGAAAGAGCTACACAAGTCACCATTAAAGCAACTCTCCATAGAGAAGGATTTTACAGAAGACAGAGAGACGGTAGGGTTATTTTGAGGGAAAAATAAAATTAAAAAAAAATTCCCTTGGGTATTAGATATACTGTAATTTCTTTAAGGACAAGCTATATCTGCTTTATTCTTCAGCCAGACAAAGGGACACAGCTGTGAGTGTACATAGTCAAAAATGTCTAATACAACCTCAATTTTTCAATTCCAAACAAACACCTGAATTAAAATAAAGACAACAACATTTTGCACTGGCCACCAAGACATGGCATACTAAAAGCAGAAGTGCTTCAAAGTAGAAACTTGACTTTTTCTCCTCAGTTAATTCTCCCTGTCTGGAAAGTAAAAGCTCAGGTAATTTAATTCACCTTTCAGTTCCTCTCTACTGCAATAACTGAGTTGCTAAGAGTGAAATTATGAGTTACAGATGGACTAATCTAACTGTGAACTCTCTCCCCTGACCAGTCCTCCTTCGTGCCCTGCTTCCCATCCCCAGCTCTGCCATTTGTGGGATCCTCTGCTGAGCAGATTCAACTTGCTAAATCAGCAGAGAATTACTCACTTTTCCCTGATTCAGCCTTCTGTCCTTGAGGGAAGCAGGAGAAAATGTAGCAGCACAAAGCTACCTATGACGTGGTGCAATATTAAATGACACCTTCACATTCCTGGTGACAGCTAGCACATGGTGAACTTGCATTTGTTGGACTTTTCTTTACATTAGAAAATATCACTTATGATATCAACATATAGACCCACTTAACTTCTAGATTAAAACATAAACTTGCAGCCAAAGTTAGAATCAAAGCCTCCTACAAAGTCTGTACCATAATCAACCATAGCAGCAGCAATGAAATTGATCCTCTGTGCTCTTTCCTCCCAGATATCCACAAGCAAGAAAGAATTGATCAAAAACATGTGGTTGCAGAATATCAGGAAGGATTAAGCGTATCAGATAAAACAGGAGTGGCTGACTAAGAGGAACTCAGCAGACATTAGCAGAAAGTTGTTATTAATTCAGGCTACCAGGGCTTTACCAGATAAGAAGTTTAAAAGCTTGTGGTTTAAAATTCTACCATTAAAGCATAAGAGGTAGAAGAAATTGCTTCAGCGGATTTAGACACTGAAGATTTTTTTAAACTTCCTACAGAGTATTTTCCTTTTCTACCCTCGTCATCCTATCCCATTTCTCATAGATTACAGCACTGCTACCGAGTTTGTTTAATGAAGTTTACACAACATTATAGGTACTTGATTTAGCCATCACAGCTACCATCTGTAATTAATCCTCCCAGGAGCTAGAACGCTGCACAGCTTGTTACTGCAAGCTGTGTTTCTAATGTGGTACAAGCTTATAAGCTCCATAATTCTGATCTCGCATCATTTTTATGCCATCTTCTTCTGTATTCATTTGGCCAGTCACATCAGCCAGCGGAGAACACAACCCACAGGAAAAGGATGTAAACAAGCTGGATATCACCAAGAATGGCAGGCAGGAAGGAGTCCTTTCCCTCTTTTCTTTCTTTTTTCTTTCCCCAGAGCAAGAAATTGTGAAGCACACAAATGATGTGACCATGAATGTTTGCAAACCATTTCTGTACATTTTTTCACACGGATTCCTCAGCAAGAGTTCCATGCAATCGAGACACAGCCTTTAATGCTGGAGCAGGTGTGGGGTTCACCTTCCAGTAACATGCACAGGAGTATTAGTGAAGTAAAGAGACAAAATTACGGCGTTTCAGCCTCACCTTCAGTGTGACATTAAAAGCAGGTGAGACAAATACTACACCATCTTCATGACACTGTCTGTCTGCTACTGTACTTTCACAGATTTCATACCAAAATGGAGCTTGCCTGTTTTTTAACGCAAGGAGACCTGTGCTAGTTGACTGAATAAATGAACTCCTGGTTCGGTTCCAAAAGCTGCAATTTAAGCATACCATAATTTTAAGGGAAAAAAGCCAACCATGTTTTAAAGATTTCTAGTGATACAGCATAATTCATAGCATGCCTCAGGAAACTGTTTCAATGATTCCTTATCTTCACAGTAAAAATCTACCTAATTCCTAAACTGAATTTATCTAGCTTTCATTTTTCTGGCTACTCCATTTTCTTATGGACAGAAGAGTTTTATTTGTAAGAACTTCTATTCCCTCTGTAGCCACTAAGCTCTGTGGGGCTCAGTGGTCAGGTGAACTGCACAGTTCAGGCAAGGAACAGTTCTTTTAGACTCTTTCACTAGATTTTAATCCATCCATCAGAAACCATGCTAATCTTGTTAGTCTGGCTTCTTAAACAGGTCATCCAAAGACACCTTAAACAAGAAAGCACACAAAAACTGGATTTCTCAAATCTGCCCTCTCCTGTGTCTTATGGCCAAATTTATCAAGGCCACGTTTGCAGCCACTTTTCTTTAGCAGCACACTTGAACTTCTTAAGCAATAAAAGAAATGAAAATTAAAATGTCCCTGAAGTGTATTACCTTCTTTCACTGGGGAATAAATAAAGGAAAGAAGCTGGAGGAGTTTGTTCTTTGAGAAATGGGAAGCGTGACCAGGTAGGAAACAGGTCAAATGCTGAATACCTGAAGACCCCGAACTTTTCTCCTCTAATTCATCTCTGCCTGCAGCCAGTTCTTTGGCAACAGGAACAAAAATGTGCAACTGGCCCTGGCCTCTGGTGCAAGATAAGAAGAAATGAATGCTTTTGTGGTAAGTTCCCAAGACAAACTATTATGCACACCCAAAGGAGCCGTGCAAACAAGCTTATTGACTCCACAAAATAAATCACTGCTTTCCAAAGCAAATCCAGCTTTGCCTTTCTAGTTCACAAATTTGGTTCAGACAAACAATGAGGAGCAACCTCTAAGCTTTTGAACCTCTCCATAGTTTGTTGGCTTGAACAAACTAGATTTCCTTTCCTTGGGGCTAGCAAATGATCCCCCACTGGATAAATGCTTAACGCGAATGACACATGAAGGGGGAGAGACAAGCTGCTTTCATTTACACAGTCATTTCTAAACAGAGGAGCTGGTCTCCCTCTACACACATTAGAAAGGGACAATTACTGCCCTCTGAAACCACTGCAAGACACTGAAACACTGACAGACATCTGAGTAAGGGGCTTTGTCAGATCAGTACCTTGGTCTTTCCTGTCACAGAGGGACAGGAGCAAAAAAAAGATTCAAAGGGGGGAAAAAAAAACATGTTTCCTGGTCTGAAAAAACTACGACAGAGCCAAGGCGCCAGCAGAAGTGCTTACTTCTCTCCAGAGTGCCTTCCTCTACAGCCCCAGCAAAGGTGACATGTTTACCAGAGCTGGTCTAAATACTGAATCACAAACTTTCAAATAAGAAACATTTTAAAAACAAACGAAAACCTTTAGGCACAATCTCTTCTTATTTGGATTGAAAAATTGGGGTAGGTTTTGGACTGAAAAAGGCAGGGTTTAATTTGGGTCTTTTTTAAATGTTATTCCAAGGAATGACCCAAAATCCTGTGTTTACCAACAATCACATTTCAGATTTTGTGCACACCAAACAAGCTCAGCAAAACATCTGGCAGAAAACAAAACTCCAGTAAACCTAAGGGCACAAAAATACAATCAGCCACATTTCTGATCAGCTTCCAAGTTGTTTTTCTAAAAGCGTACACCCACCTTTCTCAAAAACCTGGCACATGATACACACACCTGCTTTTAACACTTCAAAGGTTCGGGGTATGTGCTTAACCCTACATAAGTCAGCTGTTGTGGATATCTCTCAGCCCTGGATTTTGTTCACAGCAGATCCAACCAGCTGGGAGTCACACCAGGAGCCCAGAGGACAAGAAACCTTTCAGTCCCCTTCACATCTGCAGAATGGGGGTCAGGACCTAAGTGACACACGGGCCTCAATGAGGTGCTGCAGAACAGCTTCATGCAGTCAAAATACTTCTCAGGACCATCAAATAAAAGCTGGATTAGATCCAGTACCTACACATTTGGTCTTCAGAATGTTCAGGGTCCCTTGCTAACTGATGGATTCCAGACAGAGCAGTAGTTTTTGCAAATGATGTCCTGTCAAAAAGCTTACCTGAAGCTGACTATCACAGCTCCTTCCCTCTGACAGGGCTCATCTCAGAATTAATTCTGCACTGCAACAAAGGGCTCTGGGAATAAAGATCAGCTTTGGTGCTTTTGAAGTCCCAGGTGTGCTAGCACCTTGCAACAAGAACCACATTGCCCAGTTCTGGTTGGCAGGCAATTCAGCTTAATGGTGTTTTTTTTTCAATCATGCAATGGATGTTTGAAAGACAACTGCGTATCAGCTCCCTGAGACGGCATTTCAGCATTGATGCACAGAAAATACTTGTGACTCTGCAAATGAACTCCTCCTAACACGAGTACCCTTCTTAGAGGAACTCAGAACAAATGCTACTACAGTGCCTTTTTGTTGATCTGTCTTCTCCAGGATTTAAACTCTGGCCTCCAGTGAGTGTGTAAAGTCCACTAGTAACAGTGGAGATGCTCTTTCCTTCCCTAAGTCTGTAACAAAATCTGATAAAATTGCAAACAGGCTCCTCTACGCATAGCTCTTTAAAAGTACTATGCAAAAAAAAAAAAGTACTAGGCCTGCAGGAACTTTTATTTATTCATATACATGTTCATATTAAAAAGCCAGGGAAAACACTAGGAGAAAGTGAATGGGAAAAAGGAAGGATCCCAGGAACCTCCCTGTAAAGAAACCTTCTCACTGATAAATTTTTACTTTCTCTTCTGTGTTAAGGATAGCAAAAGACTCCAGCACACCAGTTACACTGTACTGCTTTCATTTCAAGGTTGCCATATGGACAACGTAGTCAATAAACTAGCCAATTGGAAAACAAGGAGGCTAAAAGCTGATTAGAAATTCCTCTGGAAGTCTATATAAAATGATGATTAAAAGAAAGAGGAAATGAAGGGCTGTTTTCTTTGGACTCCTAAAACACCGTCTTCCAATTCCTCCAGACACATGGGGATCATCACCTTCCTAGTGACCAAGCTGACTGTGCCAAGAAAAAAAATAAAACACAATAAAAAAACTCATTTGACTTCTCAGCAGTCACAGCAACTGCCTTGCCAGGAAACAGAGACAAACACAAAGCAGAGCCAGGAGCTGTTTCTAGGGAAGCCAGAGGCAAAGCACAGACGGATTTCCAACACTCAAAGTGCCTGGGAAGGCAAGGATAATCATGTTTGATTAGAGTAAAAGTAATCTCACAGAAACTACTGCAGAAATATGCAGAGAGCACAAAATACCGCCCTTTCTGTCAAATTCACACAGTGACAAGAACCCCAGCAGGAGACAGACTGTACCCATGCTGAGGACACAGGAGTGGATGAAGGGAGGACCTATCAAACCACCCAACACCTCTGCTCTGAGGGCTCGCCTACTCCAGCCTGGTCTACAGCCTTGGGATGCCAGAGCATGCTGCCCAGCACACACCATCAGCTCCAGTGTTAATACAGAGTATGGAGTGACTCGGATCTCAACACACACCAGCAGCTCCCGGATGATACTGTAAGAGGTAGAGGGGTAACACCAAAAAGCATCTCTCGAGGGAATCCAGCCCACAACTCTCCATCTACACACAATCCCCAACACCCCTAATTTAACACAAGTGTCTATGTTGCTGCATCTGGCGTAACCTCAGGCTTTCAGACATCCCGAATACCGCGCAACGCCTACAAAAGCCCAGAGGATGTGAGCTTTATGCTTCTCTCATTAGTCTATTAAAACCCACTTAACAATCATTTTTGTATTTGGAAGCTGGCATAATGAAGCAGTACTCCAAGAGAGGGATTTCTTCATGACACACAGAGGAAACACAGCACAGACTCGTTTAAGAAAATAACAAGTTGGCCCAAACCTATCTGTCAAGCTATCTCTAAATAGCAGGTATCTACATATGCACAGGGACAGCAAACAGCACAGAGAGGGAACAAATCAATGAGTAACTTGTCTCTTCCCTCCCACCAGCTACACACTAGGGCAGATCTCACAGACTGGTCAGTCTGGTAGCCTCCAAATAAGATTTCATTCTGCAAGCATACCTTTAATTGATCTGGGGACATACACACCCCCAAAATCCCCAAGAATCCTAAACAACCTCCTCACCACCTCCCAATTCAAACCAGCCCACCAAAACAGTTAATAAGCACAAGAGTAACACAGGAACTGCCATTCCCAACAGTGGTAGGAGAGGGTTAGGGTGTCTGAAGATGGCCAAGGGAAGGGTATCTCAATTCCATCATCAGCGCATCTGTTTTAACACATTCCCCAAAGCCAGCTTCCTCTACAACCACTTGCTCGTATCCAGTGCTAAATCATTTCTTTAAAAGAAGCCGAAACTTCATGTGTAGGGCCAAGATGAGGTAAGAACAAGAGATAGAGTAGTGGTTTACTGCTTACTCTCTTGTAAGTAAAGGTAAAAGGTAAATCCATGCTGTCTTTGGAAAACACCAACTGGTGATCCAGCTGCCATTTTGTAGCCTTGCCTCATGTATTAAATAAGCTCAGTGGCTTGAAGGGTGACTGCCAGCTCTAGGGTCAAATACTCAGCTGGTAAAATGCCCAGCTCCACTGACATCAAAGCAGCTACAGCCATTTACAGTAGCTGAGGACCCAGCCCTCCAAAGCTGAAGAGTACAGTAATGTGGGCTCCCCAAATAGGAACATGCTGATCCCATTTCCATAAGCAACTCCGGCCTCACCTCCAGTTTCTCCGCAACACGGCAAACTGGCAAGCCTACAATCACCATCTAAATCGCTCTGGCATCGCTTTCCAGAGACTGAAAGATTAAGAGAGAGATCAACTCTCCATGCCAGCACAGGGCGGGTATTTCTCAGCTTTCTGACCTGCCCAGCAATCCTCACACAACCCTGCTCTGTCACTCCAGACAGATGCCGCTGTCAACACCGTCTCAGGGAGGTTTCCAAATATGAATGCCAACAAATCACAGCTTTCTCGCTTCCACATCATCTTGCAGTCAAGGGTCTACACACTAGGGCAGATCTCACAGACTGGTCAGTCTGGTAGCCTCCAAATAAGATTTCATTCTGCAAGCATACCTTTAATTGATCTGGGGACATACACACCCCCAAAATCCCCAAGAATCCTAAACAACCTCCTCACCACCTCCCAATTCAAACCAGCCCACCAAAACAGTTAATAAGCACAAGAGTAACACAGGAACTGCCATTCCCAACAGTGGTAGGAGAGGGTTAGGGTGTCTGAAGATGGCCAAGGGAAGGGTATCTCAATTCCATCATCAGCGCATCTGTTTTAACACATTCCCCAAAGCCAGCTTCCTCTACAACCACTTGCTCGTATCCAGTGCTAAATCATTTCTTTAAAAGAAGCCGAAACTTCATGTGTAGGGCCAAGATGAGGTAAGAACAAGAGATAGAGTAGTGGTTTACTGCTTACTCTCTTGTAAGTAAAGGTAAAAGGTAAATCCATGCTGTCTTTGGAAAACACCAACTGGTGATCCAGCTGCCATTTTGTAGCCTTGCCTCATGTATTAAATAAGCTCAGTGGCTTGAAGGGTGACTGCCAGCTCTAGGGTCAAATACTCAGCTGGTAAAATGCCCAGCTCCACTGACATCAAAGCAGCTACAGCCATTTACAGTAGCTGAGGACCCAGCCCTCCAAAGCTGAAGAGTACAGTAATGTGGGCTCCCCAAATAGGAACATGCTGATCCCATTTCCATAAGCAACTCCGGCCTCACCTCCAGTTTCTCCGCAACACGGCAAACTGGCAAGCCTACAATCACCATCTAAATCGCTCTGGCATCGCTTTCCAGAGACTGAAAGATTAAGAGAGAGATCAACTCTCCATGCCAGCACAGGGCGGGTATTTCTCAGCTTTCTGACCTGCCCAGCAATCCTCACACAACCCTGCTCTGTCACTCCAGACAGATGCCGCTGTCAACACCGTCTCAGGGAGGTTTCCAAATATGAATGCCAACAAATCACAGCTTTCTCGCTTCCACATCATCTTGCAGTCAAGGGTAAGCCTGTAACACAAATAGACCGCTTCCATACTGCTGGGAGACTGAATACCAGAAAGCATCCCCTGCACACAATGCTACAAAGCTGTTTGGCACACAGACCTGCACCAGACAAGTTATATCTTTACAGGGATTTACAATTAGATCCTTACAAATTACACCCTTATGTGGTAGCACTACCCCACCACAGGCTACCTGCCATAGGTGTAGCAACATTAAGAAAGGATTGTGCTCCCTCAGATGTCCTTCTCTCTCTGGCCCGTGACGCAGTCCCAGCCTCAAGTCACTCCGATGGCCATAAGAAACAGCCAACCTATAATGTAAGTATTTGGAAACTCCCCATCAGGGATAATGGGAAAGGCCACATTCCCAGTGAACCAGCCACCACTAAACTCAGGGATTTCCCTGGGAGGAAGCAAGTTCTGCAATGTGAAGGCAACACCAACGCGTTCTCACACTCTCTGCGGCAGGAGAGGGAAGCTACATAGTGTAGCCAGGAGGGAATGAAATCCTTAGCCAACTCTCAGCACAGAGGTAGAACGAGAGGTTATAAGCAGAGCTCCCTGGAACTAAGTGTGAGCTGAATCATGTCTCTGTTTTTAGAGCTCCCATAGCTAACTTATGCGGTTTCCATCGCAGAAAAGCACTGGGGTGACACTTATGGCACTCTCATTATATTAAATATCTAAAGCCTTTAAAATATTGGTGTAACCATCTAAAGGGGGAAAGGCTCAATTACCAAGGTTATTTTTTCCTGTTTCATCTAACTGAGAATAACCATTAAGAGGTTGTTCTACAAGATGTGATGGATTTAACCAGATGCTCTCATCATTTCACTGCAGTGCTTGAAAAAGTCGCTTCTATAAATACACTAAAAAGCCAATGAATTACAGAAGCATGAAATGACTTCACTAAGGTTAAAAACATACTGGCATCATACAGAATGCACTGAAAATGTTAAGTATAGAGATCTCACTGCAGCCCTTACATAGACAGAACTACTGCTGATTTTAACAAGAAGGTTACTTATTGAAGCTTCCATATGAGAAATTATCGTCTTCTCAGTCTGAACATGTGGATTTATCAGCTATTTGTAGAGGCTAGAGAAGCTGTCTGTGTAAACAGGACGCTGAGTAAAAGGTATGACCTTGAAGATCAGATCAGCCCTCTTGTTGGTACCTGCAAAACAAAACCCATATCCAAATACAAGACTAAAAGGAAGGAAATTATCATATATTAACAAATTGGCTGTGGTCCATTGTGCTAGATTTTAATATTAGAAAAGGGTTTAATAAACCACACTTCACCTATCAAAGAATTGTTAAGCTTCTAAATTGAAACAAGCCTAACAACAGATAGGCTGAGTCTGCTTTCTGTATCAGCTGCCTGCATCTTGTGTATTCTTAACAGAGCCACACACTCAAAAGCATCAAGCACTGCTTCTGATACCTTGCTGATAAGCAGTGGAAGCCCAGCAAAGCATCGTTCCCAATTTATTTTTTGTACTAATACTTCCTATTTTTATCGGGGAAACCAACATCACAACAATAATTAAAAAATGCCTCATAATACAAATCAATGCTTCGAACAGCCTGGACAGGTACATACAGCATGACACACCAGGTCCCCACATCCAGCTCTTACTAGCCAGAAATGTCATGCCAAGTGGATAACTGAACACCACATAGAATTCTAATCATAGCAAGAAAAGCAGCTGAACTGCGTAGCCCACTCCTAGGACGCAAAATATCATGGATGATGCCTTTTCCTAAGGGTTTCAAGGGGCTTGCCTCTGATCTCACAGATACTTCTCTGCCTGAAGGAAGAAGGAGAATTGACACTCTTACATCTTGTGAGCTTAGATCTTCCCCCACAAAAAAGATATTTATGCATTGCAATAAGGGCAGGTCAGAGGAGATGACGTATCTGTGGTAATTCCAGCACACTCCTCTTCAAAGCATGAGGAGCTCCAGAGATCTCACCACTCTTCTACAGCCAGCAAATCCTTCTGAAACTTACCAAAAAGGATCCCATGACCTTATGGGGCAGGCTGTTGCTAAGAAGTACTAAGAGAATCCCTAAGTTCCACAGTACCAAAGCAGGACAGACACAGGGTTGTTAGGCCATGTCATCTTCCAAAATCAACAGAAGGATCAGTGTTGTCTTAATTAAGTTTGCTCGGAAGAGTCAAAGTATTAATGGACCAGACAGAAAAAAACAGAGGTAAATTATTTTAAACTGAATTCTACTTTTTACCATGCCAATGTGTCTCAGCTGGCAAGGTAAAACGAGGTCATACCCATGATAATCGCACATCACATACATAGGATCACTCACTGGATTACACTCAAGCATGCAAAAACCTCTTAGGAAGTAAAATCACAGCATTTAAAAAAATTGACAAAACACTACACTGCTGTCATGCCCAAACTTTCGCAGTTGCAAGATGTACTACCATTAGATAACAGGGCTTACATCCACGTTCTTATGGCTATAAACAGGGTCTTGACAGGGAACCTCCACTTTATGTTATGCACCATAGTGTCACCTTCAATTTGCCCAATATTAACAGGACTATGATGACAACATTCTGCTTAAGCCAGAAGAGGTGTAGACCTGTGCCAGGACACAGTATTCAAGTATGGAACATGCTGTTGATGAAACAGCACCGATACAGAAGAGACAAAGGTCTGCAGCTCTGCAACACACCACATCTTCCCTCTTATAGGACATGGGATTGCCTTCCCATTCAAAAATCTGTCAAGGCAAAACGTGCTACAGCACGCTTTAACTGCACTTCCAGCACAATGCCTTACTGTCCCTTTCAATGCTCTGCCTCTAATTTCTAGCAGAAAAGCCAAGATGTTCCTGATAATGTTTACATTCACAAAAGAAAGTCCGTAACGTAAGATTCCTCACTAAATCAGCCTGACGGCACTGGGTTTCCCTAGTGCAAACACAGCCTGCTCGTGGTGACAGACGAGTCACACGCGTTGAACACGCAGAGTGCTCACGGGCAGCGGGAGCACGTTATGGGCTGTGGAAGTCTCTCTCATCCTGTAATGCTGCAGCTCAGTTTTTCTCTGGTCTGCTACCAAGCTTTGGCCGTAATAAGCCCATAAAGAGATTTCACTTGATTTGCCAAGCTAAGGCAAAGTTAAATTCTGCTCAATTTTTATGTGACTGTATCTCAGTTAGTTCAGTTTTATCTAACTTGATGTCTCCAGATATCTTTAAAAGTAACATTAGACTTTGTTTTGTCCTAAGCATTTCATTAAATTTTAAACACATTTTCATTAAGTTTATTGTTTCATTCTGGGAATCTTTCTTTTATATAAAACACAGAAGAAGAATTACTCCTTCGGTCACTTATGGAAGCACATAATTGATTTTTGTTTCCCCACAATAGAAGACAGGCACTTTTAGGCTCCCTTTCCATAAGCAATATGATCCCCCAGCTTCACTGAGAAACTGAGATAGAAAGGAGTAGATGCAATTCTTAAATGCCTCCAATTTAAAAACAAGCCTAGGTTTTCAAAATGGAACACTTCTAAAATTTTGATTCTTTAAACAAAAAAACACAATCCACTGGAATAAAAATGTAGCAAGTTACTTTTACTGTGTAATATTGAGAATTTAACTATAAATTAATTCCCTAAATACTCAAGAAAATCAGGCTTTTTACATATGTAGAAGAATCTATAAAACTGCAAAAAAATGTGGGAAAGAAATTGCTAACAAGTTTGCTCGTGTTTTCACCTGAAACCACTCTACCAGGCTCAATGCATAAAAGGATTTACTGCATCCACTAACTCAGAACTGGCTATTAGTGTGTCAGTAATGACAACTTTGTCTAAATCAGTGCAGGTTTTCAAGTTCATAACTAAAACAACTGTGTATTTCCTCTGAAAATATGAATAACCATGAACCACAAGAGAAGACTTGACTTACAGCATATTGGTCTTTGTGCTAGCTAAGCACCCAAAAGCAATTTATTCCCACATAACTATGTCCAAATCTATTAATACAGGACAACAGATGAATTGCCAGGAAATGAAAAGGTTAAAGTTTTCAGGAAGACTACATTCCCATTAGAAATAAGATTTCTAGATTGATAACTGAGATAAATAAAAGGGTATGTATATAGCTGCAAGGTCCAAAATTTCTCGTCTTTGTCATCTCACTGCAAGGCCCTAACTCTCACCTCCTGTGGACATCACTGACAATTTATGCTCAGTATGAAACTTAAATTAAAATTTCCCAATTTTGAGCCTGCAAAGATTTTAATTTTGATCTCCATAAAACACACAGGAAGCAATTTCTGAAACTTAATTTTTTTGAGTCATGAAACATCTGGCTTAAAATTCTTCAAATTAATATAGGAAGAAATCATGCTCAGGATTTATTATTTGCGGGAAGAGGGAGAGCATTTTTCCCTTCACTGATCCTCAGAAACACAGTTAAGACTGTCTGAAAATGCCTAGGACTCTCCCTTAGCCGTTATATGCCAGCTGGTAATATAAAGATACTTCTGATGCTGAGCTCACAAGGTTATTTAGAGAATTCATTACTGAATGATTCTGAAGTAGCTATAATGATTACAAAATCAAGTAAGCACCAAGTATTTTATCCTAATGGGTCTCCTTAATCTACAGCTCAACAATAAATCACAATAGTAGGAGAATTACAGTGGTCTTCCAATGGAAGTCTGTTGTATGTACTCCCACTAGAAGCTATTTAATATGCATGGCAGAAATACATACATCCTAGCATCATAAACTTCAGAGCATCCCAGCATCACGTGGTTCTCTTTACAGCTGCTTTCAAGGCTGACAGACCTGAGCAGTGATATAAAAATCAACGCACCCATCTGGTAGAGCTTCATATTTGGGATTTTTTCCATCTATTATATGTTGTCCTGAAAGCACCACGGAATATCTTAGGCTCCTTGTGAAATTCAGGAGGTACAATAGCAACACTGGAGAGCTAATCTTTGCTGAAAAGGATCAGAGAATGATTTACGCTGGATAACTGAATGCATTGAGTTAACAAGCCTGTGCAGCAACCATAATGGTAAGGGTGTTTCATCCTGGCATTTCTGATGGGGACATGAGTTGTTCAAGCGAAAAAAAAGGAAAAAGAAACACATGAAACAATCTGGAAAACAAAAAATTCCACGTGGGACCACTGTCCAGAGACAGTAGTCTAATTTTGCCTAAGGTTTATGATTCATTAAAGCACTAGTGGTCTATTTCAAATGACTGAGCAGACATTCCCCAGTTCCTCACAATTTCTTCACCCAAGATGTCTTGAGGATGAAGAACAAGGTCTCGAACACATTCTGGGCTGGCAAACATGCTACAAACAAGTGTAGCCTGGTACTGGTACAGAGCAAAGCTGCCTCTCCAATGAGCCCTCTGGCATGTTGGAGCAGACAGAACTCCCACAAATTCCTCTATCGGCAGTCTTTCTCCACAGCTTTTGCTATTTCTTGCAGTTTTCTCCCTGAAAGCACACCTAAAGGAATAGGACACAGGACAAACATTCCTAGGCTTTGTAAGTTCAAGTAGTTCCACTTTGACCCCAAAACCAGAAAGTGCCAAGCCCTGTTTTTCAATACTAAAGGTCCATTTTTGCTGCCTACAAAACTATTCAGCTACAAAGCTCAACCTTAATAGACTTATCTGGTGTTTTGTGAGCCAGTTGCAAAGATCACATCCAAACTATCTTTTATATATTCGGTGTCATTTTGTGTTACACGGGTCCATCTAAATCAGGCAGTTTCATCTGTCCTGACTCATTTTTGTGTCAGCTGATACCGTACCACAATGAGACAGCTGTTTATATAGAAAGGACAGAAGAAATTCAGTCTGTACTAACAGTTTCTTTTACCATTTCTAAACAAAACCAACTTGGTTCAGGTTTGTTCTTCTCTATAGAAGGAGACAGTTTCTTGCTGATACACGCTAGTAGCTTCAATGTTTCTATCTCAAAATTAAGACTAGAATTTTCCTATACCCTTACTAGAGGAAAGTGTCCCATTTCCAGTCAATGCCATCAAGACCTGGGAATCTACTTTCCTCGGATATCTTAAAAATTCAATCCAAAAGTTATTTGGGGGTCATCAAAAATGTACAGCAAAGTTCTCTTAGTTCTTGGCAGTCATATCCAGGGCCAATTATTTTCCAAACTATTAAAAAAATCCTAGCACAAAATTCTTCCCTAAGACACCCAATGGCATCTCAAAGAAACTTTCTCAGTTGCAATATAAGCTCCTAATAACTAGTATTGCAACAGAAATTAAAAGCACTGACAGAATCCAGAACTGCTGAAAAAAAGATGCACTTTTAGGATGCAAAGAAATTCCGCATTTATCTTCTAAGGTGCCCTGCAGAAAGCAACTGTTAGGGTGGAATTTCAAGTGCCCGCAGAAGCTAAGTAACGCACTGGATCAGCTCCACCAAGCACTCAGGTGACAGCAGAAGAAGGAGGTGTGATGGTGCTGTTACCGCATTAGAAGACAGCCTCGTCTCCCACAAAAAGGGGGTGTTAAGGCTATTTTCCTATTCACATCCTTCGTGGTTTTACCTGTCAGATCAAATCAAACAGTCAAAACCAAGTTTGCTTCTCCACTAGAAGATACCAGGTGGCAAAACCCCCTGGAAAACCTCATTGATGTTTACAGTATCTTTTTCAGATGCAATGTCTGGCAGCCCCTCTCCAGGACAAAACCAACATCAGAAGCAAACAGCCCAAGTTCCTAGATCACGATAGCCTTCAATGGGACTTGCCCACACCTGTACAGAGTGACACATTGAGAGAATCTATGTGTATTTAGGAAGTTGAGAGAATATCTCACACACACATATTAGGGCAATCGCTTGCTCCAGTGAGCCACAGCAAATAAAGCAAGCAAACATCTCAAGTTCTTTTGCTGAAAGTGATCAGTCCTCAAAGCACAGAAACTGCCAGACAAAACTCCTTACTTCGTTCAGGAAGTGGTAAACCTCTCCCTACCATCTGCTGGGGCAGGATGTCCCTCCTTGTCATGGCAGCGTATGCTGCAGTCGCAGTAAGGCAACAATCCTGTATCCCGTATGCCAAGGAGAAAGACATATGCAAAGCAACTGCTGCCTCAAGGGGACTGGCAAGCGTGGGTGGGTGGCTGCTAGCAGAAAAGTGAGACTGAAAACAGACTTGCTCTTACACCTCTAGCCGGAGGTTACATCCCTCTCTATCTTCCAGCTACAGGCAAGTGAGCTTAAATCACCTTCAGCGGGCTCCTTTCATGACAGCTTGCTTTCAAATTTCTTTCCAATACATGATCTTTTTGTTTCTTTTCTAACACAAAACAGGAACCAGAAATTCTCCTGACTTTTTTTCTCCAGCCTTCTGTCTTCATTTTCTCTCTCCTAAGGCTACTGATGTACACGTATATTCAGAGTGTAAACACCACTTCTGTGAAATGTTGTATGGGGATAATTAAAACAATATTGACTTTCTTGATCAGTTTAAGACCTTTAAAAGTCATCTGATGAACATTAACATTATGGTCCTGGAATATGATTACAGATTTTTAAGTAGCCCATAAAAACAGTAAGATGACCGTCTCCAGAACTGCATCCCACTGGGTGATTTCCACAGCTCTAAATTATTGTGCTGAAGAGAGGGAAAATCAGTCTTCAAGTGAGGGAAAGAGGAAAGGGAAGGGAAAGGGAGGGGGAAAGGGAAGGAGAAAGGGAAAGGCTGATAGTTCAAACTTTAAGTTCAAAGTTCAAAACTAAAGTCACGTTTGGCACAGGCAGATACAGTGAAATCCCTTCTGGAAAAGCAGGCTATGACTTCCAACCCCAACACCCTCTTGCCTGTTCTGCTTGCAGCGTGCAGATCTGCCACTGACTGGCACAAGTGGAAGCCCTCAGAGATAAAGGGACCAAGTACCACGTATGGGACCCCAAGACCCAAGCCCCATACATGTATGTGCACATAAACCCAGCCCTAGATAACACAACAGCTTCTCACGTCAATTGCAGACCTACTTCACTGCTCCACAAAGAACAGTGTTGGCTTATGTTTTCATAAGCACCAGCAGAATATAACAAACCTACAGATTTCATGAGTACCATTTTCCATTTCTGCTTTTATCAAATAACCTGCTACAGAGATAGCTATTTTATTGTTTCCCAACACTTTCATCAGCTGTGGGACACTGCTTCCAACTCCAAAGCTGGCACTTGCACTCCCAAACCAAGAACGGGAAAGTTTTCAATGCAAGGCTCAGGTCAGGCATTCACACCAGTACGACAATGGTTTGTTGCCAATTTCAGCCCAGTGAGAAACTACATTTGAGGTAGGTCCCCAGGTAATGTAAACTGAGACCTTTTTATAGCTGCGTGGGTCTCAATTTTTAATGCATTATAGGCTTTTTCCACTGGCCAAAGCTGATTTCTATCATTTCTCTTACCAATTAACTAGGCATCACAATCCCTACTCTAAAGAGAAAATGCAAACGGGAAACCTGGTCAAGGTTTTAATAGGGTTGAGGAGAGGGAAGGAATGAGGAAGTGACCTAGCAAAAGAAAAAGGAATTTTTCATGCTGGGAATTTAAAAAGGAAGAGTAAATGACAAATTACAAGACATTGTCTGCTAAACAAGGCTCTTCAAATACATCCAGAAAGAGAGAAGGCAAAATTTGTAAACACTGGGTAATTGTTAAATTGTTGTCCCGAAGAACAAATCCATGAGAAATCCAACATCTCCTGCCAAGGCTCTGGCACATAGCTCCTGTAACTGTGTTATTAAATGTTAATCATCTACTTAAGCCGGTGTTTGCGGATGAACAGTTACCATCCAGGAAGATCACTGAAATGGAAAATGTGGAACAGGGCAGCTCTTGTAAAGACCCTGATCTCCAAATAAGACTGATGCCAGATCACCTCCCACAACACAGTAGAGATTAAAGCAGGACTCTTCACCAGCCAGGGCAGAGGATGGAAAGACCCCTTGAAGGAGAATACTACAGGCAACAGCCACTCACACTTCCCAGGAAAAAACCCCACAGGCAGTCATTGTGGCCAGCCCAGTCTCTAAAGCTTAAAAGCCCCACAACCCATAGAATTGTCTCTTTTAGTTTATAAAGTTGTCCACGCTTCTTTTGTGCTACCTGAAGAAGAGTTGTTTCAAACTCTCTTTTTGCCACAAACACCAGGTGTCGTGTGCCTGAATGTTCATAAAATGCACCCCACAGGTTCAAACCCAGGGCCAAAGGCTGTTCTTAAACGTGCACAGACAACTGAGGAGGACCATGACTCTACTGCTGGGCCCAGGACTACTAGAATATGAGATCCCATTTCCACGGTGGGAAAAAGAACAATTTGTGACCAGCATGTGTACCAGGAAAAAAACCCAGATGCGTACACGCACAGAGAAGACTTGAAGAGGGGGGAACTAAAAGATAAATTTAGAGTATTTGCAGCTCACTGACGAGAGAGCTGTGAAATACTCTCAGGTAAGTACGGCAAATAAATCACCTCAGGGTAAGCAAAGACACCAGCTTTGTACTTCTGTCGCATCAGGTTAAACGTCAAAGGCACAGTGCTCGATGTAGAAAAGCCTGCGGCACCACTGCTTGGGCATTTCATGGAAAAGGAGACGGCTACTCTCAGAGAGCAGTGCCTGGAGCACTCAGGTGACAGCAGAAGAAGGAGGTGTGATGGTGCTGTTACCGCATTAGAAGACAGCCTCGTCTCCCACAAAAAGGGGGTGTTAAGGCTATTTTCCTATTCACATCCTTCGTGGTTTTACCTGTCAGATCAAATCAAACAGTCAAAACCAAGTTTGCTTCTCCACTAGAAGATACCAGGTGGCAAAACCCCCTGGAAAACCTCATTGATGTTTACAGTATCTTTTTCAGATGCAATGTCTGGCAGCCCCTCTCCAGGACAAAACCAACATCAGAAGCAAACAGCCCAAGTTCCTAGATCACGATAGCCTTCAATGGGACTTGCCCACACCTGTACAGAGTGACACATTGAGAGAATCTATGTGTATTTAGGAAGTTGAGAGAATATCTCACACACACATATTAGGGCAATCGCTTGCTCCAGTGAGCCACAGCAAATAAAGCAAGCAAACATCTCAAGTTCTTTTGCTGAAAGTGATCAGTCCTCAAAGCACAGAAACTGCCAGACAAAACTCCTTACTTCGTTCAGGAAGTGGTAAACCTCTCCCTACCATCTGCTGGGGCAGGATGTCCCTCCTTGTCATGGCAGCGTATGCTGCAGTCGCAGTAAGGCAACAATCCTGTATCCCGTATGCCAAGGAGAAAGACATATGCAAAGCAACTGCTGCCTCAAGGGGACTGGCAAGCGTGGGTGGGTGGCTGCTAGCAGAAAAGTGAGACTGAAAACAGACTTGCTCTTACACCTCTAGCCGGAGGTTACATCCCTCTCTATCTTCCAGCTACAGGCAAGTGAGCTTAAATCACCTTCAGCGGGCTCCTTTCATGACAGCTTGCTTTCAAATTTCTTTCCAATACATGATCTTTTTGTTTCTTTTCTAACACAAAACAGGAACCAGAAATTCTCCTGACTTTTTTTCTCCAGCCTTCTGTCTTCATTTTCTCTCTCCTAAGGCTACTGATGTACACGTATATTCAGAGTGTAAACACCACTTCTGTGAAATGTTGTATGGGGATAATTAAAACAATATTGACTTTCTTGATCAGTTTAAGACCTTTAAAAGTCATCTGATGAACATTAACATTATGGTCCTGGAATATGATTACAGATTTTTAAGTAGCCCATAAAAACAGTAAGATGACCGTCTCCAGAACTGCATCCCACTGGGTGATTTCCACAGCTCTAAATTATTGTGCTGAAGAGAGGGAAAATCAGTCTTCAAGTGAGGGAAAGAGGAAAGGGAAGGGAAAGGGAGGGGGAAAGGGAAGGAGAAAGGGAAAGGCTGATAGTTCAAACTTTAAGTTCAAAGTTCAAAACTAAAGTCACGTTTGGCACAGGCAGATACAGTGAAATCCCTTCTGGAAAAGCAGGCTATGACTTCCAACCCCAACACCCTCTTGCCTGTTCTGCTTGCAGCGTGCAGATCTGCCACTGACTGGCACAAGTGGAAGCCCTCAGAGATAAAGGGACCAAGTACCACGTATGGGACCCCAAGACCCAAGCCCCATACATGTATGTGCACATAAACCCAGCCCTAGATAACACAACAGCTTCTCACGTCAATTGCAGACCTACTTCACTGCTCCACAAAGAACAGTGTTGGCTTATGTTTTCATAAGCACCAGCAGAATATAACAAACCTACAGATTTCATGAGTACCATTTTCCATTTCTGCTTTTATCAAATAACCTGCTACAGAGATAGCTATTTTATTGTTTCCCAACACTTTCATCAGCTGTGGGACACTGCTTCCAACTCCAAAGCTGGCACTTGCACTCCCAAACCAAGAACGGGAAAGTTTTCAATGCAAGGCTCAGGTCAGGCATTCACACCAGTACGACAATGGTTTGTTGCCAATTTCAGCCCAGTGAGAAACTACATTTGAGGTAGGTCCCCAGGTAATGTAAACTGAGACCTTTTTATAGCTGCGTGGGTCTCAATTTTTAATGCATTATAGGCTTTTTCCACTGGCCAAAGCTGATTTCTATCATTTCTCTTACCAATTAACTAGGCATCACAATCCCTACTCTAAAACGGGAAACCTGGTCAAGGTTTTAATAGGGTTGAGGAGAGGGAAGGAATGAGGAAGTGACCTAGCAAAAGAAAAAGGAATTTTTCATGCTGGGAATTTAAAAAGGAAGAGTAAATGACAAATTACAAGACATTGTCTGCTAAACAAGGCTCTTCAAATACATCCAGAAAGAGAGAAGGCAAAATTTGTAAACACTGGGTAATTGTTAAATTGTTGTCCCGAAGAACAAATCCATGAGAAATCCAACATCTCCTGCCAAGGCTCTGGCACATAGCTCCTGTAACTGTGTTATTAAATGTTAATCATCTACTTAAGCCGGTGTTTGCGGATGAACAGTTACCATCCAGGAAGATCACTGAAATGGAAAATGTGGAACAGGGCAGCTCTTGTAAAGACCCTGATCTCCAAATAAGACTGATGCCAGATCACCTCCCACAACACAGTAGAGATTAAAGCAGGACTCTTCACCAGCCAGGGCAGAGGATGGAAAGACCCCTTGAAGGAGAATACTACAGGCAACAGCCACTCACACTTCCCAGGAAAAAACCCCACAGGCAGTCATTGTGGCCAGCCCAGTCTCTAAAGCTTAAAAGCCCCACAACCCATAGAATTGTCTCTTTTAGTTTATAAAGTTGTCCACGCTTCTTTTGTGCTACCTGAAGAAGAGTTGTTTCAAACTCTCTTTTTGCCACAAACACCAGGTGTCGTGTGCCTGAATGTTCATAAAATGCACCCCACAGGTTCAAACCCAGGGCCAAAGGCTGTTCTTAAACGTGCACAGACAACTGAGGAGGACCATGACTCTACTGCTGGGCCCAGGACTACTAGAATATGAGATCCCATTTCCACGGTGGGAAAAAGAACAATTTGTGACCAGCATGTGTACCAGGAAAAAAACCCAGATGCGTACACGCACAGAGAAGACTTGAAGAGGGGGGAACTAAAAGATAAATTTAGAGTATTTGCAGCTCACTGACGAGAGAGCTGTGAAATACTCTCAGGTAAGTACGGCAAATAAATCACCTCAGGGTAAGCAAAGACACCAGCTTTGTACTTCTGTCGCATCAGGTTAAACGTCAAAGGCACAGTGCTCGATGTAGAAAAGCCTGCGGCACCACTGCTTGGGCATTTCATGGAAAAGGAGACGGCTACTCTCAGAGAGCAGTGCCTGGAGAAACCAAGAGGGTGCCCTGCAGATGCAACTTGCTCCTCCCAGACACAGGGGCGGCGGGAACCTAAACTCCTGCCCAGCCCCAAGCACAGGGGGAACTAAAAGGTGCTGCTGCAGCGAGACGAACAGCAGGTCCAAGCTGTAGAAGGAAAGTGCTCGGCCCCAGCGACAGTGCCAGCCCAGCCACCCTCTGCCACTTCCTCTGCATTTATCTCCTTCTGCATCCATTACAGCCACTGCACAGGCAGCTGCTGAACAAAGTTTGTGTTGTATGCATTTGTCTTTCATGTTACAAACAGCCCTTCAGTTACAAATTGTCACAGTTGCCACTTTCTTTATTGAAACACAAACACAGCACATAAAAGGAACAGCATTTACCCTTCCAGAGGCAAAGCCACAGTCCATTTCTGACATGTGAACACCCTCCCAGTGCTCCTGAAATGTGAAAACCTGTGAAAGGCAACAGTTTAGAGAGCTGCCAAATCACTCTGAATGTAGTTTTACATTCAAGTGTAATCGCCCTCTGCCTATAGTAGGGTAGGGGTATAGCTTAAGCAGATCCTTCTGGCTTTTTAAGATATTTTAACACCCTACTCTCAGTAATTCCTCATTACAGACGTTTTTAAGAGAGATGATAGTTGTGGAGATAGTTGTGAGAGAGCTGACAGTTGTGTAAGGATGTTAGAGCCACACTACTACTTTTCAGAGGTAAAAGTGGAAAAGGAACTGAAAAACCAGTGATATGTAAATTGTACTGGTTGTATATACTATTACGTCAAGCCCCTTATAATGTGATATACAACCAACACGACTAAGTTTTCAAGTTTTCATTATGTGTTATTCGGTATTCAGAAGAAGTTTCAAGCTGCTACAAAACAAAATAAATAAATATGATGATTGTAGAACATACCAATTCTCAGTTACGCTAACGGTGTTGTGTTTCCTTATAGAAATGAGAGTTCATTTTCTCAGACCAAAAAAAGGACATTTAGGAATCTTCTGTATGAGAACCACTAATACATAAAAGAAGAATTATTACATATTAAAAATGTGTGCCTCTGTCCACAAAAAAACCAAAACTCTTTACTGATTAAGATACAAGAATTCATTCCATCCTCAGAGAATCTTCACCTTGTATCTAAGCTTCTTTTACCTGGTACCATGAAATAAAGAGATTCATCTACACTATA
The DNA here is from genome assembly GCF_001431845.1 of Calidris pugnax. Classification (NCBI taxonomy): domain Eukaryota; kingdom Metazoa; phylum Chordata; class Aves; order Charadriiformes; family Scolopacidae; genus Calidris; species Calidris pugnax. The sequence goes on along the minus strand of NW_015091088.1, from coordinate 2,238,133 downwards.
CCTTCATTTTCAAGGAACACAAAGAAAGAACACACATGCAGCACACACTTTATTCAAAAAACACTTTAGTCTTTATTTTTGATCTTCAGTTGATCTCAGCTTCCTGAAACCCACAAGCAGAAGGGATTTCCTACATAAAAACCATCTCATTATTATATTAATAAACCTTAACTGCATATCATTCATTTAAATTGAGAGATCTATTTTCCATCACCTTATGCTTCCATTCATAGCCACAAAAGCAAAGATAAGTTGGCTATTAAGACACACACACCCCACATAAAACAATTATTCAGTGTTATGCACTTGCTAAACAGGCTTAGAAGAATGCACAACAGCACTGCAGAATCAGGCCCCCACTGCACCAAATGCTCCCAAGTCTTTTCATCACTATTCTTTGAAGTCCTGGGAGAGTCACGGCACCTAATTTTATCTGTTCCATAAATAAAGACCATCATATATAGGATATTAGTCAACTCATAGCTACAAGAATACATCCACCCTGCAATAGCAGGAAAAAGCAACCTTGACCTTGCAAGCCCCGACACAAATAACTCATTACCTCCCTACTGCTTGTGTCAATGTGGGAGAAGGCAGAGGAGCACACAGAGGGAGGACTGCAGGCTGCTCCAAGAGGAACCCCCACTGCAAAATGGGTAATAGCACAGTGCTCTGTAGAATGTTCATTTCAACATTATACAGAAGGGAGATTCATGCTGCTGTAAACTAGAGTTTATAGCTACCAAGTGTTATGTGCATGTTATAAACAGAAATTTATAGCTTTGTTCCCTGGTGGAGCTGATGATGTGCCCCCAAGCTAAGGAGTAGCATTTAAATCACATTATTTAAAAAAACAAAAACACTTGACCATTGTATAAGTTAGCAAGCAAAACTTTCAACTGAAATCTTCAATTCTGATCTCATTTTTCACTAGTAACTTATTATCCTTCCAAAGAAATTAAAGTGAAGCTCATTTTCCATTGCGAATTTGAAGCATTCCCTAAACAGAAATTCTCTGCTAACATTTATTTTAAATAGTCACTAAATTTATTCAGAATAGAAGCTAGAGTGAGAGATTATTTTTTTTCCCAAAATCTTAAAAAGCATTTTTTACTTATTATATTTCCCTTTTCATTTCTGACTCAGCATAAACTACAGACAGAAACAGAAATCTGATTTAAAAAGACATAAAATTTGACTCTCTCTAAACTTCTGACAACAAAATGTACAGATGTAACTGCAAAATGTTATCAAGTTACTCAGAACTGACTGCAGAGCTGAATTAAAAAGATGAAAAGCTGAACTATCTGAAGAACTACAACAATTTTTTTTTATTATTATTTTCTGGAAATGACATGTTGCTCTTCTGACTGACTGCTAGTCAACTAAGCATTTCAATCAACTTGAATCTTTTTTTCAGGCAGTTTCAAAAGGAAAAAGGGAAGTACAATTTTTGGTTGAAGCACAAATACAGTACCATTTACTGTGGATTAAGTTAGGGATTTTTATTCTGTTCATAATCTTCATTCAAACTCTAAGATCAAAAACATACTTCCTTTCAATAAAAGCTGCTTGGCTTGTATGGTGCTCTACAGTGTTAAAAAAAAGCCCTGTATGCATCTCCTGATGCTTTCAAATGAATCTGCCAGTACAGAAATTCATCCTTACGTACATCACCAGCAGCTGTTGCAACAGACAATGTCCATGTTTTAACACAGCCAAAGTAAAAATTTACTGGAGATTGCTCAGCTGGACTTGGCCTTCTTTATTGCAGTGTCTGGCAGACATGAAGTGTCATTTATCAAGTCACACTTTCAATTTAAACCAACTCCCACCTTAATTCACAGCCCTTTGCTTCCCCTCTCCTTCTCCCAGAGCTGAAAACTCTTCTTGGCACCAGCCAGGTGGCAGAAAGATGCAGACATGGACTTGATCAATGCCTCCCCCAGACATCTACTTTCTTTGTGGCATGAATATCTCCTCATCCCCACCTACACTACCCTCCTGCTGAGAAAAAAATAGCAATGTGTATTTTACTCTTTGCTAAGTAAAGGACTTGGCTGCACTGGTTGTGTGGCCTGAAAGCTCCCTCAAAGGTGAAGACAGAGGGAGGAAGGCACACCTCCTCAGCACAGTTGGAAATCAAACACAAAGATGTGCTTTTCTCAGAGGAAACACACGAACACAAGCTGACACAAGCAGCTAAGTCAGTCAAGCAAGATGCAAAACTTTTGCAGCATTAACAATTCACAAGACTCCACAATGCTGCATTCACTCCACTTAAACGTTTGATTTATGCACCAAGGATTTCTCACATAACCATATTAAAGTTTGGGTTGGAAGGCCCTGAAAGGCATCTAGTCCAACCCTTCTGCAATGATCAGGAACATATTCAACTAGAGCAGGGCCAATGTGACCCTTGAATGTTTCCAGGGATGGGGTATCTACCACCTCTCTGTGCAACCTCAGTCAGTGTCTACATATATGGAAGAAAAATGTCTTCCTTATATGTAGTCTAAATCTCTCCTTTTTCAGTTTGAAACCATTACCCCTCATCCTGTTGCCGGTATCTACCACCTCTCTGTGCAACCTCAGTCAGTGTCTACATATATGGAAGAAAAATGTCTTCCTTATATGTAGTCTAAATCTCTCCTTTTTCAGTTTGAAACCATTACCCCTCATCCTGTTGCCACACTCCCTGATCAAGAGTCCCTCCCCAGCTTTCCTGTAGCCCTTTTAGGTGCTGGAACGGGCTATAAGGTCTCCGCAGAGCCTTCTCTTCCCCAGGCTGAACAACCCCAACTCTCTCAGCCTGTCCTCACAGCAAAGCTGCTCCAGCTCTCGGATCATTTTTGTGGCCTCCTCTGGACCTGCTCCAACAGGTCCGTGTCTTTTTCAAGTGATTTCAGAGTTCGGGTTTGCAGCACAAGCGAGACAGACAAATGCCGTAAAGCAAGACTCGCAGCAAACAGCATTCCTACAACAACCACTAACAGCTCACCTACAACTACTCACACTGTTGGAGGTTGTAAACAGCTCTCTTAGTGCCAGAGGCATACAGTGATGCTGCCACTCCAGGTGACAGCCACCAGGTGAGGTCGCAGTGTTTGGCCTGATGCCTTCTTGTCATTCAGAAATAACATCTTTTCAGTGAGTAAATGGTTTGTAAGCAAACACACCCCAGAAGGCACATTCCTCCTCCGGAACAGATTCTATAGAGATGACATCCTTACCTTGCACATTTGTCACCTCACTGAGATTTCTTCACTGAACACGTTTATTTACATGCAACTTCCCAAAGTTGCAAGTACCAGCAGAACTGCTTTGTACCACCACCCTGAACACATCGCCGACTCCACGCAACGCTCACCAGCCCTGGCAAACAGGCCAGTGAACACAGCTCCCACCAGTCTTACCAGAGAGATTGAACAGCAACACACAGACACGGATTACAGGCAGAACAGGCTTTTACTTTTTTCATGGTCTGGGATAAAGGTAAAAAAAAAAAGACACTGAAAAAAATAAAATTAAGACGACAGTATAACAGATACATTTCAGCTTGTACCTCCAGAATCCCCAACTGGTGATTCAGAAAGACCCTCCTCCCCAGCCTCAATAAACACAATTGTACCAGCAAAGCCATGAGGCAATAGATCCCAATCTTCGTTTGTCAGACAGCTGCACCAATGCTTTACAAGCATGGAGTTCCACAGACTGAGTGTCTCCCATATGGGTCTTCAGATTTCATATTTTTTTGAAAGCAATGTTCATTCTGAAGCCAGGGAACCTGCAGGAACTGAAATGACGGCAGGGCAGGATTGATATTCTTGTCATCTTCCACTTCAAAACTGACCTGAGACAGCAGCCTTCTGCAAAGACAACACAAGCTCTGCAGCCCTATCACAGCTACGTGCCACCAACCCACTAGTACCAACTGCCTTGAAATCACTCATACGCTATCTCGACTGTTAGATTTCTACCATGCTTTACCAAGCCAACTGCAATACTGCTGTTGGGAGTGGCACAAACCAGAGAATGAAACAAGTCCTATTAAAGGTTCTTTTCCATCTGTAGTTTGCACTGTTACCTGCGTAGTTCCTGCTTTCTCAGGGAAAACTGCCACCCAAAGAAACCTGAGAAGCAGCGTTACAGAGGAGAGATGCACCTAGCCCACAGGTTTGGTGCATTGCATGTGATATTTTCCCCCATCCGAGTCAGAAACAATGTGGATTTAGTACCTGTTCTGAGATCTCTAGCTGAAGCCACAAGGCCTGTCCTTTGATCTGTATTCAGTTCCAAAGAGTAATCAGCAGTTGTTACATTAGTGCATAACAAATGGAAGAAATACTGAAATACCCATGGAAAAGCCGGCGTGGCCCTGTTCGCACAGCAAACATCACTCAGACAGGAAAGCAGGCACATCTTCAGGCGTGACAAGGGACAAGAGACAGGATAGGTCCTTGTTCCAAGAATGACAAGCTCGAGTTGTTCAAGTTTTACTTGATTATAAATGCCAGCTGTACACCTGCATCAGGTTTGTGTCTGCTCCGAGTTTTGCCACAGTGCAACCCTCTCGTACAGCTAATGAAAACTACTACAGTTACAGAAGTAATTTATTAATAAAAACCCAATAATCTCACTAAATACAGAGATAAAGACAAAATCAAGGATACTGTGAGCAAGTAGCTTAAACAGGAAGCTTATAACCTAGAATATCCCATAGTCTGTATGCACAAATGCTACAGCAAGGTATTACTGAGACCTGCACTAGCATTTCAAACACACAGCAGCAGTGAAAGAAAGGGCAGAGGGAAAAAAAGCCATCAGAACACCAAGAAACCGCAAAAGGCAAAAAATAATAACTCTGTGGCTGACATGCCAGTAGTAATCAGCGACAGGTGAATCCCCTGGCTTGCTAACCCTCCAGCTCTGATCTGAACTGCAATGCTCAGCAGTAAGTGACCTGCCATACAGTTCACTGAAGCTGGAATCTAGACACAGTTCCCAACTGCTATTAAGACATGGATGCTCCAACGGCACCATTATTAAGAGGAGCAAACACATTTAGCCTGCTTCAGCTTCCTCCCAAGCCACCCACCGAAAACATTCGCCTCCAGCAATTCCCTCTATGTTTCCTTCTTGGAGCAGAAAAACTTCCAAGACCCTGAGTTCATGTCGGAAGGCCAAAGGAACCCCCTGCCAGCAGTTATTTCCGAGATACCCAGCAGTCATGTGTCACACACGCAGAGCACTTATCCAGCTTTGCTGGAGAGCTCCAAGGGAAATAAAACCCCAGGCTTCTGCCGACAGCTGCTGCCTCCCAGCCTACGGTAACAAATCCCTGAGCAAGTCCACTGTGGGACTGGAGGCAGGTACAGAAGCCTTCCAGAAACGTAACGATGCTTGGGAATTTCCTTTTAGCCTGGAGTACCAAAGTGAGGCAGACAAGTGTTACAGAGCAAAACACTGTTTATAAATAAATTGTTAAAAACTGTGATCCTTGAACAAAGGTGTTCATGCGTAACGTACAGGCAAAGAGGAAGACTACAAAAGAAAATACTTTGGGTTTATAAAGATGACTCAGGGTACACAGTACTCACCATAACCAGCTGAGAGGAAAAGGTGTTAAATCATTGTCATTAATACTTTATTATTCAGGGAAATTAACACAGAACATACCCTGTCATTACAGTGTCATTTTACAAAACATAACCTCTTATCCTGCCTAGGACCACACATTTGTGACTCAGTATGGCTTCCAAGATCCTTACATCTTTTCACAAACTGGACAAAGGAGCCCCAGTTAGAAGCAGGCAGAGCGGAGCTGAGAAAGAGACTGGTCGAGTTCAAAAGCCCAGGGAAAATTTCTAATCTCTCCAAGGGCAATATTTATTGCACTGCTGTTTTCCAGCAGGCTGAAGGCAAACAGCTCTGGGACCTGCTGCAAGATCAGCCATCCCAGTTGCAGGGGTGACAAAAATCAGGAACTAGAGTCAAGTTCAACAGCACCTGTTCTAACACTTCCCCCACATAAAATGATCAAGCTTACCTACCTCAAACAACAAGCCTTGGTAGATACAGGCACCTGCAGGATAAAAAAAATAAAAAAATAAAAATTAAAACAGATTAGAAGTGAGTAACACCAGCACACTCTCCAGCGGACCTGCTATATAACATTACGAGCAGCACTGAGCTGTCACCTCTGGCCATGCACTTTCCAGCATCAAAACAAATGCAGTTTTGGTGCAACAGGGCAACCTCTGGGTAAGCTTTGGACTGCAGTGCCAGGGACTCTGGCCAAGATGGACTCAAGAACTTGGAGCGTGGCACAAACAAGACAGAGACAAAAGGCGAGACCTCCCAAAATAATGCAGCTGATCTTCAAAGAAGGGGATAGCCCATGCCTCTGCAGCACCCCACCAGACCATTGATGAAGCATCACAGCATTGTAATTGCAAGAAGTTGCTCAATCTTTCTCAGACAGAAGTCAAGGACACAAACCACCAAAGCAAGCAGGAGAATTCAAGGCAGTAAAAAAGGGGCAGACACAAACCTCACAAGGACCTGACTACACCATCACCAATAATCACCCACTTCTGAACAGAGCTAGTATCATAACCCATCTCCACAATCACCTCATGCTCTCTAAGACAGGTGACAAATTCAGATTTGGTGCCATTCGTGTGAGGGGCATGTTCTCTCCCTCCACTGACACAAGGCTGCCCCGGTAAGATGGGAATTCTCACAACACATACATAAGATCAAGCTCAGAACTGTATTTCAACTTCAAATACATGCTCGAGCTCTCACTAAAATAAAGGGAAGCCACAGCTATTTAAGGGCAAAATATAGCCCTTAAAAATTCAAAGTTACACAGCATGTAAATTGCATGCTAAAGAGCAGTCTCCTCTCTGTGCTCCTATAAATCCTTTGACCATTCACAGGAGAAACAAATAAGCACACAAATATACACATAAAAATGCAATCATGGTGAGAAGAGCTGGCATGAATTCCTGCTCCTAAATCACTTCATGGGCAACAAGTCACATTTCACCTAAAGACAGGCTCACGGGACTCCTCCTGCTTCAGCCTTCCTAGCTCTCACCACCGACATGGCCAGCCGAGAGAAAGGTTCTCCAAGCAAGTCAGGCAGATATACACCCATTCAGGCATACTTTATGTATTCTACTTCAATAAATCAAATAAGCAGTTAGGAAATAAAACCATGGATAAGTTGAATGACAGTTCTCTCATTGATTTTCTGGGAAAGGGCTGTTCTCGAACAACTACACATATCTGTCCACTGAAAACATGACAAGAATGTGAAATCAAAAGCAACCCAAAAAACTCAAAGATGAAAAGAAAAGAGAATGCAGGAAAAGCTGCCTCAAGGGACCACCCAGGGAACTAAGAATTTCCTCGTTGAAGAGTGGTGTTTCCGATAAAATGCAGATTAGACAAATTTGTACAGAAAACCTTGGAGCTACACTGCTTTGAATCAAAAGCTCCTCCTCTGAGCCCGTCTTCAGCTCAGCTACAAGAAGCTGCAGATGTACCAGCAGGAATTATTTTCTCTTGCCAAGATGAGCCACAAGAGCCCAATCATGTTTCTCTCAAATTCAGCAGAGACCTTTCTACTCATATTGACAGTAAACAAATGGAGCCCTACCCATCACATGCACAGACGGAGCACCAAAGAGGACTAACATGCTGAAACACTGGGTTTTGCTCCCACATCTGTAAGTTTCCCGCATGAACCCCAGGGTTAACCACTTCGCATTTGACAAGCAAGCTCAGTGGTGCCAAGTTACTCAAATACAACTAAGACTCAGCCTCTCAGCCATTACCCATTCATTTATTTACTTGACTTTCATAGCAATTTGTGTGTACAGAAAAAAAAAAACAATCCAAACATTTGGCCATACCTTGACTTCATGTCATCGTAATGATTTTGAAATACCAATTTTCTTCCTGCCCCCCATATCTCTCTCCTCCTCTCCCCCTTCTTTTGGCAAGAGAGGATAATTTTGAGGTTCATCATCCAGCTGCATCTCAAAACTCAGTGCAAAACACAAGATCTCATACTATTGGAAGGCACATGGGGAAAAAAAAAAAAAGAAAAAACAAAACACAAAAACAAAAACCACAAACCAAACTTAATACTACTTAGTTAAGACCGGCACAACTTGACTTTTTTATTCTTAAAAAAGGGATGGCTGCCCTTTCTTTTTTGTTCACTATCAATGTAGCAATAGTTTGACATGCTAAAATGTAAAATATGGTATCGGAGCCACCACTGATGATTTGAAAGCCTTAAAGAGACAGGGGGAAACTAGAAAAAAAAAAAAAAAAAAAAGCATTCATTTCCTAACTTTTGCTTCAAGAGGCTGTAATTACATCTGGGGCCCTAGTGCCAGTCACTATAAACACATCGTGAAATAACAGTCATGTGCCAAAGAGCTCATCACCTGCAGTGCCAGAGCACAGAGTAAGGACCGAGACAGCTGGGCAAGAGCAGCTGCCTCAAATAGTCCAGGCAGGCAGTTGCAGGAATGAGACAGACCTTCAAAAACTTCCCTCTCAGCTCTACAGCCTGCTCCCCCCACTGCACTCTGTGGAGACAGGCTCACCCCAGCCCATGTGGGACTAAAAAGCAAACACAAAAAGCCCGATTCCTCCTCTCTGTTAAAGCCAAGACATATTTCACTCCCTCACAAGTTATCAAGGGGGATAACTGCGATATAACCCATCTTTACAAGACTTTGAAAATCCTTAGCTACAAATACCTTTTAGCTATTTTTTATTCCCAATTGTGAGGGAGCCCAAGACATCACACACAGGCTAAGCAATACTGCTCTTTATTACAGTGCCCTGGCTTTGCCAAGTCACCAGTGTGATTAACAGCTGTTTGCAGAGCTCACCTGAAAGGGTTTCCTCAAATGATCCTATTGCCTTTCAGATACTGAAGAAACTTAGGAAGAAAACCCCAGAATTTTTGCCTTGGTATTTTTGCGTTGGGTATCTTGGATGCAGGAGGTTGGCAGGGTAGTTTTCTGGTTTGGGGGGTTCTGGTTTTGGGTTTCTTTTTGTAAAAGTTAAGTCTCTCAGGGTACTGCCTCACAAGTCAATATCCCAAATTCATATCTAACAGCTCCTCAGCTCAGACATATGTAGCTATTTTTAGCTACTGTTATTCACTACAACAACTCTATCAAATGGGAATCTCAGTCTTATGGCGGGATCCGCATTTGGGGAGTCTGCCACTTTGGAAACCAACAACCCACAGTCGCATGGTAAAAGGAAAACCGGGAAAAGGACCTAAGAGCAACCTAATGCAGCCATGCTGAACTCCCAGTCTTAAGACATCAGTAACTTTACTGCCTGGCGGCATCATAAGATCATAACCTCGCACTTTTTACAAGTCCGTCCAGAACATTTTTTTTAACGACAGAAGAAACCAACACAGAAAGAATACCGACACGCCTGCTGAGGCACTATCAGAGCCCTCCTACAGCAACATCCCCGCACACCAAGCGGAGCTCAGCCCTCTTCTCCTTAAAACGAGGAGCGGCGGGTGACTGGTACCGACCCCCCGCAGCTCCTGCCCCCGCCGCCCGGGCCGGCAGACCACCGGCACACACCGCAGCCCTCCCGAGCCCCCTGGGCAAGCGGCTGAGCCCTCGCCAGGGCCACCAAGCACCCGCGGCGGGTGTGCGGGGACAGCCCGAGGGCTGGCTCTGCCCGGAGCCCCGCCGCTGCCTGACCCGGCTCACAGGCGGGCAACCGCACGGTTTCTGCGGGCTTGGGCAACTAACACCCACCAAAAAAAAAATTAAATAAATAAATCTTTTTGGGTAGGGGCTCGATAGGGGGTTTACTGCCGTCCTGGGCTGCCTCCTCGCCCTCCCACCGTCAGGAAAAGGTGCCCAGCATGAGAGGAAGCCCCGCAGCCCCAAGCCCCACCAGCGGCACTCTCCGGCCCCGTGCGCTGGATGCGGGACACGCTCCTCCATCCCCGGCGCTTCACACCCGCACAGCCCTCGGCCGCTTTGCGGGCACCCCACCACCATCACCAGCAGCACCGAGCGGGAAGAGCCGGGGACAGACACGGGAAGGCACCGGGCACAGCTTCGCCCCGGCCGCCCCCCCTCGCCCCGCCTGCGGAGAGGCCGCCAAAATGGCGGGGGGCGGGAGGCGGACCCCCGCCCGGGCCGGGGAGAAGGAGAAGGGAAGGAAAGATGTCCCCAAGCCCCCCAGAAGAAGGAGGGGGGATTCTCCTCAGCGGGGAAGCTCAGGAAGCCCGCGGGACCGTGGCGGGGGGGGAACGACTCACCTGAGGCAGCGGCGGCGGCGGCCAGCGCCGCGCTGAGGAGGCAGAGCGTCGCCCGGGCGCCCATGGCCCCGCCGCCGGCTGCAGGGGACGGGAAGGAAGGGGAAGCGGGGTGGTCCCGCCGCCCCTTCGGCAGGTGCCGGGGCAGCGCCTCGCCTCGCCAAACTTTCCCCCGCAGACAAAGCGGCGGCGGCGGCCCCCGCAAGAAATGCGCCGTAACCCGCCCGTCCCCTCCCCTCCGCCCCGCCCGGCCCCGCCTCGGGCAGCGCTTTCCCCCCCTTCCTCCCTCCTCCTCCTCCTCCTCTCCCGGCGGGGGGTGAAGGCGAGCGGCCGTGCCCCTCGGGTCGGGGGGAAGCCTCCTCCTCCTCCTCCCCGGTAAACCCGCAGCCCGTCCCGCCTGCGGCAGCCACAGCTTCCCCCCGTTTGTCCCGCGGTTTGGGGGAAGCCAAGGGGTTCGCGTTGGTAAAAGGAGGCAGGGGTCGAGCCCCAGAGCGTCTGACACAACCGGGAGCTGGGGGGGGGATTTATCCCGGTCACAAAGGGACGGGCTGGAATTCAGAAGTCATCATCTCTAAGGGTTTTGAAGCTTTTCAGGAGTTATGGTTGGGTCTTACTTCTGTTTGCAGGATTAAAGGAAAAAAATGTATCAGTGGGACGTGGTGTGTATACTAAAAGGACCGTTTTCTCTTCTTACAGGTCCACACCGACAGAATCTGTCAATTTCTTCCTTCAGTTTCAGTTCCTCCGAGCATTAACAATCACAAATCATGCACTCAAACTAAGACAAACTACCAAAGCACCCACACAGTCCACGCTCAACCCTTCCCATCACAACATTTTCTTTCCCAAGGCACTTCCCCACACACAGAGTACACAGGGCACTCACCAGCTCCTGGCCACTAATTAAAAACATACTATGTGATCGTGCAGAGCTGGAGGTGTCAACAGAAGATACCAGAGCCAGCTTTTCCATGTGCTTCCACAATAACGAAGTTGGGTTCTTTTAAGTCACGGGATAAAGAAAAGTTTTGAAGTCACAGCCATTAAACTGCTACATGCAAAAGCCCAAAACTGAAATGAACTAGAACAGTGATTCTAGTTTCACCCGCCTATGAGCAAAAGCAACTTTTTCAGCTAATTTCAATGTACCTGCTTCACAGCAGTCTCCCAGCTATGATGGTACACAGCTGGACTGCTGCAGCCTCCTTCTCCCACTTGCTTTAAGCAAAGCCTGTCTGATTAAATGCAGCTATGCCAGCTAAATTTAATAGTAATCTCTCATAGTAACTCAATCTGTTCAATTTTGATTCACTTTCTAATGAACACTACCATCTTGAACTCCGAGTTGGAGGTCAATTTTTTTTTTTCCCCAGGATTGTATGCCATTAATTACCGTACCGCAATTCCAGCAACAAATGCGCGAAGTGAAATGTACAGCATGGCACCGAGCCAAGATTCAAACAGCAATTTGCATGATGAGCTTCGCAGTGCTTTACCGGGTTATTACTCATTAGCTATTAGCAGGAGGTACTTTTCATAAAAATGGGAGCAGAGACATAATAGCTACCACCGCACACACAAGCACTAACACAACAAATATTTTGTGTAATTCAAATATTTCATAGGAAGGCGAGGCAGGCACATAGAGGGTTCATTAACTTCATAGATGTGTAAAGTCCAAGAGATGCCTGCCACATAGAGGTAGGTGCTCTTATACCAGCTGCATGTTCCACAAAGCAGCAACTCAGTGGAACACCTCTGGTTGCCTCCTGTCCTCATTTTCTGCTAATTACCAGTAAAACCAAGGCAACCAAAGACAATGCTGCCAATGTTTTCTTGCCATGTAACCACCTTCCCAAAATGCGTGGCTCCTTTCAAATTACCACTGCAGAGCAGTCTGTCTCTTAGCTTTGGACGATCTGAAGGGATGCAGAAACGCAGCCTCTGACGCCTGAGAGTTTGAGGCAGTGCAGGGGAAAAGCTCCAAGAGGCAGCATAATCCAAGCAAGGAACGGTATTTTTGATTGACAGAACATTAACAAAATATTGAAACAAAAATCTACCACCTGCTCATGCTCTCAATGAGATTGTGATTCTTACCAACACATTAAGAGAAGCGGGATAGGTCCTTCCCTACCAGGTAAGGTAGAAAGAGACAGAAATAAGCGATTGTTGTGGAATGCCAGCTGTACTTGGGAGGTCAGTTTCCTTAGTCTTGTCTTTTTCACTGCTGTGCTCAGTTGCATGCCAGTCTATTTCATCCTCTCTCCACCCTTTTCTTCAGGGGGAGGATGTGAAGAAATCCACAAAGCAAATTGCTTACCTGCACATTTTTTTCACTAATTTCTCCCATCTCTCTGCTACTATTTTCTATGCTTTTACAATTTGTTTCCCTTGTTTAGCTGCAGCCTTCCCCTCCCTATTTCTTCTACCTTCCTATTCCAGCTCTCACCTATGTCCACCAGCTCCAGCCCTCCTGCTGTGACACATCGATCAGGAGACCTCAAAGCCAACCAAGGCAGCTCCTTAAGGCTTGTGTTAATAGCCAGCAAGGAAGAAAAGAAAGATCCAAGCAGAGCAACAGAAGATACATGAGCCCTGAGGGAATTCATTCCTACACAAAGCTATTTCAGGCTGTAACACAAGGCCTGGTGCAACACAGGAGAAAAGCAAAAGTTGAAATCAATTCCTTCCCTCCTTCTCTACTCGCACAGAGAAGTGAAACACTTCTTTGTCAGAATTCACACTGTTCTGGTCTCACCAGACCCTAAAAAGTAGATTTCACTATCACATGGAGAGGACAGGTATTTTGCCACTATCTATCAGGGCAGATGGTGTTACAGGTTTCAAATCATTTGAGATGACTCACTTAAAAGTAACTTACATCAATATTAATACTGTTCCAAAGAAGCTGTTAAAGTCAGAAGAACTCAAGATCCATGATTTACATGATTTTGGAAATTTACCCATTCCATGATATGAATGAAGAGCTTTTCCCTCTGGAAAAGAAAACATGCACTTAAAACATTTCTCAAGTTTTGCACCAAGGCCTCCCACACAATTTCAGAATTTCAAGGTTTTGTAAAGCTGTATCCTTCACTTTTTTTTTTAAACTCCTAATTCAATACAAAAGCAGCATTTCCGTTTATAAGTTAAAAACAAATGAAATTTCAGAGTAAGCTTCAGACTGTCTACAGAAATACAAGATTGTTCTAAGCCTGAAAGCTTGAAGGGTGCACCTTGCAAAGTAATGACCCGGCTTGCAACTGCAGCCGTGGATCTCAGAGCTAGTAGCACAAAAACTCACTGAGGTTGTAGGAATAAACCACTTATAACCATCCGTTTATCAAATCTCCAGGCACAGGTCAATGTTCTGCACATTGGTGTTAAGGATCTGTTTCTCAGCTTGGCATGCAAATCACTGGTTTGAGTGATTCAAGCCAGATACTGCGTTCATTGAAAGCTGGGCATGTGCTGGCGCAGGCTTTCATGGAATAGCTGAAGAAACACGTTTCTGAAAAGGATCCGTCTCATTCCAGCTCTGCTGGCTGAGGTCCCTTCTCAGGATCTTGTGCATTTCTTGGAATTTAGCCCACGTGGTCCATACTGGGAGATCTGTGGGTTAAGCCTTCAACGAAGACTGCAACCTCCCTATAGGAACTTGTCAGGTAGAAGTATACTCAGATGTAGTCCTATACTTGTCTCAAGTCAGCTGCTTTCTGAGACAATTAAAGAAACCTGACAAGTAGACAATTATGAAATGGATTTTTCTGCAAATTCCCAGCTTCCAAAATCCCTCTCTTCAGTTTTTCCCATCAAAAATTCTTCCCATTTTTTCTTGATCTAAATACACACTCCTTTAAGGCTGCTACATTACAGAAATGAGTTATGGAAATTATATGTATTACATTTAATCACTTTGAACTTCTACCTTCTGGTCAAACTGGTCATTGCTCTTCAGTGGAAAAAGGTGAACCTGAGGCCAGGATCTACCCTCTGCACAGCCCTTCCTTCTTCTATCGTTAACATTTCCAGCCTGTCCTGAGAGCAGAATTTTGCCACAGCTGATTTTTATTTTTTTTTTTTTTTGACATCTTGGTCTATTTTTGCTTTGTCTTCTTTAAGGACAAGCTGATTTGTTGAAGTCAGAATGATATAATGAACTGACCTTCCTCAACTTGTCAGTGCTGCCCTTGCACTGACCAGAGATTTTAGTATCTCTGGGAAGAAAAAAGGTAGAGGCCTTTCTCTATAGAGAGAAATGAGGGTAAAGAAAGCAATAGCTACAGGTACAAACAATCCACAACAAAATTACACTGTACCTTCTTCCCTTCCCTGGAGTTAAAAACCGCACACCAGATGCAAGTCTCCTAATCAATATTAAATAGCAGGGCCAATTCATCTCAGATAACATTGCTGTGCTGAATTCCAAGCAGGAATCCCTGTCAAAGTTGAATGAAAATCTCCACCGGTGGATGTTTTGCTTGGCACAGAACAATAATGTGCCAGAGGCTGCAACTGTGCCATAATTCACAGTTCTCATATGAAAAGTAAACAAACGCCGTATAAAGTGGCACAAGTTTTTTTTGGAGAGGACTTAACACTCATTCCCTAACGTGTCAAGACACTGTCATTGACTAGAAACTTGGCTTGACTTTAATGTGTTCATGGTTGTTTATAGACAGTATTGTATTACCCGGAAGGATGAAGGATTTATTTCTTTAATTTAAAAAAGAAAGGATTTTTTCTAATCTAACTGTGAGATCAAGAACTGAATGGCTTTTATCTGGCCAAAGAGAAAGCAACTTCCTCTCGTGATATTCTGATGCTGTGATAAGGCCAGGAGATTAAACTGTCTCTCATGCAGCATGAAGTCTGATACACACCAGCCATCCTTGACAACTACAAATTGTATTTCACTCAGTCTTCTGTCAGAGGTAAGCTAAACTGCTATATTAACCAACAGATGTCTTTGGAGAGGACAGATGCATATTTAACACAATGCCTTTGACCGAGTTGGGAGGTCAAATTAGTAATCTTGGAAGAGTAACTCAATCTCCCTCAGAAACATTCAAGTATATATTTAAGATACCTAAGTGCCCGTATCTCAATACACACACAGAGACAGGATACAACTCCTGTCTTTGATTTTAGTTCCAAGTTCTCCAACTTGCAAAGTAGCCTTTACAACACCTTTTTTTACAAAGGCTTTGGAAAGAAAATGAGGATTCGAAGGCCACTCTGACACACTTTAAGAAGAGTCTGCATTTCAGAGTCTGGAAGCTCTACATCTAGTAGGCATTTTACCCCTTCACATAACATCCAAGACCACAAATCACTACCGAAATAAAGGAAATTCAATCTTTTCCCAATGTCTCTGCACACAGGCAAGGAGTAAGACACCACCTCTATGCACTACATATAGTACTACAGATTTTGTTAATAAGCATTTTCAAAACACAATGAGATTAGACCATTAAAAAAAATACATCTCTTTCAAGCCACTATCCATTGACAGTAGGTGCTTGTAAGGATTTGGAAAAAAAAATATTAAAATTAGTTTTCTTGAAATATGAACAACTCAAGCTTTCACTGCCATCTCATCTACTCACAATCATGTTGAAAAGTGAAGCAGAAAAGTGACCCTTCTGCAAACGAAGTGCCACTATCCCCAACAAACGTCAGCAGCTGAAAGCAGGTGCGGTCGGGAAAGCCCAGTTGCAGGAACCATGCTTATCATGGTTCACAGTCCCTGAAATAAAGCTCTATTTTTCCACAGGACACCTCTAGCATAACACCACTGTCTACCTTGATAGCATGCCATCTTTCCTAAAAGCTTTGCATAGTGGCTAGCCTGTGCACAGGTCACTTCCAAATTTGTCTTTTTGTAACTAATTTTACTAGTGCTGGGAAATGAACTGACTTTGTACAAGAGGCGTCTTAAAGAAAAATGTTTTGCCTTACTCCTCTTTCATTTCCACCTAGTGACTCAAGAGTCCGTGCTGCCAGTAATGTAATCGCAGGACTCCTCCTGCTGGCAAGATGAAGCTTTCAGAAAAGAACCAGAAAGTATTTTTAATCATTACCCTTTTTACTGAAAACATTTCCACTTTAGGGCTGGGGTTTTTTAAGCCTTCTTTAGGCTAAGAGAACAGTCCTCCAAGTGTTTCTCCACTTCCACAATTATTTATACCTCCAGTTGCAAATAAGTACCACTGGTACAGATTTTTAGTATGAAGATGCCCACTAGGACAACAGACAGGCTCATGGAAAAACCTGCTACGCCACTGAGGGCCACACCAAAGCTTCCAAGTGCCACAGCCCCTGACACCCACCCATCCAGCCCTGCCAGTGACCACAGCAATATGGCATTGCATAGTCCCCATGTGCAGCAATAGTTTATCTTGACCCAGCATTTCTAAGTAGCTGGCAATTTGGGAAGACTGGTTTTTCCCTCTTGTTTTCAAAGTGCTCTTAGAGCTAAAGAACTTAATGTTTAACTTAACAGGATTTTACTCTAAGAAATTCAATACTCTTCCGATTACTTTCACATTTTTCACAGGGAGTTCTAAGAGAAAGCCTGATCTTTGTTCTCAAAACCTTCACAAATGAGCACTTGCCTTCGTGAAATGGTAGAACACTACCTGCTAGGGGTAAAGGTAACCCTAAAACCAAGCAGCTTATACCAAAGGGCACTGATGAAAGACAGTACTAAACCTTAACAATCAATGAGTGCACCCAGATCAAGTCTCCCATGAAGCCTCCCCCTCTCAGTAGGATGCTAATACAAATCCCTGATGGATAGATTCCCATGCTGCTTATCTTCCTGGCATAAAAATCCTGTTTTCCAAGAGCACTGCCAGGAAGTAAGGACACAGCTCTCCTCCCAAACCTGCTTGCCACCTGACGCAGAACTTCCCCCCCAACATTAAAACCACTTGCACGGGGAGTGAACTAGCCCTGCAAGGCACAACATTGGAATTTGCTGTGACAACTCCCCCTTCATGTAGTTGTGGGATGAAGCCTTGAGGTACCTGCAATCTGAGGTACTGACAGAAATGACTACTTGTAAAATAATGGTTTATCTCCAATAGTATTTTCAGTCAGTCTTAACAGCTTTGTTCTCCTCCCTCCTCCCCCCCACCAACCCATGTAGTCAATGCAAGTTTTACCATACAGACAGAATTTAGGCTATTAGCTTCACGTAAAATTTGGAGAACGACAATATCAATGGTACTGCAGAATATGAACCCAATCATTCATAATGCCCTTCTCAGCATTTAGAAATATCTTACCCCTGGTAGGCACAAGTAGATTTTTAAACAAACTTCATCAGTGACATCATCTGGATGGGCTTTGTGCTTAGCCCAGCATTTTTGTATACTTCAAATGAAGCACTCAGCCCAACATTTTAGACCAGCCAGACCTTCAGAGCAGAGGCAGACACCCAGCTCTGTCCCTGGAAAATTAGAATCGGTGTTTATACCTGACTAGTTAAATTCAGGAGGTGTACAGGGCTGATTTTACTTGACATTTCCAAGACTCTGCTCTGCTACAGTACAACAGAACAGCAGCTGTGGTACTAGTGCTAATTCTAACCACTAGCACCCTGGAAAACCCCCAGTGGGTATGGAGAGACTAGTCTTTCTGGCATCAGCTCTGAACATGGCATTTGTAACATCCCTGTCCTGATCTTCTAACTTTACCTCCATGCTGGAATTTACAGCAAAAGCCCTGTGAACTCAATTTGACCTACACAGATTCAAAGTTCTTTGGAGTGCAACTAATTCCCATCCAAGTCCAGGTTTAGGCTGTCAGCTTAAACCCTTCATTCTCCACAATTGCATACACGTCTTTTTCCTTGTTTGGGCAAATGTTTCTGTATGCACTAACTGTGAATCTGAGTTCATTGCCTGCTTCTCCTTAGTTAAACTAACAGCATTTTCATATAAGACAATTTTAAAAGCAATCATACATCCTCTGCATTACTAAATGTACTGCAGCACACACTTTTTTCCACAAAGAACCTCAGTGAACATTTTTAATACTCATTAATAGCGGGGATTCCAAGCCCCATACATCAACTCCTGTTTTCTTACCATCAGTAAGAGCACACTTTTAGAGGCAAAGAGGCTGCAACCTCAAATGTTGTAACCCAGTATTTCCCCAAGAAATATTTTTAGTTGAAGTTAAGCTGCCAAGCAAATTCAGCATAGCTTGGATTGTGCTGCTAAAAATTAGAGAGGAGAGAACAAATGCACTGAAAAACACAAAGCCTTTGGGAGAGAACGGGGGCACAGCGATCAGCCTTTTGCACTTTTGTGATTTATAGTCTTCCAGCCACCCTCCCTGGCATCTCCCCCGTGAGGGACAAGCATGCACAGAAAGGTATGGTTTGCTAACAGGACGTAACACTTAGTAACTTGTCAGCTGCTCTGCAGGGATCAAGAGTATGTGCCCTTGTGCCCAAGTATGTGCAAAGAGTTTGCCTAGAGTACCTTTCGCTGTGGAATAACTTACTTGAAATAAATTTCCACTTACTGGAGGTAACATGGACTAGTTAATGCCTTGTAACACATCCTCACATAATTGGGTAACCAGGTCCTGAGTTACTGCCATTTTGCTTTTTGATAGAAGATCTGTTCTCTATTTACCTACCAAAGGAGTATTAAGCACTCATTAACAGAAACTCTGGTAAAAATGGTGCCTCTTGTTATACAGGACTTACAAGAACTTAACATTCAGGACAGATAACCTATTTATATACTGCTCTAACTTATCAGAAACCACTAAAGCATTACAACTCCACACTTTACAATGAGTACACTACTATTGATCATGGTCTAGAAGCCAGCGATGCCATTTTAGTTATGCTACTGTAACAATTAAACTGGTTTCCAAGGCATATTGGCACATGAACCACATGTACAATTCCCATTCCCCATGTTTTGGGACTAAGCTTATTAAAGGGGAATAATCTCATGTTGTTTTTCTCCCTTTCATCTCTCCTGCGTGTCAATCAAGCATTTCAGGATTAAAAATCACACTATACTCAACAGCTTGTATAACTCTATTTCAGTATTATATAGACGAGGCATTATTACTTTATCAATTAGTAGCATAGTAACATGTATTCAGAACCGCAGGATTACACCTGAACAAACGTAGCTGAAAATTTGCTAAGTTCATGCTTTCCTTTCTTTGCTCACCTGAGTTCTAGAGGTTCAGATTTACAGTATTCCCATAGTGTTCAGATTTCCGAAGTATAGATTTCTGCAGGAATGTTTATTATTCCACAATTTATTCTTCGGAAGTACACTGGCAGTCAGATCTTATGATTTAATCTCACCTGTAGATTTATGCTTAACCATCACTTTTTTATAAAGCCACTTATCTTCAAATGGGCACGTCTACCGTTTTCCTTACTGAAATAAGCCAAGAAAAAAGAGACCAAGAAACCTATGCAAATGACATCACAAGCCTTGCTTTTCTACACCAACAGGTAACATTATTCCTTTCGGGTTGCAAGCCAGCACATAACTACTATAATATCTCATAATATTCCTTGTATATGTAATTTATTAGTAATAAAAACACTCTTTGCTTACACACAGGCAGAAAATGTTATTTGCAGGATGAAACAATGTTCCTGTAAAACAATATCCTACCTTTTGCTAAAATTCAGAGCGTTAATCAACCGCTCATGATCCATTTGAGACGCATGAAAGTTAAGAGCCAGGTCCTCAAAACAAAGCACACCTCCATGGCCTGTTCTTTTCCACTCAAACAAGCGTGCATCCTCAGCACAAACTCCAGGTAGGAAAAGGTTACAGCATCAGTGATGTACTTGCAGAGGATGCTGTACTTGGGCTAATGAAGCTAGACATATTGCAGATGAGGCGCTCATGCAACATGATTAATGCTTTTTTTCATTAGGCAAAAAACATCGAGGTAAAACTTGTCATAAGTAATCAAGCTTTTTGCTGCAGACTGATTAAGTTGCTACCCCAGTCTATGTTGGCGTAGACTAGCCTTGCCAGTACACAACCATCAGTAATCACTATAATCAATTACTTAAGGCACAGGGTGGAGGGGAAAAAACCCACAAATTTGAAACACTTTAAAAAAACCAGCTTTCTTTTTGATTACCTAGCCTCACCTATCTTCTCAAACTTGCCTGGTGCTCCAGACTAGAAATTAGAAGACATCAGTATTACGGAGCCGAAAAAGCTTTAGTCTATAACTTGAAATTCTGCAGAACAGAGGAAGGAGGAGGAAAAACAAAACAAAACATTATGCACTGTAAGGAAACTTGCAAAAGACTACCATTACCAGCCTCCTCATCAGCGATTCTTGAAGCAAGAAAATTTGGACCAAATGGGATGAGTAGGGCAGTTAACATCACTGAACACACGTGACAATGTTTTTGCCAGTCACATCAACTCTTCACTTCGAAAAGCAACAGATTTAATTTTCTTCTTTCTGCTGGGCATAAGCGCACAGTCCATAGTAAAAAATATGTTTAGATGGCTATTCAAGTGCACTGGCATTGCTTTTTCCACGTACTACCAAGTAATTCTACTGAAGTCTGTGTGAAGCTTTCCTTTTCCATTAAGGGAATTTTCTGCTCAAACTCCAAGGAGAGCATCTCACATAATCAAGAATACAACAGCATGGCCTAATAGTAATCTGTCAAGCACCCCAACTGACAGCTGCCAAATACTTCAGATGGGAGGTACAAGAATTTCTATGCAGCCAGACATGGGTAACCTCCTAGAAAAATGAGCCCTGCCACCAATAATAGGAATGATTTAAAGCCGCAAATACAAACCATTCTTCCAGATTCAGATAAGCTCATTCATTTTGTAAGTAGTCATTCCTTCTTGGAACAATCTTTACATTTTAGGGTGTAGTTTTACTAACATAGGTTTAGCAACAAAGTTCAAAAATAAAAAAGCCCGCTGAGAAACTTTTCCTAACACTCCTAGAGAAGGGAACAAGTAGGCCACCTGCTGGAGGAAAACTGGGAAAGGAATTCTGCAGCAAAGCAAAACCCACCTATTTTTAAACAGTCATTTACAAGATGCATATATACTTATGCTGGTCTCCAGTCTATATTAAAGGACTATGCTGGAGGAAAACATGGTAAGTAAAATAACAAATCAAAGCAATTGCCACAGACTTAATTAAATCAGGCACAAAGGTAAGATTACATTACAAGCACACTCAAGACTGGCCATTGCAAAAAAGGGTCTGTGTTCTGATTTTAATCTGTTTTACCCACACCAACCAGCCCCAAAGAACAAAAAGCTAACTGTGCAAAAAATGGAACCATTGCCAAGTTAAGCTTTCTGATTTAAGAGCTCAAACCCCAGCAAGAGTTCACATCATTTATTCAGATTCTATCACTTACGTCAAACTCTGCTATTGCTAAGAGACCTCCATTTCAATTAGAGTCTTTTCTTCTTCTCCAAGACTTTCTGCCAAATCTAAGTGGTACGCATAGCTACTAAGTCAGAGAAACAAAGTTATGCAGGTAGATAACCAAAGGTGAACCCCACTAGTGTTTTCTAGCCAGCTCTACAGAGCTTAGCACACCTTCAAGATGACTAACCTAGCACAGAACTACAACCTTACAGCTCCTAGCTACTCACTGCTCCTGTTATGCGTGTGCTCTTCGTGTCCAAGGGGTATCATATCAGTTAAGCACAGATGAAACAGCATTATTGGAAAGATAAGGGACATGATTACTCCTCCACAGAATACGTCCCATTTTTCCTTAGAATAACCTCACCTGTTACAGTTTGTCTCAAAGACTAAGCTGCATTAAGAGGCTCCAAGTAGCAGAGCAGTAATCCTCTGTATACCCTTCCAGTATCGGGGTAGGCAGATTAAATGAAAACAAAGTGAGATATCACAAGCGTTGCGCAGACTCCAACCAACTCAAAAGGATCACCATCTCTGGCTTTGCAGAAAAATGGAACAGTAAATAAAAACTAGATTCCTTCATTTGCGATTTATACAGCAGCTTTCCACAAGTAGCTGCCTTAGTTGCTCTGGGGGAGACTCGAGTCGAGACAACAAAAGCATTGAACATTCTTCAATTCCCACAGTAAAAAGCCCAGCATTATGGATATACCACGTGCTGGCCTTTCAGTTCCAACTGTGGAAATTGAATGGCAGTACTTCAGAAGTTACAGAAATACTTTAATAAAAGTAAGAACTATTACGTGCAAAGAAAAAAACCACAAGAACTAGGGAGCTTTCAGCTACCAACAAAAGGAACTTAAAATGTCTTTGGTTTTGACAGACTCCTGTTTGTGACAATGTTTCTTGTTACACAGAAATTACAAGTGAAATTCACAAGTTAGATTTATTTTTTCTTTTCATAAAGAATGATTTGAATTACACCTTTTTCTTTCTAAGCTTGATCATAAGATCTACAAGGAAAGACATCAGGTACGAACAGATTCTTGGACATGCTTTTCTTCATCTTCTGCATGCTTCTCTTCATCTTCTGCATGCTTGTCTTCATCTTTTTCTTCTACTTTCTCCACCTGAGGCAAAAGTCCATCAAGGTTCAATAGCAAACCTTCACTGGTTGAAGATCTAATAACCAACTTCTGCACAAAAGGACCTAGAAAACAAAGACCACCACTAATTAGGTCGCTCTACCATTTTTTGTAGTACTAATCCATACTATGTCAAACATGTGATCGGAATCAGAATTACACGTGTAGACAGATCCCTTCAGAGAGTTTTACACCCACCCTGGCAGACTGGGTTCAAAATGCAATTCCCACTCCGGCACTGTAAAAGGTACTAACTTGATGACTACCTTATTCCTTCGGTACCTCACCAGCAGTTGACATCTCTGGTGCCCCTGGGCCTTAGAACGTACAAGTAAAGCTTCACACACACTCCAAAAAATGAAATACAGGTGAACTCACTTGGCTAAGTGATCTTGACTGGCAAGATATGGAGTTTGTTTATCACTCAAATATTCCTACATGACTCAGGGCACAAAAGAAACGATTGCTAATTCAGGATTCCACCATGAAATGCTGAGGGAACACTTTGAGAAGAACTACAGAAATAGACAGATTTCTTTATGGAAGATTAAATCAATCTACATTATACTCTGAGAACATTTGCCTGGTGGTATTTTTAGTCTTGCATTAGATCAAGTGACTTGCAGAGGAATGGCATTTTAGCAATAACTACGCAGCTGCATGAAGACATGCTATTACATATGGAAAGTCTGAAAGGAATTAGAGAACAGGTATCATTAAGTAGCTGCTCCAAGTTATTGACAGTTAGCAAGGATATGTAGACTCCATCATTGAAAAGATATGTTAATTATCAAGTTTGCTTCCTACAAACTAAAAATATTTTTAATTAAACCAGTAAAAGACCCACCACAAGAATCAAGCTTGATACTGCAAAATCAATAGAAACGCTAAGACCAGAAGAGGTTACCCTTACTTAAAGTAGGTTGGTGTAGTTCACATATAAACTCATTAAGGACAGAAATACCATCACTTTCTCCCATTTACTCATATTTCAAGTCAACCAACCCCTTATACTTTTTATTTGGGCTGAAACGCTTCCAAGGGCACATGTCTTTGGCTTTTTGTGGTCTGTTCTCTGTACAGTTGTTACTGTTAATAGTATCACTGGAAGAGATGCAAGATTATTCTTTTTGCAGACATTAAGCCATTATTAATATAAAAAGTTGTTGTCTTAACTTAAACAAGGCTATTCTTCCATAAAATTATGTTTTATGAACACCATTTATTTTGATTTATGAATCACCATTTCCACACCAGCTAAGCAGATGACATTTGTTTTAAGTTTATTTCATTATGACAACGAGCAGATAGAGCATTAGTTGTTCACATTCCATAAGCAGAACCCACGGGACCAACACACAGAATTCACACCTTTACTCCTTCGTAACCTGATCCTTTCACTAAGTAATAGTAATAATCAAAAAGATCAGCAGCTTTTTGCTTCCAGCAGCCGCAATTTTAAAAACGCTTCGATTATAGAAAAGAAAATGGTGGTATACCTTCAAACAGGGTAGTTAACATCAGTCTAGGTGTTAACTGAAGCACAGGTTTTACCTAAGGCAACTGCAGGTGGATTCTGGGTTCAGAGTTTTTGCATTGAGCCACAACAACATCATGTCAGTGGGTTAAAACCAATGCACACAGATGCTTAAGACCCCCATTTCTCATACAAATTTCCTTGTATGGCTTTTATCCAGTTAAGCATTAAGCTTGCAACCTTAGTTTTGCATATCATCTCACTTCTTCCCTCAAGCAGACACTTAGGTAGTGCTGCAGTGCAATAAGAGTTCACATAAGCGAGAGCAGATACTATTCATGCCCTTACAGTCTGTCAAGGCCCTAGGTCTTGCTGCCTGACAGCTCTCTCCTCCTGTCCCAAGGCAGACAAAGCAGCGAGGTAATTTAATGACAATCCGGTAAAGAATACTCATTTCTTAATTTTGTTTGCTGTAACTTCAACTACCACATTAGAAGAACAACTACTTACCGTAAGTCGATGGCTTGAATGTGCAGATATCATTGATAACTGCTTTCAGATTGGCAACTATCTGCTCAGTAGGCATATCCAGCTGAAAAAGGATAATGCGAAGTTAGCCATGGTGATACTTAAAGCCTAGATTAATACATCTGAAAGCACTGGGTATACACTTGTTCTACATTTGGACAGATTTTGTTTCTCTGTGTTCCCTGTTAAGGAGCTACAAATCCCATTAACAGCCTTATCCAAATGACTCGGAGAAAAAAAGAAAGTATTTTATACATGGTTATACGCTCATCATTATTCTCCATATTTCTACTAATGACATTAAATTCCTACAGCTCTGTAACAACATGTAACTTTAAAAAGGTAAAAAAAATCTTAAAAATAAATATATATGTACGAGGGTTTTTTCAAAAATCATACTAAAATAAAGTAGTTGAGGAAAGAAGCTTCAAGAAGTTTAAAGACCACAAAAATCAATCAAATAACCACAAGCACCTAAAATTGAAGGTATTAAGAACTTTAGCAGAACCAAATTAATAATTTTAAAAAGATAAAGTTTTTCCCTTTTTCTTTCCCATTTTAACATATCACATGGAATACTACTTTTCACGTAAAGTACATGGAAGCACTGAGCTCTAAACATACACTGTTCTGTATCTACTATTTGTACACATCCTGGTTCCTATCCATGGCATTTTTGACCTTTGAACAAAAACTGTGCACTGATGGCTCCTTATTCTGCCTAATGTCCTCATTGAACAGAGCACTCAAGTACACCTTACCTCAGACATATACACCATCCTCACTGGACCAGCCAACTTGGAAGTAAACATTGTTGCCAAAACATTAATACTTCCATCTTCCCTCATATACCAATCACCTTTAAACCACGACTGCCATTCATCTCATCAGGATTCTCTTCAAGAACGTGCAAATCATGATGAAGAGACGCACCAACCTGAAACCTCCCAGGTAAAAGCCAGGACTGACCAATCTCTCAGCTCCTGGAGAGCTCAACACACATTTCTCAGACTTACTGTTCAGCTGCTATAATGCCCTACTATGCTTTATTTAATTTGCTGTCTGGTCTCACCCACACCATCCATATAACTTCATCTGGATGAAAAATCAAGTTATTTTTCTAGAGGTTTCAGCTACAGATTAAGAAAAAAAATAGCATTTATTCTCACAGAATTAAGTCCATTTCATGAGAGCATACAGGCAACACTGGGGTCCCTTCTTTCTCTTCACCACCTACCAATGTAGTATAAGCATATTTTATTAATATCTCGCTCATATGTAAATGCATGCATTACTTTGCAATAGAAATCCTGTTATACTTGACTACTCTCTTGCTAGATCTGGTCCATCAATCTCTCCTTTTGCTCTTCTGGCAGAACTTACAATCCAAATGCAGTTCCTCTGTTACCCAGGCCAGAACAAATTTGTCTTTATCATTGTTATGCTGATTGCAACGTGCTTAATCGTTCATAAATTAACAGATGTAAAAATATGTTTGCTAATGCTGAGCATTTCACTTTACTGACAGATTCACCACGCTGCACCAAATTAAAAATAAAGGAATACTCAGAACCATTTAAACAAAACAACTCATCGGTAATAACTAATTAGAAACTATACTTCAAATGCAGGTTCGAATAGCGCTTGCTTCCAAACCTTATACCAAGTTCAGGTCTTAAGCAAACCTTGAATTGTACATTTGCAGTGAGCTACTTGGCATTCAGCACCTGTAACAGAGTCTAGAAGCATTCATGAAAGACAGAATTTGCAAGTTGCTCTAAACAAGTTACACATAAGGATTCAGAAGTACAACACATTATGAGAACAAGAACACATTATGAGACAAGACCCATCTCCAAATACAAAGACATTAGTTAATATTCTGTATTTGTTAAGACAGGAAAATAGGACAGAGCGACTTGCATGCAGTCAGACAACATGACACATCCCAAGAGATCAAATACCATCATTTACTTGAGATGCTGACAGCTCCATAATGAAGACAGGTAATGCTCAGAGGGTTCCAAGTATATAAAAAATAGCTTCCACATCCAACTAAATATTCCAGCTTCCAAATAAATATTCCACAGTAAATCCTTGTGTACAAACTGTGTACCAGCACATAGGTATTTAGTTTAATTCAGACCTTCGCCAAATTGACAAAAGTACTCTGGACCAGATCTTCAAGGCTGTGCAAACTACTCTGTTCAGATCGATTGCAGTGAGAGCTAAATATCCTTCCTGAAGAATAACCATGCCTGCAGAGGGAGCAGCTATAAATCAATTTCTAATTCACAAATACAACCTAACAAAGTGCCTTTGAAAATGACAGTATATACTACAATCAGAACACAGAAATGAATCATTACCTATTTGATCATCTAAAGTTTAGGACACTTCTCTCTAGAGCAGCACAAGGTGCTGTAAAAAGATTCAGGCAAGTTATTAATTCTTTTTTTTAATTTTTATTAACGACATATGTTATATTTGTCTTTAAAGGAGTCTCCCACTAACTCTTTCCTAATGGTAAATTGCCTATTAATATTTAGCATTGCACAAGTTTCAGCAAAACAGATCATGTTTAAAGCTTGTTTCCTAAAGTCTCAATGCTTCGCATCCTCTAGGAGGACCTTTACAAGACTGCAACTGGCTAAATACGCAAGAACATGAAGAACTAACTGGCTAAATATGGAGAACAAAAAGATGTCCTACTGTTAAAATACTAGCTTTAACCACGGAACTGCTTTTCTAAACCATATTTAGAGAATTGTATCAAGAGATCATTGAGAGCACTGAAACTGTACTGCAGACTTAACTAATCCAGGCAGTTTGAATATAACACACATGTAGGGAATGGCAGTCGTGGCAGGGCAGAAACACTTGGTAGGAGATGAGAAATGACTAACACAAAACAATTAACACTCTGCAAAATAAGATTATTGCCAGCTATTTAACTCAATCCTTTAAGAATCGGACGGGGGGAAAACAAAGCCATATACTAGCCAGTAAAAGAACCCACAAGTAGACACAGCAAAGCTGTTCTACATAGTAGAAGTAGTATGGAGTGTGCACACCACATGTGACAAAGTAGGTTATGCAAAGAAAGGAACCCAGCATTTCAGATGAATATTCCATTTCAAGAGCAGAAACAACCTACCTATCCCCCCCACAGAGCAAGACAGCATAGTCCTGCAGATGCAAAGGTTATAGAGGCAGAGACTAATTCATCTTCTACACCACAGCAGACAAAATATCCTGTTCCTGGGTACAGGGGAAAGATGTGATTTGAGACATGTATGATTACTACATAAGATACTTAACGGTCTGGGAACCAGAAAATAAAAGATGACAAATAAAATGAAGTAAAGTCCAGTACATATCATCTATACATCAAAAAAAGAAAGACCAAGCAACAGAAAATTAGTGGAATCAAACTAAGAACCAAAGACAAACTAGGAAGAATAGAAAACCCATAGAGACCCAGAACTTCAGGTTTGGCTTCCTCAACAGCAAGATCTAGAATTCCAACTATCCACAAAAAAAAAAAAGATATTTATGTTTCAGCTAAATGCAAACCAAGAAATGAGCGAATGATAACAGACATGAGTTCGTAGCTCTGTTTTCCAAGCACGTACCTTTTATTTCCTCATGCAGTTTATTAATACATTTTGCCTTTGTCACCTATTTTACCTTTTGCAATGGTGAGTCATTTCTGGTGCACAATAAACTGCCAAGCAATTACCAATGGTAATTTGACCAGCATCCTATAACAATACACAACTTCTGCATCATTATAACATAACCAGGTTGTTTCTTAATTTCAACACAAAACACTTGACTCTACTGAACTCTAAGAACTTGATTTCAAATGCCTCTACACAAAATGGTAACTACACATATTTTAAAAAACAGGTTTAGAGCTCTTCCTAACAAGATTTATTTTGCTTTGCTGCAGCATAATGCAACTCCACTTGGCCATTATTCTGGGACATCAAGCATCTTTCATTACACAGCAAGGGCAGAAACTCACATCTCTGCTTTCAGCAACAAAAAGAAAGCCTCTGAATCACAGTTAAGTGTTGACAAACGCGGCAGAACAACATTTCTGCACCATTTGCAGAGACATCTGGAGGACTGACGGTATCAGTAAGAGAAGAGTGCTGATGTATTTTGTCTTGCCTTGCTTTCACACATTTCTGCTCAGTTATGAGCCTTCCTGAGGTGGTCAGAATAAGGGAAAAAACAGAGTTCTGTGTAAGAGCCTATAATAATAGAGACCACACAGTGAGCATTTTCTTATCCTGGGACTCAATGTAGATGCATTTCTGAGGTAGTAGCCCTGGGCAGTGTGCAGGAAAGAAAAAAAGAATGTAGGCATAAAAACACCCTTATTGAGGCTGTTGAAAAGGATTATTTCCTATTCCTAGTTTAACTTGCTACGACTTTTTTCACATCCTTAGTCCTGTTTTGTTCCAAAGTCAAGCCTTTTGCCAGTATGAGATTATTATAAAGTCTTTGTTCAGGTACAGTCCAGCACACACCCTCAGGATCTACACACCTTCAACTCCAAGGTATATAATTTAGGGCTGAATATCTCTCTCATCCTGGATTTGTCAATAGTTGGAATAATTTAGAAATAGCACTGCAAAATGGCAAGCCTTTCCATGTGATCTCTTGAATAGAAAACAGCTCAAACAGGTAACAAAAGACAACTGTTACCACCTGTGCTTTTCACATCATTCCCCCCATCTCCCAATGAACATATTTCATATTTCAACTCTCAACCATTCAAAATGGCTAGAGTTAACAGTTTTACCTCAACTCCAGGATTTCCTTCCCCCCCTTTAAGGAGTTCAAAGCTAAGGATCCCTTAGGGGTTTGGTTTGGTTTTTCCTCCTTTTTCAAGGGACATTGACATTTCAGGCCTTCAATCCCATTAACACCCAAGGGAGGTAGATGCTACTTCTAGTGCAAACTCTAATTTCCGTTTCTTGCCTCAACTCTCCCTTCCACACACCTGTACGTTCTGGTTACCATGCTGGAGAGATCCCTGGTTCAGTACACATCCCTCCATACTTCTAACCCTGTGAATAAAACACTGCTCGTAAACATATCCCTTCCCAGAAAATACGTCCTTCTGAGAAACCTTGAAGTCTCACCTCCTGAAATCATCTTACTCTTTTCCACAGAGGAATCATTTCACAGGCAGCTCTCTGCACAGATACAAGGATACACTAGAAAATGCTTCCTGGTGTCACTTCTGGACTCTGATTTTTCTGAAGACAACTCTGACTTGGGAAAAAGAAAATTTTGTAGCAATCAACAGCACCCTGTCTGGACTCAAGACATTGTCAAAACCCTCAAAAAATTACTCTAAGCTGCCCTCTGAAGACAGCTTGATTCTAAAGGAAATATCCCAAGTGTACTCATTTGTCTCCTTTCCACTTCAAGCTCCATGTCTGAAAAGAATATTTCACGTTCTCAGTTTCACAACTTCAGATCTACTAATTAAACTTAACTGCTGCTAACTTCTGGGCTTTTCAAAGACATCTAAATTGCTACTAAGAAAACACTACTGCAGAGTTATGTGGGAGTGCAGCGTTACATCAAGCCACTGGCCATAATTGAACTAACAGGCAACATGAGACAACAGCACTGAAGGGAAAACATCTCTTTGAGAAACACCAGCTTGGCAGACTCCCAGAATCATCTACGCTACTGTGTGGAATACAGCAATAGATCTTCATGCTTCTGTGTAATTCATAAATTATTATTTTCTCACTGACAAGATTTAAATTTAAAAAGCTCTTGATTTAGTGGTGAACAGATATGCATAACTATTCAAGGCTCTCACAGCCTCGCCTGCACTCGATTTCCTTCCAGCGCTGCTGCGCAAACAGTAAGAAAACTAGATCAGGTAAAGGATAGTAGCTAGAGAGGGTGGAAATGTTTTACACAAGCCATAACCACTGAGTCATCCCACTGCACACAACTCAGTACATACCAGCGTGACAGAGCATGTCACACACCACGTGCAGTGTCAGTCAGAGTCCCCTCTGCCATGTAGCTGACAGAAACTTCGCACATATGAGCTCCTTCTGCAAGCAAACCCTCATCGTGCTGTTTCTGATCCAGGATGAAGAGTTCATTCACGAGAACCTATTGTTTACTTGTACAGAGTGACATCTCTGGCTGCACCACATCTTCTGAAGTGCCATGAAACTGCAGGGCTGAGCTGCCTAAACACAGAACCTAAGGTCGTCTGTGACACCAACATCTTACATCACTAGCAGGACACGGTTTTAACTTCAGAAACTCTAGCCACAGCTGTGCAAAGCAGAACCAACTGCAATTGCACTGAATACTGTCAAGACAGAGTTCTTCGTTCACCTTTATTAAAAACATGACTTTTCTTTTTTACTAAGCAAAAACAAACTTTACAGTAAGTTTAATTTGCAGCTATTTTTAGCCTGATCTACAGTATTAAATGATGAAAGTTTAAGCAAGCCAAAGCAAAAATTAAAGAATTCAGTCACAATACTTGATACCAAGACCGATCTATGGTTTTGAGGCATTTCACACAGTCCATTAAGCTTACAAAGAGCTAAAGGTAATTTCTACCAGTATCAAAGTGTAATATATAACACACTTGAGCAGAATAGCCCCAAGAACTTCAGCTTTAAGTATCATATAAATAAGCAAGCCCGCAAAATTCACATGTACAACTCAGAGCAGTTACATAGAATTAATAAACTTGCTTATCTCTGACAGAGCCACACAAAACTTCAGGGATGAGATATCTTGTACACTTCCCTTCTATAGCAGTTATCAGTTAAACTAAAAATTAGGCAGGATTGCAAAAAACAAAACCCACACTTTGGAGCAGAGAAAATAAATAAATAACAGAAAACATTAAGGAAAACATATTAATAGCCTGGAAAAAAAAAAAGATAAAAAATTCTCTTATAAAACCCAATTTCTTATATGACAGCAAAGCACATGTTAATTTTATATTTCAGGTGTAACGCAAACAGTTTTTGCTTTTTGCTCTGGTCCAGAACTAAAGTTATCAGAATTAAATGAGTCTTTCTTTATTAAAGCAAACACTTTTTGATCCACCTGTGTATATTGACCACAGACTTAAAACAAATAAGCTTTATTTTACTGACAGAAGAGTACTGGTGAAGGCAGGAGGAAAGGGAAGCCTATGTTAAGATGTCAACCCACAAGGAAATTACTAGAAACAGTATGTTTTTCATCCTATTTTGTTCATTATTACAATTCTTTGCCAATATAGTGGTGAAGATAGATCCCACTCTTGGCATTCTTAACTTAGCATCAGGTCTGCCTTGCTCTCAGTTTTAGCAGAGCCATCTTCTATGATCACACATTAACAACATACATGGCATCAGCTTCTGCATCAGCTCAACGTGTCACATAACAAAGAGTTCCATTTACTTCACAGATCAGTTAAAGAACATGGTTAAAAAATCTTGGGAACACACAAACGAAAAACATGGTTTTCCCCCTCTTTTAATACTAACTTCAGTTCTGCTTGGTAGAGAAAAGTTAAGAACTCTATGTACAACTTACTCGTGCTATTCTTGTCTTGATTACACGCTCGTCTTGTACCGCGTACTCAAGACCTTCTCTGAAGAGTTGCAGCATTTTGGGAATATCACTGCCCATCGAATCTAATTTTTAAAAAAAGACAAAAAAAAGTTGTCCAAGTAATGCTTATTAGAGCGCCTAAGTATGAATTCTCTCTTTATTTAAATCAATCTTTCAATTAAGGCACTTAAAGTCCAATCAAAAATGCAGTTTCATGGACAACACTATGGTGTCCTCACATAAACAATGTAAATTGTTTGTATCTTCCCTCCTTCCTCATTAATCAGCAGACACAAATAGCTAATATAACAGGAAATATAAAGGCTTCACCTCACCTTACATACACCTGTTTATGTGTATGTAAAACAAAGCTTTATTTCCTAATGCTATTAAAACAACTTCAAAGACCAAACCCTACACAGTTAAGTTTAGAAGCAGCCCCAAGACTTCCTTGAAAACGAAGTCTGCAACTACGTAACAGCAAAAGTTACACACCACCAGAAACACACTGGCACAATCCAGCCATTCCCAAAAATCAAGACAGCTGTTTCTTGTCTCACATTTGACAGATTCATACCATCACTCAGTTGTTTCAAATAGAAGCGTTACTTCTCCTACACATTTTTTGATGGCACCAAGTTCATAATGGCATAATATAGCTACCACTTGTTCCAAAAAGTATCTGGAGTATTCTCCTTTGCAATGTTTTGGACAGGTTAATAGGTTTGTCTCAAATGTTTAGGAGCCTAAAAACACTGCCTGCCACTGCAAAACATTAAGACAGCTGAAGCTGGGTAGTAAGAGATATGGTTCAAGACTCAGTGATTTCACAGAGCTGGCACAGGCTGTATGGTTGAAAAATAGGCCTTTTTGTTTTTCCTATTTGAAATAGACCCCTGACATACAGCTAAAATAAAGTTAGCAAGGGAGGATAAAAGCATTGAGAGACTGATGTCTCCATTGCTGAGTAGTAAAGAACAGGCAGAAGGAGCAGTAGCAGTCATGAAGCTAGGATCCAGACAAATGCACAACAGTTCAATAAAACAATCTCAGTGAATATGGATTTTTTTCCAAGTTGTTTCTATTTTCCTGCATAACTTCACAATACTCTTACAGTTCATCAGGACAAAGAAGCATAGGGGCAACTAATTGGTGAATTTACCTATATTCTAATCCCACACTTGCCCGTTGCAGGAGAAAAGCACAGTTCTGGATTCCTAAAACTACTCTTATCTAAGACAAAACAAGTGGTTCAGTCACAGTCTAATACTCAATGTAATTATACATTATCGTCAAAAAAGTTTCAATGTCACCTCTAGAGTTAAATCTTGTTCAGTACTTGAGATGTATAAGAAAGAATCGATTCTTACGTCTTTTTGTGCTTGGATATTTTCGTCTTAGTTTGTTCCTTAGTGGTATTAACTTAGGCATTATTGCAGGAACAGCCACATAGAAGTCCACTTGGATTTCATCTTCCAAAATCTGCAACAAAAACAATTAAATGTATTTAATAATAATAATAAATTACCTCAATACACAAGCATGTCCAGGCACATAAACCCGTCTCTCACTCTTCATATTGGTTGCTAACTTGAAGCTAGAGTTTACTGGATGTGAAGTTTCTCGCTTTCCCCCCTCAGTCACTGTTCAAGTTCAGATATTTATATGATTCTTTAAAAAAAATATTAAATAAATACCCATTTGATTAATTCAACTCCTCCCACCACAGCAGCTCCATTCTCTCGAGCTATTTCAGCTTCTTGCTCATTCTGTTGAAAGACAAAAAAAAAAAAAAACAAATTTAGTAACATCTGTACTACTAATTAGTCTGTATCAACAGCACTGGATAGGTGATTTATCTTGGACAACTGGGTATAAGAACAGACTATTTACAGGTTAAGAACAAAAGAATGGTTTAAGACAATAAATATAGCGATTTAATATAGGAGCAGCAACTCCACTCCAGGTGCCAGTAGGAAGCAATAGTCAAGTCTTTAGTCAGCTTCTACTGGCGAAAGAGAAAAGCCCATCCCATTTGCTGAGGAGATCTATAAAAGCCCTGTCTCTCCCACCTCCATCCCTTGGATACTACAACAAACCATCCACTGGATGGAGCCAACATCTTACTCTAAGCTTAGAGAAAAGCACAGAACATGCTACTAAAAATCACTGTAAAATAAGGCTATTCAACTTCTGAAAGTGCTATTAAACTTTGGCTTCAAGGAGCATTTAGAAGTCAACCCCATCTGTCCTCTGCGAGGTTTCGCTTTTAATAGTCTGAAATATAGAAAGGTACAAGGCATCAGTTTTTTAAAAACTTTTGGTCAAGCTTTTGAGACAAGCAAACATTTAGGACTCAAAGCTGGAATCAGCTTTTCCTCACAAGAATAAATTGAATAGCTCCACACTTCCATCCAAAGCACTAGCAAGTGTTTCAGTCACTCAACCTTGTTCCACATATACATGTTCACAGGGCACAGGATTCTCTTATCCCACATGAATTTGAGTGGAGAAAGAAGGTTGTGAGACAGAGCACCAAAGAACCTGGCACATTGAGATCTTTTGTCAGCCCTCTGTTCTGTAGGAGGATTCTCACCTTGTAACTTCAGTAGAGAATTTTACAAAAATTAAGCCCAAAGGGTAGTCAACTAAATCTGTGACAGTTTTCTAGGATAGTCTCGTACAGATATATGTAGGTCTACTCTGTTAGAATGATCAACTGGCAAAGGACAGCAGCAGAGGCTGAAGTTTGTCTCATGCAGATGCTACAACTGCTCTACACACTATTTCACATTAGCGAACTCCTAGGAGGGCAGACAAAGGGTATGGGGCAGAGGGCTGTCGTTTAGGGTTTTTGAGGAGAAGTTACTTTCCTCTCCTCCCCCAAAGGTATCCTATTACAGCACAAGTTACTGTGAATAACACCTGCTTCCAATCTGCGCTGCCTACTAAGGTTTAAGACAGCAAGGTTACACACGGTTGCTACACTGTATCATCTCCCTCTACTATAAAAAGGAGACAAAGGTTTTACTCTACATTTGCTCTGTATTTAGTCCTCTTTTCCTTTGTCACATCTATGCAGATGTTTACTCCCTAAGTGCATTTCCAGAATACACGTAAAGCTACCAAGATGAAGGAAATCTTGTAAGATGCTTGTTTATACATTAAGATGCTGCTGAAGACAAATCCTTGACAAACAAGAGTTCTAGTAAAACATTTGCAGAGTTTTTAAAAGGTATAGTACTTGCATGGGAACTGTTGTAAGAGCATACATAACATGCATAAACCAAGAAATTCAGGCTTACCTCTGTGAAAACCAAGACCTTATTCATTTCATCTGTAAAGCGATATGGAAGAAGAACACTGCTTGCAAATGGATCCACTTTTTTCTATTAAGAAAGAAAAATATTAAAACAAACAAAAAAAAGAAATCAGGACTAAAGAGCAAGTTATACAATTACATAGAATTGGTGCCCTAAATAGCAATCTTACCCACACTTTCCTTGCATAGAGATCACAACAAACAGGCATAAGGCATAAGTTTTGATTCCCTTTTTACGTCTGGTATATACTCAAAATTAAGAGACATGAATTGACTATGCTGCAGTTCGCCCAAGAGAAAGGGGCTGGAATCAGCAGCTCCAGTGTAGGATTGTTACCAGGCTCAGCTGCAGTCAGTAACAAACTGTGCTGTAGTTGCAGCTAAGTGATGCTTCTGATGCAACAGCCAATGGAAAGCTTCCGCAAGGAATATGTCTCTCACCAAGCCTTAAAAATACCCCATAGTATCCAAAAGCAGGAGCTCTTGAACTTACTTTCTAGCTCTAAGTGATCCCTGGTATGCCAAAGTGATATTTAGTTACACATGCAAAGAAAACAAACTCTAAAGTGGCCTGTCTTCTCCTTATGGGTGAAGCAGAAGGAATTTGAGGGAAAGACTGAGCTGGGCTAAACACCTTTAAATCAAAAACATCATAGACAAACAAGAGATAGCATAATTTCACAGAACATTATTAAAAACAAACAAATCAAAACAAGGTGAAAAACCAAAGCAGAAAGAAGCTTGTCTTCACAATTCTCCCAGTAACAATCATCTCAGAACACGCACGTGGTTTTGGTAACACATCTTTAAGTGGAAAGTCTGAAGAGATGTAAAGCTTAGTTTGATCAGTTCTGTCCAGATATGAATTTTAGTCACATAATAACTTATTTTCAAAACTCTTGATGGTGCTATCTTCACCTCAAATGCATGAGGGATGTTTAATGGTTATACGTATAAAAGGTATGAAACCACATGCAAAAGCACACATCATTCTGACAATCAGAGAAGCTGCAAGAGGCAGTTAAGAAGGCTGACAGCAGCATCTGCTCTGTACTTAAAACACAGTCTTCCCACATTAAAAACAAAAAAGTATCAAAATCTGTATAGGCTTCCAACCTACCTTCTTCTGTAGTGCCATATCTAGGAATACGTTAATATAGACATACTGTTTGGGGTAAGTAAAGTCCAGTTCCTGAAACTTCTTTAGCATACCCACAGCCTCTTCCACATCATAGGATGGTCGCTCATAATACCACGTCAAGTATACATCATCCACAGGCTTGCTCATCAGCGGCCTCCTTGTTACTTGTTTCTTTTTTGATTCTTCTTGCTTGGTCTTTCGTGAACCTTTTTTTGCAGTTCTAGGACAAGCCAAAAATATTGTTAGATTATCAACTGAAAAGTCTGGCACATGTTCCAAAAGAAAAAAGTAAATATTGTCATGTGTTACTTACTAAGTAACAATTAGTTAACAAGCAATGTTCTACACAAAGACGAATGGCATCCCTAGATTCACCCCAGTTACTTATTTCAGATGGCCAATACAGAAATCAAATGTTCAGAAATCAAAAGCTCTGAGGGCAATTAAGCTCCTCAAACAACATAGCCACATTTATGCAGCATGGAACCAAGTTAATGATCTCCTACTGTATCAAAGCAAAACCAATTTAAGTTAACACACTTTTGCAGGTCTTTCCTGGGCTGGCAGTGGCACTGTCTCCAAGCTACTTCTAAATATAAGCAAATCCCACACACCTTCCTGATAGTCAGGAGTCACACCTGCAGAGTTTTTCTTCTTATTATAGTGGATTGTGGCAGTCTCACCTTTCAAAAAAGGTTTCTCCTCCCTTTCCTGTATCATTTTGCACACGTTTAACAAACACTTGCCCCAATCCTTATTCTCCTACCTATTTTCAAAGGCTCTCAAATTAAGGAGAAAAAAAAGATAATTAAAGTAACAGCTAGATACTCCATTCCTGTTAACTATGGTGAAAGAGTCTGAAACAATTCAGAACACTTGGTGTACAGCACACCTCACTGTTCCGCGTGCACAGAGGTCAGTTTTACTTCTGCCACTTACAATATTAAAGAGGTGACAAATTAAACAATAGAGAGTAACCAGAAGCAAACAGAAACTGTT
The DNA here is from genome assembly GCF_001431845.1 of Calidris pugnax. Classification (NCBI taxonomy): domain Eukaryota; kingdom Metazoa; phylum Chordata; class Aves; order Charadriiformes; family Scolopacidae; genus Calidris; species Calidris pugnax. The sequence goes on along the minus strand of NW_015091088.1, from coordinate 2,200,153 downwards.
TGAAACTGTGTCCATAAGCTCACCAGTTTTGAGTTTTACAGTACTCCTTAAGATACCCTCTAAAAGCACACATCAGAAATATCACATAAATCCTTTCACATAACTGTTACATTCGTTATTCCAAGAGTAAGAGAAAACACTCCCTACAAGTCCAGCTTAGATGCTTTCTCTACAGGCTGTTTCTCTGGGAGCTAGCAGCTTGCAGGATGCCACCAAAACCAGCTGAACTGAAAAAGTAACACTGCAGACACTGAAAACAGCACACACACACACACACACCCTGCCACCACCAAGACACCCTGACATTGGAAACACCCGACGGCCCAGAGAGCTGCTCCGGAGGGAAGCAAAGGAACTCACTTGGCTGCCGCAGCATAGGGACGGGCAGGCGGCGCGGCGCTCACCACAGCGGGGGCGGTAGCGGCAGCCAGACGCTGGTCGAGCCCGGGGAAGACCCACCCGCGACGCGGGGCAAGCACTGCAAGGGAAAAGCAAACATCGCCTCAGACAGGCGCCGGGGCCTCCCGGCCTCACTCGCCTCCTTCCCGGGAGCCGCCCACCACCCCCGCCCGGACAGGTCCCACTGCCCCCCTGGGCCGCTCCCTGCCCCGCCGCCAAGGGAAAAGCCGCAGGTGAGAGAGACGGCGAAACCCATTCACCTCTCCACAGGCAGCGGCCAGCGGGCGCCGCCATCTTGGCGAGGCGCCGCGGTGCAGCGCGGGAAAGTTCCGGCGCCGGCAGGAAGAGCCGCGCTGGGTCCCCCCCTGCCGCCGTCCGTACACCCCCGTCACTGCCGGGCCCCGCCAGTCCCCCTGCCCGGCCAGCGTCCGGTGCCCTCTGAGGCCGGCACTGCCGGATTAAAAACCTCCAGCTCGGGTCTGAACCGGCCTGGAAGGCGTCCTCAGACAAAACTGGGCCCTCAGTGGGCTGGGCCTGCCGCAGAGAGACCCAACATGGCGGCCGGCGCCTTCTACGGGCGGACAGAGCCGCCTTCCCTCAGAAACCGGCCCCTTTCCGCCGGAAACAAACGTCAGCATGGGTTAGTGCTGGCCCTTTCGCTCTGAACGTATTTTGCTGCGAGTCCTGAGTAATTCACGAAAGAGATTTTCTGGCTGCCCTCACTCTTGTCCCCTTGCAAATGCATTGGGAAAAGATGCACCTGGTCTACAAACTTACCCGTGGAGCAGCGCCCGTGTGTGAGGGCTTTGTTTAACCAGGTCCTATGCTGTAAACTAGAACTCTTGAACTAGAATTGCTATTTTTAAACCAGGTGTCCGTGCATGTGTAAAAGAAGTCATAGCAACCGGTCCATGTTGGTCCAATGTAACTATGGTGTCCCAGGAAAGGATTGAGATGGAGAGGTGTGAGGGTGATGAGGAATAAACCACCCTGCTCAGTTAAAAAGTCTCAGTAAGGAGTGAAAATGCATGGATTTGGGGAAGAGGTTCTTTTCGGGTGGGCATTAGGCACATATGTCACCCATAGTGGTGGCAGACGTAACACAAGACTCACCCCCTGGCTCTCTAACCTGTGATCAGGTAACGACCTGCATCTTTTACAGCCTTCCTCCATGACTCCTCCGCCCCACTTTGAGCCTCCGGCTCGGACACAGGGTCGCTGCTCTGGATTTTGGCCCTGGGAGGGAAACAGGCTCAGGGTTAATGTGCACCCATTCCCCATGACTCCCCGGCTCTGAAGCCTGTTCCAAATCAAACCCCCTGGCTCTACCCCAGAGGCTCCTTCTGCACTTCCCGCTCTCAGAGCATAAAGGAGCTTTTTCAGTCCAGCACAAGTCCAGGCAGAAACCAAATTCGAATAGAAAGCTCCTGACCCTGATCTCATCCCACCCTGTGCCCCCCCCAGCCATCTGCTGCTCCCTCATACACCTCCCTGCACCTCTCCAGTACTTTTTTGGAAAAAAACCCCACCATTTTGCCACCTGGGCTGGACCACAGGTCAGCGCACACAGACCTACATCCCTCCCCACCCCTGGCTGCTGCTTTTATTTTATATTTCACCCCTCGTTCCTTCACGGTAGGCCCACGTTCCTTCTCATCAAAAGTGGAAACGGCCACCAAAAGGATTTTGGTGTGTTGGAGAGAAGGTGGGCCCTAGCGCTGGGGTGGCATTTACCTGTGCTTCCTTGCTCCAGCTGCCCAGAAGAGCACCCCCTGTCACACGGGGGGGCCGTATCACTGAAATTTGGGGTGCCAGAAAAAGATTCTCCAGAAAAAGATTCTCCGGAAAAAGGTGCTGCTGCCTGTGGAGAAACAAGCGAGACTGGGGCTGAAGAGGAGTCATCTGCACCCTCAAAGAGGAGGTCTGGCCCTGCAGCCCCCCGGCTTCACCGGTGATCAATTTCCTTCTCCCGCTCTGCCAAACGGGGGTGAGCAGCCCCCTACTCACTGCCTCGCCTCCATAATTTGGGGGGCAAGAAGTCTCCCCAAACCCGAGTCACGTCCCCCCGGGATGGGGGGGGGCTCCCTGTGACAACTGCCTCCTTGGCTCCCGCTCAGCAGAGCTGTCGCCAACAAAATCATGAGGTAAAAATGGGGTGTCTTCCCCTTCTTGGGCGTTTCGGGGACCTGCCGGTGTCGTCCCCGTCCCCCCCCCCGGCTCCTTGGTGTCCTCCCGGCCCGGTGGTGTCCCCCCCGAGGCCGGTGGCGCCTCGTTCCCCGCCCGGGGCAGGTGTTGACACCGGCTGCGGGCGGTGACAGGGCCCGGCATGTGCCCGAGGTCCCCCCCCGCCACGGCCCCGGCACCGCCCGCCTTCCTCC